>NC_044976.1:33788599-34088599 GCF_008728515.1 Papio anubis
TCAGCCTCCCGAGTAGCTGGGACTACAGGCACCCGCCACCTCACCCGGCTAGTTTTTTGTATTTTTTAGTAGAGACGGGGTTTCACCGTGTTAGCCAGGATGGTCTCGATCTCCTGACCTCGTGATCCGCCCGTCTCGGCCTCCCAAAGTGCTGGGATTACAGGCTCGAGCCACCGCGCCTGGCCTGTTTTTGTTTTTTGAGATGGAGTTTCACTCTTGTTTCCCAGACTGGAGTGCAATGGTGCGATCTCAGCTCACTGCAACCTCCGCCTCCCGGGTTCAAGCAATTCTCCTGCCTTAGCCTCCTCAGTAGCTGGGATCATAGGCCCCTGCCACCAGGACCAGCTAATTTTTTGTATTTTAAGTAGAGACGGGGTTTCACCATGTTGGCCAGGCTGGTCTGGAACTCCTGGCCTCAGGTGATCCACCCGCCTTGGCCTCCCAAAGTTCTGGAATTACAGGCGTGAACCACCGTGCCTGGCCGCAAGATTTAGTTTTTCAGGCCAGGCAAGGTGGCTCACATCTGTAATCCCAGCACTTTGAGAGGCTGAGGCTGGCGGATTGCTTGAGCCCAGGAATTGGAGACTAGCCTGGGCAACATGGTGAAACCTGGTCTCTACTAAAAATACAACAATTGGCTAGGTGTGGTGGTGCACTCCTGTAGTCCCAGCTACTTGGGAGGCTGAGATGAGAGGATCACCTGAGCCTGGGAGGTCGAGACTGCAGTAAGCCATGATTGCATCAATGCACTCTAGCCTGCATGATATAGTGAGACACTGTCTCAAAAAAAAAAGGCGAAAGATTTAGTTCTTCCAAAAGAGTTCTTATCTTAGTCTATTTGGACTGCTATAACAAAATACCATAAACTGGGTGCTTATAAACAACAGAAATTTTTATTTATTTATTTATTTATTGAGACAGAATCTTGTTCTGTTGCCCAGGCTGGAGTGCAGTGGTGCAATCTCAGCCCACTGCAACTTCCGGCTCCTGGGTTCAAGCAATTCTCCTGCCTGAGCCTCCTGAGTAGCTGGGATCACAGGTGCCTACCGCCACATCTGGTTAATTTTTGTATTTTTAGTAGAGGTTTCACCATGTTGGCCAGACTGGTCTCGAACTCCTGACCTCAGGTGATCCACCCGCCTCAGGCTCCCTGAGTGCTTGGATTACAGGTGTGAGCCACTGCGTCCGGCCAGCAAGAGAAATTTATTTTTTGTAGTCCTGGAGGCTGGGAAATTCAAGGTCAAGGCAGATTCCGTGTTGGGTGAGGGCCTGCTTTCTGGCTCATAGACAGCACCTTGCTGTGTGGCCTCACATTGTAGAAGGGAGAATGGGTTTCTCTCTGACTTCTTTTATAATAAGGGCATTAATCCCATTCATGATGGCTCCACCTCCATGACCTAATCACCTCCTAAAGGCCTCACCTCCTAATACTATCACCTAGGGGGGTAGTATTTCAACATATGAATTCTGGGGAACGTAAGCATTCACACTTTGGCAGTCCCACTGCAAGAAAAGACAGAGAGAGGAGGGGGATAGAGAAAGAAAGAAAGAGAGAGAGGCTGGGTGCAGTGGCTTATGCCTGTAATCCCAGCACTTTGGGAAGCTGAGGTGATCAGATTGCTTGAGCCCAGGAGTTCAAGGCCAGCCTGGGCAACTTGGCAAAACCCCATCTGCACTAAAAATATTAGCCAGGAGTGATTGTGCGCACCTGTAGTCCCAGCTACTCAGGAGGCTGAGGTTGAGACTGCAGTGAGCTGGGATCGTGCCACTGCACTCCAGCCTGGGTGACAGAGCAAGACCTTATCTCAAAAAAATTTAAAAAAAAGAAAAGAGAGAGAGAAATCTGAGAACTACCAATTGGTAGGCTAAAGTTCAGACTCTTTTGAGGGCCCCACAGTCTGGCCCACACAAACTCCACCCACTCCTGGCAACCCTGTCCTCACATCCTTGGGTTTGCCTGTTTCCAGCTTGGAACATCCAGTCCTCCCACCTAATGCAGTCCTTCAAACTGACAACTCCACCGTCCTGCCTTTGAGGCTTTCCTCAAGTCCCCAAGGCAGAAGAGGAAGCACAGACTCCTGGGACTGCCAAATGGAGAGACCTCTGAGGCTGCTCATACTGTCACTGGAGAAACATACCTAGGGTGGGGCTCACGTGCTCACTAATCAGCTCACTCATCAAGCACTTCGTGGGCCTCAGTCCTGTGTAAGATACTGGCTGGCTTTCATGGTGACACGAAGATGAATGATGAGTGATCCTCTTGCCCGAGCCACACACAGGATGCACAAAGGAATGAATAATGAATGGCTGCAAACTAGAGCTAGGTTCAGATCCCAGCTTGGTCACCTTGACAGGTCATCCAACCTGTCTGAAACCAGTTTTCTTGTCCATATGATGGGGATAATAATAGTATAGACTTGTTTGTGAAGATTAAGTAAGATGATGCAGACAGTGTGCTTGGCACAGCATCCAGGCTTCAATTATATTCACTGCTAGTTATTATTTCCGGCAGATTCTGGATTGTTTCCTAATAGCTTCAAAGACAAAGTTCTGTGAAGCATTGGGTGTTTGGGGTGGGAGGGGGAATCAAGGAAAGTTTCCTATATAAGGTAGTAAGTAGCTGAGCTGCACTTTGAATATGGGCCAGACATCCAAAAAAGAAAGATTATAGGGTAATCGACATGTGTTGTTTATTAGCTGTGTGATACTAGGCTAGTCACATGACTTCTCTGAACCTTAGTTACCTTTTCTGTGAAAAACAGTATGTTCATCATTTTGCAGACTGTTGGGAGGGTCAGCAATAGTGTGGCTAATGTCTGTAAAATGCCTAGCATGTAGTAGGTCCTTCTCTGGGCTCAGACTTTTGTCCTCCAACCTCTGGCCCTCCTTCTCCTACCAGGCAGATCTGCAAGGAGTTTGCAGACTTGATGGCTCAGGACCGCTCACCGCTGGGCAACAGCTGCCCGGCACTCATCCTGGAGCCCGGAGTGCAGAGCTGCTTGACACACTTTAGCCTCATCACCCATGGCTTCGGTGGGCCTGCCATCTGTGCTGCCCTCACTGCCTTCCAGAACTACTTGTTGGAGTCACTCAAGGGGCTGGACAAGATGTTTCTAAGCAGTGTGGGCAGTGGGCACGGTGAAACTAAGGCTTCGGAGAAAGATGCCAAGCATCGGAAATAACTGCTTCTCCCACCCCATCCCTAAGGGGCTCCCAGGCCCTGAAACAGGCACTTAGCTCCTGGGGGTGGGCCTGAAAGGACTGAAAGGTGGGATTAGAGTCAGGCCAGAAAGAGAACATTCATCCAGAGATCCCAGAGTTGGGGATCTGGCTTGGAGTAAGGGAGGGTGGCCTCTCTGTGGTGGTGTGTTGCTAAGTTAAGGGCCCAGGTATTTGTCTCATGTGTGCAATTTTCTGACCTTTGATGGTTGAGAAGGGTTTGAAGAGAAAATTGACATGAAAAGGTCTGGCTCATGGGGCAGAGCCCTTTCCATTAGGGTGCCTGGGTGGCCGTGGGTGCTTCTAGAGGCCAAAGCCTTTGTGTTTTTCACTGGTGGCAGGAGGGAAATTGATAAATCAGAGGTGCTACTGAGGAGTTGGTGCCCCTCATTCCAGAGTCTCCTACCCCCCGAAAAGGGGTGCTGGAAGGAGGAGGCCCCAGTGGACTCTTTGTACCCCTCCTACTCTTGGAAAGAAGTGGGCAGGAGGGGTCCTCAAGGAACAAAGAAGATAAAGCACAAATTGCAGAACTTGAATCCAGGCTGCTCATCACAGTCCTGTTGCTGTCTGTCCTATTTATTTATGTATGTTGTAATTAAATTTGAAATTTAAAAATGTCCAGTGCAACTTATTTATCCCAGTGAGTTGGGGATTCATTTCACTGTTTTCTGGCCATGCACTGATACGGCCAGCTGGACCAGAAGGGAGAGGGTGTTTTTGCTCACAAAGGGCTGTGGGTGGGTTGGGAGGGAAGAAAGGTGTGTCAGGTGCCCTGTGGTTGTCGCTGGGATCTTGTATTTGTGGTTCTTTTGCCCCTGCAGTTGATGTACCTCCCCATCTCCCCATCTCTCATTCTCTTAATAAAACCTTTCATTGGATATGAAGCCCTCCCTGTCCTCCTTTAGCCCAGGCCTGGATTTGCCTCCAAAGAGGGCAATGTCACTGGGGAGAGGAAGGGCCTGGGAATTGGGCAGAGGGTAGGGTGGGAAGGGGCCCCTAAGGGGATGGAGGGGACTGGGGGCCCCTCTGTGTGAGAGGAGGTACAGATGTTGGTCTATCTGACATGTCAGTGTGGCTGTTAGTTGCTGTGTCTGTGTGTGTGTGTCAAGTGAATACTGTATGTGTATTCCTGGGACTTGGTGGGCTGGTGGGTGCATCTGTCGGTTTGGCTATTGGGGGTACAGATTTGTTACCATGCCCGTTGGTGGTGATGTGTATGTGTCAGTGGGAATGCTGGTGACTGTGTGTGTCTGTCAGGCCAAAGCTCATCCAACTCTCGTTCTGAGGATTTCACTCTTCAATCATCTTTTGTGTCCTGTATCGTCAGTGTCTCAATCTCTACGGGATCATTACTGGATCACCCCCCAGAGTACAAATGTTCTAGGATCTCTTACCTTACAAAACAAATCCTTTCTCCATTTCTCTATTTCCTTTGCCGTTAAAGTTCTTGAAAGATTGCTACACCTCTACCTCCATTTCTTCACCTCCAATTTCCTCTTCGATCTGCTTTTTTCCCGACCAGTCTGCTGACGTCCACTCAGCATGGTCATCACAACGTCAAATCTGAAGGCCTTTTTTTCTGGATTTAACAGCAGCAGTCAGTGGATACGGCTGACCACTTGCTCTTTTCTGCAACTCTGTTTCCTCTGTGGCTCCTAACTTCTGGTTTCCTGTGACCTCACTGGTCCCAATTCTGTCTTCTTAGCTGGCTACTTCTCTACTTGACCTCTAAATGTTGGCTTTCCTCAGGTCCCTCTCTATCTATACTGTCTCCTTAGATTGGTCTCATTCAATCCCATGTCTTTCAATATCTAAATACTGCCAATTCCTGAATGTTTATCTTCAGCCCAGGCTGCTGCCTGAACTCCAGACTTAGAGGTACAACTGTCTGCCTCATGTCTGCCAGTTTGGCTAATAGGCATCTCAAACTCATGTCCAAAATAGAGCGCATGACTCAAGTACTCAAATCGTGACCTCTTCCAGAACATCCCATCACAGTAGATGGTACCACCTTCTACCCAGCTGCTCAAGCCAGAAACTGGGGAGTCCTATTTGGTTCTTTCTCTATACTCAATCCTTCAAAAAGACCTATGGATTCTGAGTCCATCTTCTTTCTTCTCTGCCAACACCCTGGTTCTCTGGACTACTACAGTAGTCTCCCAACCGGTCTATTTTCTCTGGTACACCTTCAAAGTCAGGTCCAGCAATGATCTGACTTTGCCTCATTCTCCAGCCTCATCTTAAACTACTCTCTTCATCACTCACTTTGCTCCAGCCACATTGGTTTCCTCTCTGTTCCTCAAACTACCACTTTGTTTTATGCCCCAGGGCCATTGCATTCACATTGTTTGCCTGGATTGCTGTCCCCTTGTCTTTTCAAGTGTGCTGTCAGGGAGATGTTGGGGTGCTTTGTGAGTGAAGATTGTGCTAGAAACATAGGGTCTAGGCATCATCTCTCAGGATAAGGGTCCAAAGATGTGACTTCTTTTCCCAAGAAGCTGCAGTGCCTCAACGCACCCGTAAGTGTCCAGTGAAAGCTGGACACAGTGGGGCCTCCTCTGGGGGCCTGTCCCTCATGCTAAATGCATGGAGACCCTTGACACGTTTTAACCCTGGCCCTGCCACTCACTGGGTGTGCCACCCCGAGCTTCGGGTCCCCTGGTATGTACCCCCCCAGCAGGATGTTAGGTGGTGCTGATACCTCAAGGCAGTATCCAGATGTGGCACTGAAGAATTCTGAATCATGCGGGAGGAAGTTCTGCCTTTCTCCAGTCCCTTTCAATCAGTCCTTCTGGATACATCAAGAAGAAAGTCTCCATTTGGGGCTGGCATGACTTTAACACCTAATATTTGCTTTTCCTCATTTTAACAAAGAGGCTCAGTGCCTTTCCCGAGTATCCCTATCTGGGTTATGCATTCCTTTCTGCAGAAAGGAAGAGAAAGGAATGTGGGGGAAGGCTGAAGTATGCTCTGCTTTAACTGAAGCCTAGGGCCTGGCAAGAGACATCCTGCCTCTAAAATCATCTTAGACTATGGGAAGTTGAGGGGAATTAAATAAGATATACAGCACTTCTATATAATGCCTGGAATATAGTAACACATCAATAAAAGGTTATAAATACCCAGAAGAAATTAGTTTATCAAAAACTTTTCATGGGCTGGACAACTTTCCCTAAGGAAAGGACCATGTAGTCCTCAGTAAGTCCTATTTTATAAATAAGCAAGTTGTAGATCAAAGCAACTCGCCCAAAGTCGCTAAGCAAGTGATCACGCATGTGTGTGATCCGACCCTCCCTTCGTTTCCACTGCACCACATGGCCATCTACAGAAGGGTTCACAGGCAAGGGGAAGCAGGTCCTCCCAGGCCCTTGTGTCCCCAGGCTCTGCTAAGCCAGCATATGGTCAGGATAGTTAACAGTGCAGAGGAAGCAGTACAGTATGGACACTAAGTGGCCTAAGAAGCTTTTAATGAGGTCTCAGCATTTGATTCTTCCCATTAAGTTGTTTTTCTTTTCCCCACGGCAAAATAAATCACGTTTTAGCTTCTAACTGGCTTTAGCCCTAAGGAAAAGTAGATGACGATTAAAGTTTACACAGGGTCTCAGTGCAGTGGCTCACACCTGTAATCTCAGCACTTTGGGAGGCTGAGGCAGACAGATCATTTGAGGTCAGGAGTTCCAAGACCATCCTGGCCAACATGGTGAAACCCTGTCTCTACAAAAATACAAAAATTAGCTGGGTGTGGTGTCGCACGCCTGTAATCCCAGCTACTCGGGAGGCTGAGGCAGGAGAATTTCTTGAACCCAGGAGGCAGAGTCTACAGTGAGCCAAGATCATGCCATTGCACTCCAGCCTGGGTGACAAAGCGAGATTCTGTCTCAAAAAAAAAAATAAATAAATAATAATAATAATAAAATTAAATTAAAAAATAAAAAATAAAGATACACAGATTGTTTACATGTCTTCTTTTTTTTGCAAACAAGTAGTTGTGAATTAAATGGAGAGTGTTTAGACTGGGTAAGCATTCCAATTTGGAGTTTAAAGACTTTCCTACTTTCTCTTAAAGGATCATAGTATTCCAGAATAAATATGAAAAGTTATAGTATTCCAGAATAAATATGAAAAGTTCAGTCTTTGAAAACATTCCATCCCATGAAGGAAGGTAAGTGAAGGCAAGCTGCAGGTTTCTCCTCCCAAACACACTAACTCATAATTCACACACTGGAGTAATCAAGCAGTAGACATTTAGAGAGAACCCAAGAATGCGCGTCTTTCTCTTGCTCGGGCACTGCTGCTGCTTTTGTCAAAAGGCCGAGAGGAACAGAAATGAAAGGACTCTGGGCTCCAGGCAGGGCAGACCTAGCGTGGCTGCTCAGCTACCAACACCAAGCTCTTGGGCCATTTCAGTGGCCTCTTCCATCTCTCAAAGGTTCCTGCCTTCCCATCCCCTCTCTAGTAGGGCTGAGCTTCCCTACCCTGAGGCAAAACAGCTGCTCTCTTCTCCAACCTATCCCCCCTCCCACCCCAAGCCTGGGAAGGAATAATGTTTTTCTGTGTATTAATCACCTGAAAGCAGATGGGAGCTAATCAGAACTCCATTCTGAACAGTGTTTGGCCAGGAGTGTTAAAGAATGGGTATATTCCCAGTGTTTTTTAAACTTCAGGAAATTGATTTAGGACAAATTGATTTAGGACACAGCTGGCATTTTAAAAACTAAAATCCAGCGGAAGAAAACAGAAGTTACCAGACCACACTATGTCATGACTACACACACACACCCGCCTCTGTAAGAAAAATTCCACAAAGCAGTGCTTACCCTTCTTGTAGTAGGTATATATAGGTGTGAAGTCATGAGTGAACGACCAAGGCCATGTAAATTTAGTTGGAACACAGGCTTTATGAGGTGTAAAAGAGGGAAAGGAAAGTGGGGAGTTACGTTAGGAGAGGATTATGGAATACCTAGCATGTCAAACCAAAGAATTGGGCTTTAGTCTCTTAAGTCATGGAAAACCACCAGAAAGTTTTAAGGGCAGAGAGGAATGGGAATGGATGGTGAAACTAGTTTTTTAAAGTATGGAGAGAGACCTGGAGAGGGAAGAGATTAAAAGTAGAGTGAAGTTAGGAGGCTGTTAAATAGTCTAAGAAACGATACGGGGTGAACCAGAGTAATGGGGATGGAGATTTATAAAGATTTAGGCTGGGTGCAGTGGCTCACACCTGTAATCCCAGTGCTTTGGCAGACCAAGGTGGGAGGATCACTTGAGGCCAAGAGTTCAAGACCAGCCTAGGCAACATAGTGAGACCCTGTCTCTACAAAAAATTTTTACAAAATTAGCTGGGTGTGGTGGTGCACACCTCTAGTCCCAGCTAGTTGGGAGGTTGGGGTTAAGAGGTTCACTTGAGTCCAGGAGTTCAAGGCTGCAGTAAGCTATGATCGTGTTACTGCACTCCAGCCTGGGTGATGGAGCAAGACTCTGTCTCTGAAAAACAACAATAAAAATTGTAATAAAATTAAAAGATTTAGGATGTAGAAATGCCAGAACTTGGTGGCTATGTAGAGACAGCAGATAAAGAATGGCATAAAAATGATGCCCAGCTAAATGCAATGTTGCATCTTGGATTATATCCTAGAACAAAAGAAAATTAGTGGAAAAACTGGTAAAATCTGAATAAAGCCTGGAGCTTAGTAATACTAATACACCAAACAATGTTGGTTTCTCAGTTTTGACAAATATACCATGGTATATAGAAGTTGTTAACATTATAGAAACTGAATAACGGGTATAAGGACCCTGTATTATCTTTGCAATTTTTCTGTAAAACCAAATTTATTCCAAAATAAAACACTTATTAAAAATAAATGATGCCTGGGTTTCTGACTTGGGCACTTGGGAAACCAGGTGGCTCTAATTCTCTAAGACAGAATGTCATAGAGAAGGTTTGGAGAGGGGCAGATGGTAAGGCTCAGTTTAAGACATACTGAGTTCGATGTCCCTAAATCTAGAGGGTGAGCTATCTAGGAATGAGTTGATTTGGAGCTCAGGAAAGAGATCCGGGTTGGCAAAACAATACGGAGAGTCAGGATGGGTTTGCAGGCTGGCCTGAGATTGCCCTGGGGACACTTATATTCAAAGGCAGAGAACCGTATGTCATCCCTGGTGAGGCCTGAATGCAGAAAAACAAGTTTACCAATCATTATACACTTACTGAGCACTTACCACATGCCAGGCCCTGAACTAAATGTTTACCTATATTACCTCATGGAATTCTCCTATCTACCACATGGAATAGGTGCTATTTCAATCATTGTACAGATGGGAAAATCATGTAGCAGGAGAGCCTGGGCTTTAGTAGCAGAACTCCACTGGGTAGGGCATCAGAATCACCTGTGGCGCTATTTTTTTTTTTTTTTTTTTTTTTTTGAGACGGAGTCTCGCTCCATCGCCCAGGCTGGAGTGCAGTGGCGCAATCTCCACTCACTGCAAGCTCCGCCTCCCGGGTTCACGCCATTCTCCTGCCTCAGCCTCCTGAGTAGCTGGGACTACAGGCGCCCGCCACCTCGCCCGGCTAATTTTTTGTATTTTTTTTAGTAGAGACGGGGGTTTCACCGTGTTAGCCAGGATAGTCTCGATCTCCTGACCTCGTGATCTGCCCGCCTCGGCCTCCCAAAGTGCTGGGATTACAGGCTTGAGCCACCGTGCCCGGCCACCTGTGGCACTTTTAAAATAGATGCCTTACACCTAGGAATCTAGCTAAAAGCTTAAACCTATGCATATTCATGGTGGTGTTGGAGGTTGAATCAACTGTAGTGATGTGAATCATCTCTTTTCTCCCATTTACTCAACAATTAGCTTTCTTCTTATGGTATAAGGCATTTACCATTGGTGTATTAAACAGTGTAAAGACACCCAAATCTAATGTTAACCCAATACTTTAACATGAACGTTAGGATCAGTAGGTAGTATCTTAGATGACACATTTCATCACATACAAACCAAAAACCTATCTGTATATGGTATTAAGAGGAGCACAGAATTGGATAAAGTAGGGTTTATCCTAGTCTGAGACCAAATGGTTTTGGCATGTGGTTCCTAGACCGGCAGCATCAGTAGCAACTGGAAATGTGAGGTGAACATTCTGAAACACACATCTGGTTAAGAACCACTGGTTTAGTGACTTTAACCACAAAACATCTACATTGTTCCCTAAAGGTAGGCTAAGAGAAAAACGGGTATCTGGTTAACTGCCCATGATACATCAATCTAATGGAAAATTATGCAACTCTCAACAAGAAAAAGCATATCTATGTGTATTGATATAAAACAATTTCTAATATAGTGTTAAGTGAAATAAGCAATATGTAGAACATTAAAAATACTTTTTAGCCGGGCACAGTGGCCACGCCTGTAATCCCAGCACTGGGAAGCCAAGGCAGGCAGACTGCTTGAGCCCAGGAGTTCAAGACCAACCTGAATGACATGGTGAGACCCTGTCTCCATGAAAAACACAAAAACTAGCTGGGCATTGGTGGCGTACGCCTGTAATCCCAGCTACTCAGGAGGCTGAGATGGGAGGATCACTTGGCCCCAGGAGGCGGAGGTTATAGTGAGCCAAGATTACGCCACAGCACTCCAGCCTGGGCTAGAGTAAGACCCTGTCTCTAAATAAATAAATAAATCTAAAAAATTTAAAGGGGGCATGTGTCTGTATGTATGTACACATTACACAGTAAAAGAGTACCTCTTAAAAAACATAAGAAATTAGTAGCTGAAGTTTCCTCCCGGAAGGGAAGCCGGAAGCAGGTGATTGGATTATAGGGATGGGAGAAACATTTTTCTTTTTTTTTTTTTTGAGACGGAGTCTCGTTCTGTTGCCAGGCTGGAGTACAGTGGCACAATCTAGGCTTACTACAACCTCTGCCTCCCAAGTTCAAGCGATTCTCCTGCCTCAGCCTCCCCAGTAGCTGGGACTAGGGGCGTGCGCCACCACACCCGGCTAATTTTTGTATTTTTAGTAGAGACAGGGTTTTACCATGTTGGTCAGGATGGTCTTGTTCTCTTGACCTCATGATCCGCCCGCCTCGGCCTCCCAAAGTGCTGGGATTACAGGCATGAGCCACCACACCCAGCTATGGAAGAAATATTTTTCACTACATGTTTTTGTACTGTTTGCATGTTTTATTAAGTGCATATATTATTCATTCAGATTAATTAATTTAAAAAAATTTAAGTTTAAGGGCAAACATAACCACTACTTTAGAGAGAATGGAGATATTAGCAAGTAAAATATATGAAAGAGCTAGTTGGAAAGGAACCAAGAGTGGAGTAGAACGTGCGGCCATCAGCTGCTAAAGGGTGCTGGGTGTTAACGGAGGGCGGAGCACGGAGAAAAGTCAGACCTGGCAAAAAGATCAGTTTCCCTCCATATCTTTTCTGAGGTAATATTAGGTAAACTGAGACCCGGACCAGAGGGCTCAATTATATCCATAGTCATCTTTATTCTGAATTAACCATTTATCAAGAGTGCACCTGAAAAGAGTAGAAAAAAATAAAGGAGCCCATCAAAAAAAGTTCCCTGGCAAATGGGAGGCAGAGCATGATGTTAGGAGCCCTGTTTGGGGAAGGAAATGTTGTCCAGGTCATGGATGCCATTTTTGTCAATGATTCGAACACTGAAGGTTGGCAGATTCAGGATGAAGCGTTTCTGGAGCTGCAGAGAGACATGGAGGAAATCAGTCAACAAATAATTACTAACTATGTGCCAGGCTCTGTTCTAGACACTGGGGATACAAGCAAACAAAAATCCCTGCTTTTGTAGAACTGAAATTCTACTGGAGGCAGCTGGCAGTAGGGCACGAGTACTCTAGTGGTAGAGGGTACCAAACGGCAGCTGGAGGATCACTGAGAGGCAGGGAGGCTGAAATGGGAGATGCCGCTAAAAGCCTGTCTCTGGTCAGTCAGCTGATGAAAGAATGAGACAATCCAGTGTTCTGTTCCCCATAGTCTGTTACCCATCAGTCTGGTAAACACAGACGTCTCTCTTAAAATGTCTCAAGATAATAAGCTAACAAAACGTGATTGCCCTCAGAACAAAGCAGAGGCCAGGAGCAGTGGCTCAGGCCTGTAATTGGGAGGTTGAGGTGGGAGAATATCTTGAGCCCAGGAGTTCAAGATCAGCCTAGGCAACATAGCAAGACCCCATCTCTTAAAAACAAAATAATGAGGTGGGTGTGGTGGTGCCTGTCTGTAGTCTCAGCTACTTGGGAGGATCGCTTGAGTTCCAGAAGTCCAGGCTGCAGCGAGCTATGATGGTGCCACTGCACTCCACTCCAGCCTTGGTGACAAAGCGAGACCCCATTTAAAAAAAAAAAAAAAGGGGAGGGGGGAATGGGGTAGGCACTGTGGACTGAAACCAAAAGGCTTGTGTAAGAGGCAAACTGACATTACTCCCAATGCTTCTGCTCTTATCTTCCTACTCTCTTACTAAACCATGAGTTCAAGTTCATCCTTAAGCCACAGGAACAGTAAAAGAATGAAAAAACTAATGTGGCTGGCTTTTGACCTCCCCATCCTCCATCCATTCCCAAAGCCTTAGACTCTAAGGAGAAATATTAGAAAGGGTGTGTTCTGTAATCTTGGCCTCACAAACCAAAGTCTACTCTCACCTTCTGCCCAAAGCTTCCTAGTTGCTTTCTATGGCCTTCCTGAATTCTTAGGGAAGGCTTTCTCTCCAGATTACAAAGACTCATGCACTATTAAGGGAGCAGGCAGTATGGCAATTCCAGGTGGCACAAGAACAGAGCAGGTACAAAGTCTAGGGCAGGGCCAGGCGTGGTGGTGGCTCACGCCTGTAATTCCAGCGTTTTGGGAGGCTGAGGCAGGCGGATCACCTGAGGTCAGGAGTGGCCAACGTGGTGAAACTCTGTCGCTACTAAAAATACAAAAAATTAGCCGGGTATGGTGGTGGGCACCTGTAATCCTGCTACTCAGAAGGCTAAGGCAAGAGAATTCCTTGAACCCAGAGGCGGAGGTTGCAGTGAGCTGAAATCGTGCCACTGCACTCCAGCCTGGGCAACAAGAGCGAAACTCTGTACCAAATTAAAAAAAAGTTTAGGGCAGAAGTTCTTCAAGTACAGCCTCAGTACTTGATGCAAACCTGTACTTTGCTACCACCTGCAGCAAAATCACCTACAATTGCCAGTTAAAGCAGAGCTTCCCAGTTTGTACCTCAGAACAGTGGAATCAGAATTGAGGGTTGGGCAGAGATGGCAATCTGTTTTAACAAGTTTCCCAGGTGACACTTATACACACTACAATTTGAGAACCACTGGTTTGGATAAACCAGAAAGAATTAAATTATAAAGCTGACATTGAGGAGGTAATCTGTAAGAGAAAAATGAGCTTGCTACCCACACCAAACTCTATCCCTGGTAGCAACTTCACATCTGGTTAGTGGGTATGTATTACACCTTCTGGCAAAAATCAGAAAAAATATAACCGAGGAACAGGAACAACACTGGCAAACAGAGACACAAACATTCCTTTCAGGATCCCATGGGAACTACTCACCTCCTCCAGACATTTCCTAAGAAGCTCCACTGCCCTCTCACGTGAGATAGCTGGAAGAGAACACAGAGACCAAGCATTCCGGTGCCGTCATTAAATCCAACTCTCAGCAGCTTTTGATTAAGTTTCAAATCTTAATCAAAGCTGACTTCTTCAGGCCTGGGTGCCACACAAACGGCAGAGGCAAAAAATGCTTTGCCTTCTAGTCTGCAACCAACTTACTCCACATGCAGCTGGGGGTGCCCCAGACCCAGTGCTCCAGCAGCTACAAGCCATTGCAAATTGATTTGCTACACTGAGGGTAAGCATGAAGGAATTCTGCCTCCCCTGGCCAGGGCCCGCCTCTGAAGAAGTCCAGCAGCCTGTCTCTCTTTATCATAACCCACCCTTTTCACTCCCCCATAGTCCAGGGTTTAAATCAATTCCATCTGCCCTAGTCAGCTGCAAATCAGGGAAAGAGAGGACAGGGTCAGAATTTCAGCCTTGTTTTCCCAGCTGGGTCTCTGTTTAACAATGGGAAGAGAATTCATAGGATGGGGCTAAGACTTTGCCAAAACAGGAGCCAAAGGAACTGTCTGTGGGCATGGCAAACTGGGATGACATGTTATGCACTCGGGCTTCAGGGGTGGCTAGTGGTTATTTTGGTGGGCAAATCAGCTGAATTACTGACAGATGCCAAATCAAGAAAGTCACTGGGAGGCCAGGCTAATTCTTTTCAGGATGTGGCCTGGAGCTCTAGTGTGGCTAAGGTTGAGCGAGAGGGCAGCACCAAAGAATGAACATGCCAGATTCTTATGATACTGACAGTGAAGAATGGAATGTAAGGAGAGAAGTGGTTATCTGTGCTTCATCTATAGTCTGTAAAAGCTAAGAATTCCAAAGTACCCATTGCCCACAGAGGCTAAAGTTGAGGTTAGGATTGGGGTCAGAAGATGGAACTTAGCACAAAAACATCCCTGTGTCTGGGAAGTCCTAACCAGAGCACTTAGGCAAGAGGAGGAAATAAAGAGTACCCAAATTGGAAAGCAGGAAGTCAAATGTCCCCATTTGCAGGTGACATGATCTTCTATACAGAAAAACCTAAAGACCCTACCAGAAAACTCTTACATCTGATAAATGAATTCCATAAAGTTGCAGGATACAAAATTAATATACAAAAACCAGTGTTTCTATACACAAACTAGCTGAAAAAGAAATCAAGAAGGCAATCCCATTTACAATAGATACAAAAATCAAAGAAACTAAAATACCTAGGAAGAAATTTAACCAAGGAGGTAAAAGACCTCTATAACGAAAACTATAAAACACTGATGAAGTAAGTTTAAGAGGATACAAATGAAATGGAAATATACCTCATGCTCATGGATCAGAAGAATTAATATTATTAAGATGACAACACTACCCAAAGAAATTTATATATTCAATGCAATCCCTATCAAAACACCAATGACATGCCTCACAGAATTAGGGAAAAAATCCTAAGATTTGTATGGAACCACAAAAGACTCTGAATAGCTAAAGCAATCCTAAGCAAAAAGAACAAATCTAGTAGTTGATACCACTACCACACTTCAAAATATACCACAAAGTTGTAGTAACCAAAACAGCATGCTACTGGCATAAAAATAGACACACAGACCAATTAAACAGAATAGAGAAATTAAGAAATTAAGCCACATATCTACATTTGACTTTTGATGAAGGTACCAAGAACACACATTGGGGAAAGGACAGTCTCTTCAATAAATGGTGCTAGAAAAACTGGATATCCATACACAGAAGAATAAAACCAGACCCTCACCTCTTACCCTATACAAAATTCAACTCAAAATGGATCAAAGACCTCAATTTAAGACCCGAAACTAGAAGAAAACACAGGGGAAAAGCCTCAGGACATTGATCTGGAAAAAGATTTTATGAATAATCTCATGAACACAGGCAATAAAAGCAAAAATAAACAAATGGGATTATATCAAACTAAAAAATGCTTCTGCATAGCAAAGGAAACAATTGAGCGAAAAGGCAACTACAGAATGGGAGAAAATACATGCAAACTACTCATCCAACAGGGAGTTAACATCCAGAAAATATAAGGAACTGAAATAGCTCAATAGAGAACAAAAATTCAATTAAAAAATGGGCATATGGTGGCCGGGCGCGGTGGCTCAAGCCTGTAATCCCAGCACTTTGGGAGGCCGAGACGGGCGGATCACGAGGTCAGAAGATCGAGACCATCCTGGCTAACACGGTGAAACCCCGTCTCTACTAAAAAACACAAAAAACTAGCCGGGTGAGGTGGCGGGCGCCTGTAGTCCCAGCTACTCGGGAGGCTGAGGCAGGAGAATGGCATAAACCCGGGAGGCGGAGCTTGCAGTGAGCTGAGATCCGGCCACTGCACTCCAGCCTGGGCGACAACAAAGCGAGACTCCGTCTCAAAAAAAAAAAAAAAAAAAAAGGGCATATGATCTCAAAAGACATTTCACAAGACATACAAATGGCCTACAAATATATGGGAAAAAAATGCTCAACATCACTAATCATCACAGAAATGTAAATCACAACTACAATGAGGTAACATCTCATCCCAGTTAGGAATAGCTATTATCAAAAAGACAAAAAATAACAAATGCTGGCAAGAATGTAGAGAAAAGGAAATTCTTTACACACTATTGGTGGGAATGCAAACTAGTATAGCCACTAGGAAGAATAGGATGTTGGTCCCTCAAAAAACTACAAATAGAACTACCATATGATCTGGCAATCCCACAACTGGGAATTTATCCAAAAGAAAGAAAACCATTATATTGGATGAAATCACTATATCACTGGGGAAATACTGCACCCCAGTGTTTACTGCAACACTATTCACAATAGCCAAGATATGGAATCTAGGTGTCTGAGAACAGATCAATGGATACAGAAAATGTGGTAGATATACACCATGAAATACTATTCATCCATAAAAAAGGAAATCCTGTCATTCAATATGAATGGAACTGGAGGATATTCTGTTAAATGAAATAAGCCAGGAACAAAGTTAAAACACTGCACGTTCTCACTCATATGTGGAAGCTAAAAAAGCTGATCTCATAGAAGTAAAAAGTAGAATAGAGGATACTAGAGGCTGAGAAATCCTCTGCAAGGGCTGGGGGACATTTGTTAAAAGATACAAAATTGGCCGGGCACAGTGGCTCACTCTTGTAATTCCAACACTTTGGGAGGGCAAGGCAGGTGGATCACTTGAAGTCAGGAGTTCTAGACCAGCCAGACCAACATGGTGAAACCCTGTCTCTACAAAAAATATAAAAACTAGCCAGGCGTGGTGGCACATGCCTGTAATCCCAGCTACTTGGGAGGCTGAGGCACGAGAATCACTTGAACCTGGGAGGCGGAGGTTGCTGTGAGCCGAGATCACTCCACTGCACTCCAGCCTGGGTGACAGAGGGAGACTCTGCCTCAAACCAAAAAAAAAAAAAAAAAAAAAAGATACAAAATTATGGCTAGACAGAGGAATAAGCTGTACTGTACTGTTCTATACCACTGTAAAATGACTATGGCTCACAATATATAGTTTCAAATAGCTACAAGGAGGATACTAAATGTTCCCAACACAAAATGATAAATGTTTGAGATGATCGATATACCAACTACCCTGATCTGTTTACATGTATTGAAACACCATGATGTACTCTATGAATATATGTACAATTATTATTTGTCAATTACAAAATAAAATTTTTAAAAAGCATCCCTGTATCAGAAGTTTTGCCAAGCTGACGCTTTATGGACAAGCAGAGCGACAGCTTTTTCTTTCAAGAGGGAGCAGCCATTGGGTGACAACCAAGGGAAGGTTCAGATTTGTAGCCTTAGAAAGCTTTGATGTTTAAGCAAAGAAACCTTCAGCTGACATGCTGGGGACCTGTTCATCCTCGCAAGTTCAAAACAAATATACAGCTACTTGCTTTACCCACTCATCCTTTACTGAGATGCCAATAAGCATCTAGGCAAAGCAAAATAAGTGAAAAAACTTGAACTCTTAGAACTGAAGAGCTTTAGAACCCAATAAAAATGTTTTATTCACTATGACATCTATTCCAAACCTCCTTCGAAACAAAACCCAGCTCTAGAGATACGTACTATCTCATTTTGCCTGGCAAAAAATGGGACTTACATCAGCTTTTGGAAGACCGACAGAAGAGTGAAGCTTCCAGAGGGGGACCTGCTTGTGCTTCTTAGGATCTATCCTATTCAAGCCCTGCCACCCAACTCCAAGGGTGGACAAACCTGGGAAGCAGCTGAGGGCAGGGCTCTGCCACTGCTCCCTCCCTAGAGTGTTAATACTTACTTGGTGTGTAGTATCGGTCTAGGATACTGAGAGTCAGGAAGGCACCATAGCCATGGGCTGCAAAAGGAGCCTTGGCCAAGGCTGCAAGGTAGTCCATGTAATAGAGCGCTGGCCCTTCATGCTCATCATAGCCAGCCAGGAGGAGGTTCACATGATATGGGGTCTGCAAAGAAAAGATACGGTAAAGTGATAACTAAAACAGAACACCAACATCTCTTCCCATGGCAAATGAGAATATTCTGACTCTTGAAGAGAAAGAAAATATTAGCAGCAACTGAGTAAATCACAATGAAGTAAAAATGTAGGGAAATCTAGAGGACCTGGAGTATGGTAACAGGCCAAGGGATATCGGCTTGTTCTCTTCGAACAGAAGGGCATTTGGAGCACTTTAGGTATATGAAAAAGCTGCCACCTTCTTAAAGTCCACGGATGAGAACCTGTATAAAAGCACTTCTTTTTTTTTTTTTTTTTTTTTTTTTTGAGACGGAGTCTCGCTGTGTCGCCCAGGCTGGAGTGCAGTGGCCGGATCTCAGCTCACTGCAAGCTCCGCCTCCCGGGTTCACGCCATTCTCCTGCCTCAGCCTCCCGAGTAGCTGGGACTACAGGCGCCCGCCACCTGGCCCGGCTAGTTTTTTGTATTTTTTAGTAGAGACGGGGTTTCACCGTGTTAGCCAGGATGGTCTTGATCTTGTGACCTCGTGATCCGCCCGTCTCGGCCTCCCAAAGTGCTGGGATTACAGGCTTGAGCCACCGCGCCCGGCCTAAAAGCACTTCTTCAAAAGTATTTGATAGCAAAACAGAGTGACTATAGTTAATAATAGCTTAATTGTATATTTTAAAATAACTAAAAGAGTATAATTGGATTGTTTGTCACACAAAGGAGGAATGATTGAGGTGAGAGATACCCCATTTACCCTGATGTGATTATGACACATTTTATGCCTGTATCAAAATATCCCATATACCCAATAAATATATACACTTACTATGAACGCACAAAAATTTAAAACAAAAAAAAAATTTTTAAGCACTGGAAAGGCAAAGCATAGGTGCTCTTTTGTCATTCCTAATGGTTGAAACCAATAAACAATTCTGAGAGTGCCAGGCCACGGACTGAAAAAAGCAGATGCTCCAACCACATCAAATGAAATAAACAAACTCAGTCTGGGCATCTGGACCAATCCCAAATGGTAAACTGTATGCCCACTACTAAAAAAACAACTTATAGCTGGGTGCAGTAGCTCAGAGGTATAATCCCAGCACTTTGGGAAGCTGAGGTGGCAGGCTTGCTTGAGCCCAGAAGTTTGAGACCAGCCTAGGTAACATAGTGGGACTTTGTTTCTACCAAAACACTAAAAAATTAGCTGGGCATGATGGCGCACACCTGTGGTCCCAGCTACTCAGGAGGCTAAGGTGGGAGGATCACTTGAGCCAAGGAGGTCAAGGCTACGGTGAGCCGTGATTGTGCCACTGAACTCCAGCCTGGGTTCAAAAAACAAGAGAAAGAGAGAGAAAAGAAACAACTCATGGGGTGGGAGGGATAGTAAGTCTCAAATATTTAAGTCAAATCACCAGACTTAACTGAAAAGTAATTTTGAGACAAATAAAAAGCAATAAAAAATAATTATAACTTGGATTTATAGGTATCTTTTCTTTGTATTACCTGCAAATCTAAAAACATGAGTTTTATAGAGAACCATGACCGAGTCTGCGTTGCTCTTCATCTCCAAATGGATGATTATTTTTTTCTACACCAGCTGCGCCATTTACCATGTTAAATTCAGTCTGATGCCCCGAGGCATCAGGGGTGGGACTTCGATTTTATATGGCTTTCTTTTTCTCTGCAGGATGTGTTTCTCCTCTTGCATTTACTTCAGCGGGGAGTACGCAGGCCTTGCCCATGGATATGTCCTCATCCCTAAATTTGTGTATGTATTTAATTAAACGCACAGTAAGTGAGACACCTCATTATGAAGCATGAAGTGTAACAGCTAATGGTCCTAAAAGTGGCATTTAACATTCTTTGAACACTGATTAACACGGCCACTTGGCAGCCTTAAAAAACTCACGGTTTTTGCTTTTTTGGGGGGGAGGAGTTGGGAGGGGAGTAACAGGATTTTGTTCTGTCGCCCAGGCTGGAGTGCAGTGGTGCAATCATAGCTCACTGCAGCCTCAAACTCCTAGGCTCAGGCGAATTTCCCACCTCAGCCTCCTGAGCAGCTAGGACTATAGGCACCTACCACCATGCCCTGCTAATTTATTATATTTTTTTAAGAGATGAGGTCTTGGCTGGGCACGGTGGCTCACACCTGTAATCCCAGCATTTTGGGAGGCTGAGGCAGGCAGCTTACTTGAGGTTAGGAGTTTGAGACCCGCCTGGCCAACATGGTGAAACCTTGTCTCTACTAAAAATACAAAAATTAGCCAGGCGTGGTGGCACGAGCCTGTAATCCCAGCTACTTTGGAGGCTGAGTCATGAGAATCACTTGAACTTGGGAGGCAGAGGCTGCAGTGAGCCGAGATGGTGCCATTGCACCACTCTAGCCTGGGCAATAGAGCAAGACTCTATCTCCAAAATAAAAAAAAAAAAGAAATAAAAAGAGAGATGGGGTCTCACTATGTTGCCCAGGCTGGTCTTCAGCTTCTAGGCTCAAGCAATCCTTCCACCTTGGCCTCCCAAAGTGCTGGGATGACAGTCTTGAGCCATCGTGCCTAGCAGGAAACTCATGTTATATACTTAATTGGAATTCTAAGCCAGCTGTGCTAAGTAGGAAGGATTCCTAACATCACCTGGAGATTACAGAGTAGTCCTCACCCCCAAATAAGTTTCTGTTTTAGTGATAAGACAGTGGGTAGTCCCAGAGAGAAGTAAGTTGACCAGCAGTCAAGACTTCTGAGAAGATCATCATCTACCTATCGTATTTCCCAATGAGTAGTGTGCTACACTCTGCCAAGCTCTGGAATTCTCTGTGCATTCTGAGTACTTTCTTAGTAAATCTGACCTTAGGCAAAAAACTTAATTCCTATGAGCTTCTGGGTTTTTTTTTAACATGTAAAACTGGGTTAATTAATCTTTCTCCTTTCTATCTTCTAGGGAATATAATGAAAAAAAATAATAATGGTAAAGCATCCCAAACTCTGGAAGAAAAGATGCTACCAAAAGTCCTACTATATCAACTACATCCCAGTCTGTTTTTGAAAGCTTATCACTTTAAACAACAACAAACCTGCTTTAATTAGCTCCAGATTTTAACAATGCTATTAGTTATATACAAGTGTGAAAACAGTACTGCAAAATCTGGCAGACATAGAATATCTTGGTGTTCTTACAGTTTAAATTAGAAGACAGAATGAGGGAGGAAGAGAGGCAGAATAGCAAAGAGAAACTGGTTTCCCTCCCCAAGAGAATTAATAATACAGTCTTTTACCTATCACAAAGTAAGTTAAATCTTTTTGCTAAGAGGATAAACTCTACTCTTCTCTACTAACTAGCCAGAACACTCGCTGTATAGTTAGCCAAGACAATTTCATCAAGTTGCAATGGTATATTAAGTATTCCCCCAGATACTCAGAGGCCTTAACAAGCAGAACCCAGATGTTTTGTCTTCAATGAAGATCTTGACCATACTATGAGATTCAATTGTTTAGAACAATAAATGTTATTTAAAATCCACTACCAGAAAATTTTAGATGAAAAAGGATGTCAACAGAATTCCAGAAGCAAACTGCATCACTTAATTGGTCTATATAGTATCATTTACTCATGCTTAGGCATCTGACGCACACGTACACTTACCAAAGTTGGTATTCAGAAGCTACAACTCCTGGTATTGAAGATAACTCACAAATTATTGTGTGACTTTGAATTATCAACTTTTGCATGTGTGAGATGCTTAAGCATAAATAAATGGTGTTATCTAGACTAATTAAATCAATACATCTGTGCAACAACTTGCAGTTTGTGAAATTCTTCTCACAATGCTCCACCAAAGATCTCTGGCTTGGCTGGGCACAGTGGCCCACGCCTGTAATCCCAGCACTTTGGGAGGCCAGGGTAGGAGGATTACTTGAGCCTAAGAGTTCAAGACCAGCGTAGGTAGGATGGCAAGACCCTGTCTCGATGGGGGAAAAAAAAAGCTAGGTGAGGTGGCTATTTGGGAGGCTGAGGCAGGAGGATCCTTAAGCCCCGGCATACAGTGAACTATGATGCCCCCACTGCACTCCAGCCTGACTGGCAACAGAGTAAGACCCTATTTCTACCAAATAAAAAGAAAAGTCACTAAACAAATGTGAGAAAGCAGTAAGTGCTACTTCTGAGAAGTGGTTCAAGTTTAAGTCAACTGCCAGCATCTCCATGAATGTACATTTATTGTTGCTTTTTGCTAGGCTTGGGTTCTTCTCTTTCTACCTCCCTCTAGACACAGGGTGCTAAGTAAAGAAAAGCTTAGGATATAGGCTAGGCATTCAGAACTGAACAAAGAGGGGACCAATAGCATAAATAAATAAGAAAGAGTTGGACTGTGACTTTAGAAAAGTTAGTCATTTAATCTCTCTGAATTTTAATTTCTCATTTAAAACACGGGATGATCCCTACTACCAAAGGGCTGCTACAGTGAGGATTCCAAAAGATAATGCATGTGGATAATACGTATAATGCCCGAAACAGTAAAGACTCTATAAACAATGCAAGTATCAGGAGAAGCCCAATTACTTCTGGCACTGAGATATGAGGGAAATTCCTATGTGTCTTCATAAAGGGATATGGAGGGATGTTAGTGCCCAGCACAGTGCCTGACACATGGTAGAAAAGCAGTAAATGAGTTTCCTCCTCTCTCATTCCTGGGACTCTTTCCAGAGGCCCTAAGGTAATGCTGTTCAGTGTCACAAGCATTTGTACTAGACACTTAGAGCATCCCTACTTCTTGGTCAACCTCCCTAACCATGTCATTTCTTCCCTTGTAAATATGTCTATCCTGAGTGGTAAAGCTACTTTCTAGACACTTTTTCATCAGTTCCCTTTGTTCCCCATGATCAATATTACATACTTAAGGATTTGCCTAATTATTCAGGGGAAATGAAAACATTAATCAATAATGAGAGCACTGCCAGGGATCCTCTTTACAAAGAATCTCTTACAAAGTAATCCTTTGCAAAGATTACCAAGAATCTTTTAAAATGAAATCTCTATTCTGTACATGATATAATCTAGCCTTTGGTTGTCTCCACTACTCTAATTGTTTAGATAGTAAGTCTAAGTAGTAAGACAAAGTTATGAGGTCCCCGAGGGGAAGAACTGTAACATACAAGACTAGGCTTCTTCCACAGCATAAGCTAAGACTGAACATTATATATAGTACTGAATTAACCTAAACATCCAAACATTCATTCAAGTGAACCCAAACATTTAGCTAAGATACTCTCTACCCAAAGGCCTTGGCAATCACCATCGATGGTCTGCAATGCAAACACCAACATGTTTAAAGTTGTGTCTAATTGATATACAAAGAAAATATTTTAAATGAACCATCCTGGGACTCAAAATGAATTTTAGCTTCTAGCATGAGGTACCACCAAAATTTTGCCTCTTAATAAAAAGCAGTGAGGGTAGGGTGAGGATAAAACTAGACATATGTATCTTTTCCTCCTTTAATGAGTATGTGATATGAGTTTATTTTTTCACAGTGAAGTGCATTTAGGTCATTTTGAGATTTCTTCATCTATACAGTAAGGATAATAAAAGTACCCATCATTATAAGGTTGTGGTAAGGTTTAGATAAATACATGTAAAGTGCTCAGTGCAATGCCTGATAAATTGTAATAATGCAGATTGACTATTACCACAACACTACCACCACCACTCTTAGGATTTGACTGCATTATCAACAGATTTGACTAGATAGTAAGATCAAGAAGTGGGCTACAGAGAGCCAATAAAATTGTCCAACTTTTGTTGGTTACTAAAAGATCAAATTTAAGAAGAGAGGGGAAATGGCCAATAAGCACATCTCTTATGTACTTCTTTCTGAGACTGAAATAGAGTTCTTAAGTACCTCTGAGCAACTGAGCCCTGCAGAACTGAGCTCAGTGCCACTTTAGACTCTTGTATATTTGGGGGTGGGGATGTGCACTGCACACATGCAAACTTTACTTAAGTTAGATGAAGTGTTTCCTTCCCTCCAACTCTTGTGCATATGACTCCTTGTATATTCCCTCTCTTATGAAAAAGAAACACTGTAGTAAAATTAAGAGTGTGAAAATCCATAAATTTTACAGCTAAAGAGAACAGTTGTGATAAATACACTGAAACAACAAAATCAGCGACAAGAGTCTGGGCGGTGACAAGCAGCGGTGTGACATCTGGCGGAAGCTAAAGTCACAGCAAGGGGGAGAGAGGTGGGCGTGAGGAAGCATCCTGCCAAGCGTGGACACAGAAAAAGAGAGGAATTGACAGTCTTCCTTTGGAGCCAGGCCAGCCTTTGCCACCTCTAATTGAATGGGACGACACTGCTATGAGTGAGGTGCTTTGGAGAATGGTGCAATTTCTTTTTTGACGTGTTGCACCTTGGAATGCTAAGCAGTGAGTGAGGCATACCTTCATTCCTAGCAGGTCAGTAATTTGGAAGAAGATGCAGAACCGCCAATGAGACAAATGAGTTTGTCTAGAGATGAGTGTTTTCATAAACAGACTTCTAAATATACTAAACAGAGACTGGACTTTGAAAGGAACAGTCCATCTGCTATTTCTTTTAGTCCAGGGGATTGTCAAAACTGCCTAAAATTCCATCTTTAGCACTGAGAGGATTTCATGAAAATGCAGTTTACAGACTTGGATGGGATAGAAAACCTCAACTAGTTTACCCAGTATTCCTTTTACAAATGTGGGGATTAAACTTCAAAGAGGAAACAGTAACTTGCCCTAAACCACACAGGTAATTAGCATCAAGAGTCAGGTCCAGAATTCAGGCCTCCCAACTGCAAGTCCTATATGCTTTTCCAGGAAATCATGCTGCCTCCACAAAATGGAAATTAGTGTAAAAATATGATTTGGTATGTAAATGCCATTACACACTCAAATATTTCAGAATGCACTATTTTGCATACTAGCATCTATTGCTCTCTATTTCACTTATCACATCTTTATATGACCAATAACATTTTAAGGATTTTGTTTATTTTGGGAGACAAGGTCTTGCTATTTTGCTCAAGTGAGTGCAGTGGCTATCCACAGGCGCACTCATAGCACACTATAGCCTCAAACTCCTGGGCTCAAGGGAATCCTTCTACCTTAGCTTCCCAAGTAGCTGGGACTATAGGTGGGTGCCTCCATGTCTGCCTAATATTTTAAGTTTTAAAAGGGCAAATTTAATATCATACAATTATGACTCCTCTACAGGGTCTAAAACGATGTAGTAGTTCAATAAATACTCATGATGATAGATTATCAACACCTTAACTGCTTTGCCAATCACCAATTTTTCAATTTCACTAATAAATAAAATGAATCAATTGTTATTTCTTACACCAATGTTTTGAACTCTAGACTTTGTTTGCAATAACCAACAAAATTCACTAGGTATCTTTTTTGGGTGGGTTTGGTGGTGTAATTTTAAAATCTCAATTTCCATTTTGCCATTTTAATTAAAGAAGGACTTCATATGTGAATTGGAATCCCCTATTTCAAACACTTAAAAAAATCTCAAAGCTTTCAGCAACTTCCAATTATTGTGACCTAGTACCTTTCCTAGCTCTAAAAGACTATGGTTCTATGGATGGGGAATCGGGTGGAGAACGACCTATCCTTAATGCCTAAGCAATATGGAATCATTTATACTTTTTTTGTTGTTGTTGTTTTGAGACAGTTTTGTTCTATTGCCCAGGCTAGAGTATAGCGGCACGATCTCAGCTCACTGCAACCTCTGCCTCCCGGGTTCAAGTGATTCTCCTGCCTCAGCCTCTGGAGTAGCTGGGATAACAGGTACATGCCACCACACCCAGCTAATTTTGTATTTTTAGTAGAGATGGGGTTTCACCATGATTGCCTGGCTGGTCTCGAACTCCTGACCTCAAGTGATCCATTCACCTCGGCCTCCCAAAGTGCTAGGATTACAAGTGTGACCCACAACGCCCGGCCTTGAACCCTGACTTTAATCCTCTTGGCTATATTCCTTTTTAAGGAAACCCATGGGTAGATTCAATCTCTTTTAGCCTTAAGTAAAAAATACGCAGTTTATAAAAGGCTTCAACCAAATTCCATGAGTTCCCTGGGACCACAACATAGAATAATTATGAAATGGGTAGATGCCCCAACTAACATCATTTCCACATTTGGAATGTGAATAAGTTCAATAAATGTTTACTTAGCATTTATTACATGAGAAGCATCGTGCCACATGATGAAGATGGGAGTCTGGATCTGAAAGGCACTCACAAGGTAGATGTGGGTAGGAAGGACTCCAGACAGAGGAAACAGTGTATGTGAAGACAAAGAAACAGAGAGGAATATGGAATGTATGGATACTGGTGAACATGGGACACATACACCTGGAGAATTAGGTGACTTCAGCAGGAAGTAGAGAGAGAAACTGGGATGATACTGTTATTGGCCTCCTAGACTAAAGAATATTTACATTAGTATGTAAACCATAGAGCAGCCAGTGAAAATTTGCCACTTCCATCCCTCTGCTGATCCAAGCCTTTTTTCATGACATAGCACATTGGTTAATTGGTGCCAAGGAACCCTGATGTCTCAAATTGATACTCCACCAGTCCCAGCCACTTTCCCTGCTTCTCTTTAACAGAAGACTTTTAGAAAGGAAATACAAACAGATTGCCATTTTAGGATGGTAACTGACAGTTATATGGAAGATAGACTGGGATTAAGACCGAGAGGAAGCGGGGATGGTTAGAGGATCTACAATAGTCTACTCTAGACAGACGATGAGGATCAAACTAAGTAAAAAGTAGAGGGGGCAGAGAGAGAGGAATGAAATATGAGATATATTTAGAAGGTAGAAATGATGGAACTTCACAACTAGTAGAAGAGGTGAGGGAGAAAGAAGAGTTAGGACTCTCGATAAGGGGGACAGTGGCAGTGCAAATGAAAAGAGCTCAAATTGGACCTAATGAGCTTAAGCAGAGCTGTCCAAAGACAGATGGGAAGAGGAAACAGTGTATAACCCAGGTCATGAGACTGAATGAAGAGCCAGCCAGTGAAGAGGTTTCATTCATATGAACACATACACTCTCACACTCGCACATGGAAGACAGTAAAGAAAATGATTACAACAGGACACTATGGCAAAGGTATACCTACGTTGTCATAAGAAATTGAGGGTGACATATGTGGTGGGGGGTGGGGGAGCAGGGTGGGGAGCAAATACAGAAAAAACTTCCCTGATAAATGCTGAGTTTAACTGGCACTGAAGAGCTAGCCATGTAGGGGATGTTGGTACATTCAAGGGAGAAGACTAGCAAAGTGCTGGAGTGGCAAAAGCAGAGATGCAAGAGAGAACCCAGGGCCGGTTAGAGTCTTGTTATCTACAGTGGCCACTCAGGGTGGAGAAGGTATGGAATAGGAAGTTGAAAACAATTTTCTCTTAATCTTGTGACGGAAAAAAAGTACAAATGTAAACTGATCAAAATCAGAATACTATAGTGAGCTTCACAAAAAAAAGTTAATCGCCTGACTTTCTTGTTCTCTCCTGTTACAAATGCATTTATTTTTTGTAGCACTAAAAAACAAACTGGCCCACGTTAATAAATTCTCATACTAAATTGGGAAATAAGGAAGCAAGTGTGCCTCAAACAAAGCAAACCTTTCATTTTCAGAGGACCAAGATGAAATAAAAGAAACACTGTTCTGAAAATGAGAGTGTCTAACCAATTTTTTCCTTTTTTTTTTCCTTGCCTTAGGTCATTCTCCGAAAGTATATTTGGTATACCTGTTTGATGCTGGCAAATCCAAAATAAAAACATAAAAATTGTCTTTGTTTTCCTTTTTTTTTTTTTTTTTTTTTTTGAGACGGAGTCTCACTCTGTCGCCCAGGCTGGAGTGCAGTGGCCGGATCTCAGCTCACTGCAAGCTCCGCCTCCCGGGTTCACGCCATTCTCCTGCCTCAGCCTCCCGAGTAGCTGGGACTACAGGCGCCCGCCACCTCGCCCAGCTAGTTTTTTGTATTTTTTTAGTAGAGACGGGGTTTCACCGTGTTAGCCAGGATGGTCTCGATCTCCTGACCTCGTGATCCGCCCATCT
This sequence comes from Papio anubis, assembly GCF_008728515.1. Taxonomy (NCBI): domain Eukaryota; kingdom Metazoa; phylum Chordata; class Mammalia; order Primates; family Cercopithecidae; genus Papio; species Papio anubis. The sequence goes on from NC_044976.1 coordinate 33,816,982, forward strand.
CGGCCTCCCAAAGTGCTGGGATTACAGGCTTGAGCCACCACGCCCGGCTTTGTTTTCCTTTAATAACAATTAGCTCATGTTCAAATGTTTTTGCTTAATACACTGGTAAAAACTCATATTATGGTTGAGTTCTTGAACTTAAGCTCAGGAATGTTACTATATTTACAACCCAGTATTTTAAACTTTAAAAGAAAAACATCTTTTAAATTACTACTTGGATAAACTCTGCTTTTAAATGCCATAAGTCATATAAGATAGGAATGTACTTTTGTGACAAAGCAATGAAAATCAAATGTGGCTTTATCATCTTACAGTTGTGTTACTTGAGATAGGCCACTGGGAGCCTCGAGTGCCCCATCTGTAATGTGGAGGACAGTACTGCTTGCTTGACAGAGCTGTGAGGAATTAAGGTACTCATTTGTGTTAAAGTTCCTGGAAGAAGACTTGCTAAGTAGTAGGTGCCCAATAAATGTGAATTTTACAACCAAAAAAATTTAAATATTGTGTATATTTCAATTTTTAACTAAATTAGATTTTAAAGGTCTCCTCGGTAATTCCAAAGTTACTATAAATTTTACTTCTCTAAAGCTATCAATGACTCCAAGTTTGATTGGTTTTCCTACTACAGTTGTAACTTATCGTAATTAGAAGTTTAGAAATTTAATGAGTTGAAATGCAACATGGCACAGATGCCTTATTATACCAAATAGTTAACACAGTATTTGTTTTCTACATTAATTTTACTTGCTAATCAAAAATACTGCTTCCCCCCAAATAACATCAAAATAAAATTGCTGATTGTGCAATGATAAAACCAACACCATGTTTGCAACAAGGCCACTTGAATTCCTTTTTTTCATGAGCTGGCAGTTTCTAGGAAAATTTAAGATTCCATATACCGTTAAGTCAGTTTTTAAAAACCTCAAATGCAGAAGCCATGCTTTGCTACAGGCTTGCACACTATAAGGCATATATTAAGTTGTACATGCTAAGCATGTCCACGAATATCTAATCTATGAATTCTGAACATCAAAGCTGATTCATCTCTCTGAGCTAATAAATCATATGGTCTTCTGGAAAAGAGTATTTAGGACTATACATGATGGTATATGTTTTCAGATGTCCATAGAGTACTAAGGAAATTCTGAGGAAAAGACTATTGAGGAGCCCTTCTATTAGAACAGTGTTCCCCACCAGCACCCCAGGTCCAACCAAAGTTACTGCTACAGCTTTAACTGACATTGGTCAGTTAAAGGAGGCCCCTCATTGGTCTCCCCACTTCCTTCATTCTTTCCCCGAATGCTCCATCAAAGAACAGCCAACGAGCTAATGATCTTACCAATCTCATCTGATCATGCTAACCCCCTCTTAGCCAACAGGCTTCCAGAAAGACCCACTGCTTGTATTTATTTATTTATTTAGAGACAGAGTCTCACTCTGTCACCCAGGTTAGAGTGCAGTGGCTCAATCTTGGCTCATTAAAACCTCTGCCTCCTGGGTTTAAGCGATTCTCCTGCCTTGGCCTTCCGAGTACCTGGGACTACAGACACCTGTCACCATGCCCAGCTAATTTTTGTATTTTTAGTAGATATGGGATTTCACCATGTTGCCCAGGCTGGTCTCGAACTCCTGGCCTGAGGTGATCCACCTGCCTCGGCCTCCCAAAGTGCTGGGATTACAGGTGTGAGTCACTGTGCCCTGCTGACTTTAGATTATCAATTTTATGTATGTAGTATAAAATAAATAAATAAATAAATAAATTTATGTTTGTTTTTAATCAGTAGAGTCCTATTTTGTACACAGAATCCCATGACAGATAAACTTATGAGGAGGCCTAGAGAAGTATTTATCCCTGCCCTGACTATTGTTAACAAATTACTGTTAACCTAACCTAAAATACTCTCAAACACCTTGGTCTGTGCTTTCAGTTTGCCCTTTTGTTTCATCTCTGCCTTCATGACAGCAAGTCCTTTGAGGCTCAGGTTAGGCTCTGTGCTCCCAGAGTATCCCGTGTATATGGCTATCTCAGCACTTGTCACTCTGCAGTGCAATTGACAGTTTACTTCTCCATTTCCCCATCCGAAGGCCCACATTGAGGTGTGCACCTTTGTTTCCTCAGCCCCAAGGACAAGGCAGGCTGGAGACTGGCTGAATGAAAATCAGCAGGTATGGAACATCTTGGCTGTAAGAAACCACATCCATCAGGAAGCATCAGAAAAGGAAGTCCAGAATTCTGCTGGATCATTTCAGTTTACAAAGACTCAGAGACTATTATCTCCTTTCTTCTTTCCAATCTAGTTAATCCTATTTGCTCTGTTGTCTACATTCAAAAGTAATGGTAAAGCTGGCCCCCCTTTTTTTTATTTTTAGGTTAAAAAGTAATATGCTTTCCTGCCCTTTTAGTCTTCCTTTTCATTTTCTTATACCTTTTTACGAAATAATACACACATAAAAGTGCATAAAATAGGTCAAGCGCAGTGGCTCATGCTTGTAATCCCAGCACTTTGGGAGGCCGAGGCGAGTGGATCACAAGGTCAGGAGCCTGGCCAACATGATGAAACCCCATCTCTACTAAAAATACAAAAATTAGCCACGTGTGGTGGCGGGCGCCTGTAGTCCCAGCTACTCAGGAGGCTGAGGCAGGAGAATTGCTTAAACCCAGGAGGCAGAGGATGCAGTGAGCCTAGACAGTACCACTGCACTCCAGCCTGGGTGACAAAGCGAGACTATGTCTCAAAAAGAAGAAAAAAAAAACATAAAATATACATGGTATAGCTAATGAACATAGTAAATATACATGTAACTCAGGTCAAGAAACAGAAAAATCAACCTTTCCCTTTGTGAAAAGCTTTCCCACTGCCCTTCATTTTAGATAACTGTTTTTTTGGGAGAGAGTCAAGAAAACCCCATGAGGTTGTTGGGATCAGCCCCTAAATTCATATTCCTACATGATCTTGGGCCAGGGCAGGTAAAAAGAGGCACCAAGATGCCAGGATATTGTATGTGTTTGTATCTGTGAGTATGTGTGAGGGCATGCCCACATAAAAGTGATTAATTTTTTTTTTTTTTTTTTTTTTTTTAGACGGAGTCTCGCTCTGTCGCCCAGGCTGGAGTGCAGTGGCTGGATCTCAGCTCACTGCAAGCTCCGCCTCCCGGGTTCACGCCATTCTCCTGCCTCAGCCTCCCCAGTAGCTGGGACTACAGGCGCCCGCCACCTCGCCCGGCTAGTTTTTTTGGGTATTTTTTAGTAGAGACGAGGTTTCACTGTGTTAGCCAGGATGGTCTCGATCTCCTGACCTCGTGATCCACCCGTCTCGGCCTCCCAAAGTGCTGGGATTACAGGCTTGAGCCACTGCACCCGGCCATAAAAGTGATTTAAAGCAATCTTAAAAGTTGGGGGTAAATCTGCACTTCTAATAGTAAACATTTGAAAAGCAAAAGCACATTCTTACTAAGCAGGCACAGCACTCTCCTGCTTTAGGCTTAAACCAAACCTTAATAGGAAACCACAAATTTTTAAGACACGAGTTTTAAAACAATACAAATCTAGACCAAGCACATAAACTGCTTCATTCCCATTGTGGATAGATGCTTTAAGTGAAAAGTTGGCATTACGGGGCTGCAAAATTCCAGCCATCCAACAGGCTTATTACATTCAATGAGAACAGGGGTTCTCTGTGCTTGCAGCAGGCATCCAACAGGGTAGCACATATATGTTCTCTGAGTGAGAAAGCAACACCTTCTCACATACAACCCCCTGAAGAGAGACAGGGAAGGGGAGGGGGAGGACTTTACACCTGCAAACTCCTAACTCTATCAGCTAGGGCTGGGAAAAACAGCACATTAAAAAAGAAAAAAGAAAAAAAATTTTTCTGATAAAGCCAGTAACTTTCAAAGAATCTTCCCAAGTTATTTTTTTTTAGGAGCCTGGTAAGTGTAATGATTCAACAGCCAGTCTTTTGTCTTCCTAACGGACTTAGTCAAGCCCTAACAAATGCATAAGCATACTGCTTAAAAGGGCAGCTGTCAGAATGCTTACTCCTCCTAGTAGAAAAACACTATAAGCACAAAGTGTTGTCATATTAATTGAGACACCTCAGCTTCAAGGCACATCTGCCTCCGGGCCTTTGGATAATCAAAATGACCACCAAAAATAGAACAGCGGTATCTCCAACGGGGCCAACATGAGCCACCCCCAATCCTAAGAGACTTCTGTGAGATGTGACCTGGGATACACATATGTTTTGCAGAACCAAACTGAATATTCATCTAAATGTAATCATTTGTTTCCAGTTTTTAACTTTATGTCCTGTTAAGGCTGGGAGACAAAAGTAATGAATGGACATATAACTCTTGGCCTACAGTGAAAATTCACAGTTAGCTTACTAGCTGACTAAGGTTTGCTAAAAGGTCTGCTGCTTGCACTGAAAGTCCAGGAGCTGCATAATGAACATCTTGGTTTTTGTTTTTGTTTTGTATTTTTGAATTTCCCCATCACCAAAAGTAAGCTGGCTCTGTCTGTCAGGATGCCCAGGCTGTGTGGCAGCGGTGTCAAAGGCTGCCACTTGCTCCAAGGCACTGCCATCTGCAGCAGCACAACATTTTGTCTCCGGAAAATAAACACATTTGCCTTTGCCAGTGTCCTCCCACTGTGCCGCCCATCTGGAGCAGGTGAGCTGAAGGCAAGCCTCGGCATGGGTGAGACCGGGGCAAGTAGAGAAGATGAGGCCTCAAGGGAGACGGCACATGGAGGGAGAAGGCAGTGCTGCGTCATGTCACATCCTGCTAACCACATGTGCCAAAAAGCATGTGAAACTACCCTTGTTAGTGATATTTCAATCACATGTAACAAACGGTTGGTAGTGTACAGGGGACAAGACTTGCAAAGTCAGGGTTTCACCTGGGCCATCTGTTAACGTGACCTCACTGATACCAATAAACAGATGATGTCTTTGTGCCAGCCACCTAAGGAATGAGAAGAATAATTCTCATGGTCAGAATAGAAGGCTCAAAGCAACAGGATTCTTCTAGGACAGGAGCACGCTATACATGCCTAGTACTAATCAGATCAAACACCCTTGAATTAAGGCCAGAGTGTGGGGATAAGCTTCGGTCACAGCTGGAAATGACTAAGACCTGAAATCCTTTCCTACATATTCTTTCCCTTTGACTAAAAAATAATAATAATAATAATAATAATAATAATAATAATTCAAGTCTGGTATGGCCTTGACATAAGATTTTTAAATCATGCTATTTGGGGGCTAGAAGAAAGCCTAAAAACCATCCAATCAAATGCTTGCTTTCTCCCAAGGTTTTCAATTAACTCACAGCAGAGTTAGTATTAAACCTCCTGTTGCAGGGCTCTTTGTTGGTAAGGGAACAGTAGTAGCACCTTTTCAAATAAAACTTTACCTAGAATTCCTATCTATCAAATAGATAAAAGTTGAGTTGAGCTATATGAAGCAGAGCACTTTAGCTCTGCTTCATATACTCCTGGCCGGGTACAGTGGCTCACGCCTGTAATCCCAGCACTTTGGGAGGCTGAGGTGGGCAGATCACTTGAGGTCAGGAGTTTGAGACCAGCCTGGTCAACATGGTGAAATCCCATCTCTACTAAAAATACAAAAATTAGCCAGGCATGGTGATGCGTGCTTGTAATCCCAGCTACTCAGGAGGCTGACGAAGGAGAATTGCTCGAACTCAGGAGGTGGAGGTTGCAGTGAGCAGAGATTGCACCACTGCATTCCAGACTGGGTGAGAGAGCAAGACTCTGTCTCAGAAAAAAAAAAAAAAAAAAAAACAACCAGGCACGGTGGCTCATGCCTGTAATCCCAGCAGTTTGGGAGACCGAGGCAGGTGGATCACAAGGTCAGGAGTTCAAGACCAACCTGGCCAATATGTTGAAACCCTGTCTCTACTAAAAATACACAAATTAGCCAGGCATGATGGTGCGTGCCTGTAGTCCCAGCTCTTTGGGAGGATGAGGCAGAAGAATTACTTAAATTCGGGAGATGGAGGTTGCAGTGTGCTGAGATCATGCCACTGCACTCCAGCCTGGGCAACAGAGTCAGACTCCATCTCAAAAAAAAAAAAAAGCGTTGCACACTGGTCTTCTTTGGTGAGTATCCTGAAGCAGCTTCAAAGAATAAAGTTTGAAAACCACAACACCAGGCTGGGTATCTTTTCAACTCATTATTTCTACTGTTTACTTGCTAAGCATTTACAAGTAAATAGATAAAAAGATAAATTACCAAAGGCTTATGAAACACTTCAGAAAAAGTTATATGAAAACTCTTTGGCCAGTGTGGCAGTGAAACCCGAAGATTACACATCATGGAGGCCAGCATCCTACTCTAAGCCTCGCCACAAAATTTCACGTTCCCAAGGACACCAGATTTGCCTGGTTTATACCTGTCTCTCTATCTGTTAAATGGAGATAATTTTAGGGCATTCAGATGAGCTACACCAAATATGCCACACATAATTCATTTTAAGTAAGAAATAGCTCCGTAACTCCTCATCCTCTGACATTAGTCAAACTGTAAGGAGAATTTGAGCAAAGCAAGCCTTCTTTTTTTTTTTTTGAGACAGAGTATTGCTCTGTCACCCAGGCTGGAGTGCAGTGGCACGATCTCAGCTCACTGCAACCTCCACCTTCTGGGTTCAAGCCATTCTCCTGCCTCAGCCTCCTGAGTAACTGGGATTACAGGTGTGTGCCACCACGTCTGGCTAATTATTTGTATTTTTAGTAGACAGGGGTTTCACCATGTTGGCCAGGCTGGTCTTGAACTCCTGGGTTCAAGTGATCTGTCCATCTCGACCTCCCAAAGTGCTGGGATTACAGGCATGAGCCACTGTGCCTGGCCTAAGCAAGCAAGCCTTGAGCATAGTATAAGCCCTTTTTCTGCTCTTCGGGGTCTAACCAACAAGAAGAAACCATCTTAAATGTACATATGCATTTAAATAAACAACTAAAATGAAGGCTTCTGAATTTTTCCCCCATCTGTCTTTTTTCATCTTCTGATGATTTCATGCCTTTAATTCCTACACGAATTAACATCCATTTATTAAGAATACTTCTTCTGGTACTCCATTCATTAAGAATTTCCTTCCAGTGTATAAATGCATAATTAACATTCTCAGCAGAATATGTAGACCTAGCTGCATGACACTTATTCAGCAAACACTTATTGAAAACGTACAATGGACAAATATTCATAAGTTATCTATAAAATACTATGCGCAATTTTGACATTTTAACAAAACTGAACATTTCATGTTCCCCTAAATGCACAAACATATTGGTACATTAGTCCACTAATTAATAAAGAAGATAGCATGAAATAGTTTGATATTTGAAGATGGAATCTTAACTTACCCTTTAACATACTATATATATGCTTTGGAAACATATATAAGAGAAATACTTAACATCCTCGTAAGTAAAATGGGGATAACACACATCTTATGGTGTCATACTAAGGACACTTAATAACAGATACATATGTAAGTATTTAGAATAGCACTGTCCAAGTGATGATGGATATGTTCTGTGATGATGGATATGTTCCATATCTGTGATGTTCAATACAGTAGCTGTGGCTACTGGGTACCTGAAATTTGGCTGTGACTGAGGAACAGAATTTTTTTTTTAAGAAATAAAAGTTGATTTAGCATTCAGGTAAAGTCCACCAGGAGATTTTCCTCCAGAAACTGAATTTTAAATTTTATTTACTTTTAATTAACTTAAATTTAAATAGCCCCATATGGCTAGTTGGTTACTATACTCGACTGTGTAGATCTAGAAAAATCCTAGCACATAATATATGTACAATGTTATTTTACTTCTATTTTCCCTATCAATACCAGCATGGTGGCTTTGTGCCTGTAGTTCCAGCTACTTGGGAGGCTGAAGTGGGAATAGTGTTTGAGCCCAGAAGGTTGAGGCTACAGTGAGCTGTGATTGTGCCACCTCTTAGGTGACAGAGCGAGAACCCAACTCCAGGAAAAAAAAAAAAAAAAAGCACAACAAATTATACCTCATGAAAAACTAACTTATTCACCAAACAGCAATCACAGCATACAAACAAAAGTGGCTGGGCATGGTGGCTCATATCTGCAATACCAGCACTTTGGGAAGCCGAAGTGGGAGGACTGCTTGAGCCCAGGAGTTCGGGACCAGCCTGGCAACATGGAGAAACCCCATCTCTACAAAAAATTAGCCAGGCATAGTGGCATGCACCTATAGTCCCAGCTGCCAGGGAGGCTGAGGTGGGAGGATCATCTGGGCCTGCAAGGTCAAGGGGCTGCAGTGAGCTGTGATCATACCACTGCACTCCAGCCTAGACGACAGAGTGAGATCCTGTCTCAAAACAAAAGTGATTAATCAATTATATATGTGCTAAGTAAGAGCTTTGCATTATTATCTCATTTAATCTTCATAATAACTTTTTGAAGTTGGTAAGCAGGGAAATTAAGCTTAGAATTTGTCCAAAGGCATCCAGCTAGTAAATCAGTAAGCAAATATTCAAACCCAGGTAGTCCAATTCCAGAGACTATACTCTTAACCATAATGCTAAATTGCCTACATTTTAATGAACCAGTTTATGCAAGATTCATTATATACTCCGTGGTAGTAAAAGTCCACCCAACCAAACAACCACACATACACAGAGCAAATTAGAAATCAAACAATTTGAGCTACAGACACAAAAGTTATACATGGTAACTGGCTGACCCAAAATGAGTCACATCTGCCAACTGGTGTGACCATGTAAATATACCAAATTTGGTGACTTTGCACTTATTAGGAACACTGACAAATTATCATCTCTCTTCCCAGAATAAAATGACTAAAATATAAATCCATATTTTAGAACTAAGAATCTACTTTGATAAGGAGATGGGGGAGCAGAGATTGGACCTAATGGAGAAGCTCAGGCAGAAGTAGTCAATATTTACCAGAGCCCCATGTCACTGTCTACAAGGGATATTTGTTAAGACATCAGACATTTCTGCTAGGAGAAGATTAAACCGGATTCACTGCATTTGCATGAAGAACATCGCTATTCTTATCTCAATTCCAAAAAGGAGCTTAATTCACTTAATGTCTGCAATATTTATGACACAGTATTTATTGTGCCCAAAGCTGGAATTCTTATTCCGGTTCTGCCTGATAAGTCAGAGGAACACTGTACATGGCAAACCATAGAATGCTGAACACCACAGGAACTTCTGGGTGACAGAAAAGCTAATATCTGACCCATTTTCTTTTCTTAAGGAGGAGTGAAGAAAAGACCACTTGGTGACAATGATTTTCTTGGAAGAGAAAAATAAATAAATAAATATTATTATTATTATTATTTTTCTAAGAAAAGACTACTGATCTTTCATCCAGGTCAAAACAATGTATGTAAATTTGTCTCCTCTCAATCCTACATGTCTCTAGTTTCTCTTCAAAACTTCATGATCCCTCAGATCGTACAAGCTCTTGGTCAAAGCTAGCACTGAGAGGTACTATTTATTGAGAAATTATCAGTCCAAGATTATTAGGCACTAGAAAATAAACTGCTTTATAGATCTGTAGTAAGTAACTTTTAAAAAAGTAACTTGTTATTTTAAGCAAGTACAGATGAAAACTCAAACCATAATAAAAACATGAATAGCACCAGTGTTCTAGAAATACTACTGAAGAACTAAAGGCAGAATAGTCAAATAATTATGGCGCCATTATTTTAGCTTTGTCTGACCTGCTGTGTGACCTGGAGCTAGTCCCTTTGCCACTTTATGCCTTTCACTTCATCTCAGTGATAGAGAATTAACTACTATCTTTCTCAGTGGAATAGTGAGTAGATTAAATTATTAAGCAAAATGCTTTGGGCAAAAGTCATATGAATGTTAAATATTATTATTTACAAGCATTCATTTTCCTGGCAGTCCTGTGGGGTTAGGAAGTTATCTCCATTTCATAGATGAGTAAACAGGCACAGGGGGTGAGGTCACATATTAAGGCTCTATTTATTTAGTCCCTGTGGGAAGGGAATAACGCACACCTTTAGCAACCATATGAACTTTCCTAGCACATCCGACACAATCTTTAATGCATTCAATCCTTAACTTAGTGTTGCATCTTTTAACATGCTGTTGATGAAATTGAGACAGCTCTAGAATGGCAACAAGGCCAGAATAAGCAAGGAGGAACAATGCTGTATGCTTTGGGAAAAAGTCAGAAAAACAGGTAAGTATGCCAGATACAGCAGCTCATTCCTATAATCCCCGCACTATAAAAGGCCAAGGCCAGCAGACTGCTTGAGTACAGGAGTTCAAGACCAGCCTAGGCAACATGGTGAAATCCTGCATCCATTAAAAACACAAAACATTAGCCAGGTGTGGTGGTGCACACCTGTAGTCCCAGCTACTTGGGAGGCTGAGGTGGGAGAATCACCTGAGCCTGGGAAGTTGAGGCTGCAGTAAGCTGAGATCACACCACTACACTCTAGCCTGGGCAACTGGAGTGAGATCCTGTCTCAAAAAAAAAAAAAAAGAAAGAAAGAAAAGAAAAAAAGAGAAACACAGATAAATAATCTCAAGATAAAAATCCACATTATTGGCCAGGCATGGTGGCTCACACCTATAATCCCAGCACTTTGGGAGGCCAAGGCGGGCAGATCACCTGAGATTAGGAGTTCGAGACCAGCCTGACCAACATGGAGAAACCCCATCTCTACTAAAAATACAAAATTAGCTGGGCGTGGTGGCGCATGCCTGTAATCCCAGCTACTCAGGAAATGGAGGCAGGAGAATCACTTGAACCCAGGAGGCAGAGGTTGCGGTGAGCCAAGATCGCACCATTGCACTCCAGCCTGGGCAACAAGAGTGAAACTCCGTCTCAAAAAAAATAAAAATAAAAAACATCTGAATTATTATTTTCAAAGTTCTGCTTTCACTAACACATAGAGACTTTCAGCCACAGCTATTAAGTAATATGGTTTGCTACAAAAATACTTTGAAAAAACTAAACGTACTCTTATTATATGATACAGCAATCACACTCCTTGGTATTTTTTTTTTTTTTTTTGAGACGGAGTCTTGCTCTGTCGCCCGGGCTGGAGTGCAGTGGCGCGATCTCGGCTCACTGCAAGCTCCGCCTCCCGGGCTTACGCCATTCTCCTGCCTCAGCCTCCCGAGTAGCTGGGACCACAGGCGCCCGCCACCTCGCCCGGCTAGTTTTTTGTATTTTTTAGTAGAGACGGGGTTTCACCGTGTTCGCCAGGCTGGTCTCGATCTCCTGACCTCGTGATCCGCCCGTCTCGGCCTCCCAAAGTGCTGGGATTACAGGCTTGAGCCACCGCGCCCGGCCACTCCTTGGTATTTATGCAAAAAAACTTATGTTCAAACAAAAACCTGCACATGGATGTGTACAGTAGCTTTATTCATATTGCCAAACTTGGAAGCAACCAAGATGTCCTTCAGCAGGTGAATGGATAAATAACCTGTAGTACATCTAGACAATGGAGTATTTTTCAGTGTTAAAAAGAAATGAGCTATCAAGCCATGAAAAGACATAGGGGAACCTTAAATGTGTATTACCAAATAAAAGAAGCCAATCTGAAAAGGCTGCATAATCCATGATTCCAACTATATCACATGATGGGAAAGGCAAAACCATGGAGAAAGTAAAAAGATGAGTGGTTGTCAGGAGTTGCAGGGATGGGGAAGGATGAATAAGTAGAGTACAAAGGATTTTTAGGGCAGTGAAAATACTCTGTATCCTGTAATGGTAGATACATGTCATTACACATTTGTCCAAACCCATAATATGCACAACAGCAAGAGTAAACCCTAATGTAAACTATGGACCTGGGTGATTACCATCAATGTAGGCTCATCCTTTGTGACAGTGTACCACCCTGGTGGAAGATGCTGATAATGGGGAATGCTATACATGTGGGTGAGGAGGAATGTGGGAAATCTTTATACTTCTTCTCAATTTTGCTGTGAACCTAACACTGCTCTAAAAAACAGTTTTAGGGGAAAAAAAAAAAAGATTAGGTTATCACTGGCCTTCATATTGGTGTGTCCCAACCAATTCTCTGGGAATGAATATTTGCCCTTTGGGCTGTAACTATTAATAACAACTGTGTACAAAGACGTTGAACTGAAGAATGAACAAGTAGCAACAGGAAGGGTTCTGGAAGGCCAAAAAAGAGCAAAAATACTATTCATATATAACGAGAATGTAAAAGAAGCACAAAGGATTTTTCTGCTCTTATCTAGCAATGTCTGATATATTACTTACCCGACTCCGAAGACAGTCAGCCAGGTTTCGACGTGTGAAGTTAGCTGCTGCTGTGGGAGACAATTCATATCCTGGTAGAAGAGATAAAGAGTCATACTTAAAATAAAGCAGAAGGAATAACAGTGTCCCAAATTATTCACTACCCTTTTTCCTAAAGCCCACCATCTTTTGTACACTCAGAGTAAACAAAGCATATAGACTGAGGGGTACAATCCTACTCTAGTCCCTTTCCTCATGCAACAGCTATGAAATAGCTGGTTAGTACTGACAGCAATTCTTGGCCACAAACAGAACCAGTTCTATAGTGGAATGAAACTCGTAGCAGTCTTTCTTAAACTATTCATTCATCAACATACTGTGTTTTCCACTGTAGAAGGGACACAAATACACAGGAAGTGAAAAAAAAGAAAGATGTCTTAGATGCCAATTTTTTAAAAGTTTATTTTAAAAAGGATACTGGGGGCCAGGCACAGTGGCTCATGCCTGTAATCCTAGAGCTTTGGAAAGCCAAGGCAGGGGGATCGCTTGAGCCCAGGAGTTTGAGACTAGCCTGGGCAACACAGTGAGACCCCATCTCAAAAAAATATTGTTTTAATTTTTAGGCATGGTGGTATCTGCCTGTAGTCTCAGCTACTCAGGAGGCTGAGTGGGGAGGATCAATTGAGCCCAGGAGTTCAATGCTACAGTGACTTATAATTGTGCCACTGCACTCCAGCATGGGTGACAGAGCAAGACCCTGTCCCTAAAAAAAATGAAAATAGGAACAAAAAGGATATTGGGAAGACAGGCTAGAAGTTAGGACTACCTCTGAGTCATAGTTTATTAAAAAGGAATTTTAATGTAACTTTATTAAGAAGTATAATATGACTTTCAAAAGTACAAGCCACAGGAAAAGAACATTTCCATCATTCTGCAATATTTTTAAAAACAGAGTATCTCAAGTGTTAAAACTTCAAAAATAAAAGTTGTCATACCAACAAAGGTACAATCCAGAGGAATAGCATCAGATGTGCATGTAATAATGCATTCACTTTGGAGCTTAATCCCCCTGTAGAATGGGACCAGTGCCAAAACGCACAAGAATGATCCATAACTCAGTGGGCCCACACAGAAAATGTCAGTATGGAAAGACACACAGCAGTGTGGTTAAGTAATTGCTTACGACATTTTAAATACCACTGTCAAATTAGGAGAGATTCAGATTAAAATCCTAACAAATATTTATTGAGCAGCAACTATGTTTCAGGGTCCATGCTGAGTGTTTTCACGTGTATAATTGTACTTTATCCTCACAGGTCTATTAGTGCGTATTAAATCATAATGAAAGCAACCCTTGGCCAGGCACAGTGGCTTATGCCTGTAATCACAGCACTTGGGGAAGCTGAGGCAGGCAGATCACTTGAGCCCAGGAGTTTAAGACCATTCTGGGCAACATGGTGAAACCTCGTCTCTACTAAAAATAGAAAAATTAGCCAGGGGTGGTGGTACATACCTGTTTTCCCAGGTAGTTGGGAGGCTGAGGTAGAAGGATCACCTGAGCCTGGGAAGTCGAGGCTGCAATGAGCCATAATTGTGCCACTGCACTCCAGCCTAGGCGACAGGAGTGAGACCCTGTCTCAACAACAACAACAACAACAAAAATAATAATAAAAAAAATTAAAAAAAGAGGCCAGGCACAGTGGCTCACACCTGTAATCCCAGAGCACTTTGGGAGGCCCAGGTGGGTGGATCACTTGAGGACAGGAGTTTAAGACCGGCCTGGCCACCATAGCGAAACTCCGTCTCTACTTAAAATACAAAAAATTAGCCAGGCATGGTGGTGCATGCCTGTAATCCCAGCTACTCAGGAGGCTGAGGCACGAGAATCACTTGAGCCCAGGAGTTGGAAATTGCAGTGGGCTGAGACTGCGCCACTGCACTCCAATCTGAGCAATAGAACGAGACCCTGACTCAAAAAAGATTAAAAAAAAAAAAAAAAAAGGAACCTGGACAAGTGGGAATACTATTCAATTCTTTACCTAACCCCTTAAATATCTCTAACGATCTGACCATTATCCTAAAGGCAGAAAAGTCAAGCCTGATTATCTGCATATAGATTTTCTCTTTCTTTCCCTTATTTCTCTTATTTCCCTTATTATTCTTTTCCCTTATTTATTTCCCTTATATTTCCTTTATTTCCCTTATATAAAGCTCAGTTCTTTAACTTATATAAGAATCTCAATATAGTTACATACACAAAACTGTACTTGGCAATTTTAACCAAATACAGTTTTTGTTCTGTGCACTGACTTTAGACCCTAAAACCCAAGTAACAAACAACTCTTGCTCCTCTTGTTCACTCCTCTTCCTCTCTCAGGACAGCCAGTGAAGTAATACAGTACCTAATGGACTTCAGAAGCATTACTGACATGCCTCATTTGTTATGCAGGCAAAAAGTGGAACCACTGGAAAAAAAAGCAGAATTCTTGAAATATTCTAAACCTGAGTAAACGTAAGTACCATGTGCTTTATGTTCCTGAATGTCGGGACTAAGCCTTATTCATCTTTGAATTCTCTGAAGTATTAAGCACAATGTTTACCATAGAAGAGGCCCTCAAAAATATTTATGGAATTGAATACAAATGATAAATCCACTGCCCAAAAAACCATGTGAATAGATCTTTGGTCATTTTACACATGCAAGAATATTCAAATTAAGTTCCTTCAAAGCTCCATATTATACCAGTGCAGTGTATAACATTGTTATCGAACTGTGAAGTAAGTTGGACAAGGTTTTCTCTGCCAGACCACCACTACAAACGTTCCTGGATCAGAGGCCTAGTGGCTAGGATTGTTTGCTAGGGAAGCTTTCCCAGTGGATAACAGTTCATTAGCCCCAGAGAGAGCTCACAAAATACTTCACAAAAGTCCTAATTATCTCTCTAGAAGGAAACCTACCAGAGAGTAAGGTAGAACCCTTTGAAGACACAGTAAATACTTACAGTTAGTTACACAATACTTTAAGTTTACAGAACATTTACATATGTATTATTCATTAGTATTATAATTCATTTTAGAGATAAGGAAAATAAAGGCCCAGAGAAAATAAATGACTTATCACATAAAAAATAGTAAAGCCAAGGTTTACTTAGGTTTTTTAATGCTGAGATGCAGATTGTTTTGTTCGCTTGTTTTGAGACAGGGCAGGGTCTCACTCTGTCGCACAGGCTGGAGTGCAGTGGCACTATCATGGCTCACTGAGACCTTGAACTCCTGGGCTCAAGCGATCCTCCCACTTCGGCTTCCTGAGTAGCTGAGACTATGGGTGTGCACCACTGCACCCAGCTAGTTTTTTTATTTTTTATAGAGCCAGAGTCTTGCTTTGTTGCTAGGCTGGTCTCAAACTCCTGACCTCAAGTGATCCTCTCGTATCAGCCTCTCAAAGTGCTGGGATTACAGCTGTTAGCCACTGTGCCTGGCCGGATTCAGATACTTTTAAACTCAAACCACATCCTCTGAAATATCTAACACTTAAAAAGTCTGATACTACCATCCCTACCTCCAAGAGGGTGTTAGATTTTTTTTTTTTGGTTGGTTTGAAAAAATTTTTTGAGAGACAGAGTCTTCCTGCCTCCCAGAGTACAGTGGCAAAATCATAGCTCACTGCAGCCTCGACCTCGTGGGCTCAAACGATCTTCCTGCCTCAGCCTCCCGAGTAGCTAGGACTACAGGTGCATGCCACCACACTCAGCTAATTTTTAAAAATTTTTTTGTGGCAGGCTGGGCGTGGTGGCTCACACCTGTAATCCCAGAACTTGGGGAGGCCGAGGTGGGTGGATCACCTGAGGTTGGGAGTTTGAGACCAGCCTGACCAACATGGAGAAACCCTGTCTCTACTAAAAATACAAAATTAGCCAGGCATGGTGGCGCATGCCTGTAATCCCAGCTACTTGGGAGGCTGAGGCAGGAGGATTACTTGAACCTGGAAGGCGGAGGTTGCAGTGAGCTGAGATCGCGCCATCGCACTCCAGCCTGGACAATGAGAGCAAAACTCCATCTCAGAAAAAAAAAAAAATTTTTTTTTTTTTTTTTTGTAGAGATGAGGTGTCACTACATTGCTCAGGCTAGTCTTAAACTCCTGGTCTCAAGTGATCCTCCCACCTTGGCCTCCCCAGTTGCTGGGATTGCAGGTGTGAGTCATCACGTCAGCCCGATGGTGTTATAACTGCCAACTATCAGTGTTACAATAGTTCTCTGCTCTAGGATTTTTGTAGAAAATCTTTTATGACGGATTAGAATCTTTAGGGTCTGGACAACTTCTTAAACACAGAAATGAAAATATGACCACATAAGTCTTAAAGAATATTATTTTTCAGTTCAAATTTAAAGACAAACCAATTGTGATAGGCTGAATTTTGTCCTCCAGAAATTCATATGTTGAAGTCTTAATCCCTAGTACTTTAGAATATAACTGTATTTGGAGAAGGGATCCTTAAGAGGTTATTAAATTAAAATGAGTTCCTAATCCAATATGACTGGTATTCTTAGAAGAGGAAATCTGGACACAGTACAGAGGGAAAAATCATGTGAAGACACAGGGAGAAGATGGCCACCTGCAAGCCAAGGAGACAGGCCTCAGAAATCAACCCTGCCAACACCTTAATCTTTGACTTCTAACGTCCACAACTGTGAGAAACACATTTCTGTTGTTTAAGCCACCCAGCCTGTGACTTTTGTAATGGCAGCCCTAGTAAACTAGTAATATGCCAACCAAAACTTGTAAGTCTTACCCACCATTTCGCATCTTATAAAGTTGCACGTTTTTCTGAATATATTCTGCAAACTGTACAGTGTCTCCAGCCTCTCCCACACACAGCAGTAATATCTTTTCACTCATCTTAAACATCTTGTCATGATCTGCTCAAAAAAAAAACTGTGTTAGAAACTGCCTTAACAGAAATTGACAGTCATTATTTATGCAACCATAAACAGGTTTATTAATTACTACAGTTGGCCTTCCATATCCGTGGATTCTGAATCCACAATTCAACCACTTATGGATCAAAAGTATTCAGAAAAAAAAAAAAAATAGATGCTTGCATCTATCCTGAACATGTACTGACTTTTTTTCTGGTCATTATTCCTTAAACAATACAGTATAACAACTATTTACATAGCATTTATGTCATATTAAGTATTATAAATAATCTAGAGATGATTTGAAGTACACAGGAGTATCTGCATAGGTAATGTGCAAATACTATACCATGTATATAAGGAACTTTAAGCTTCTATAGATTTGGGTATCTGCAGGGGTTCTGGAAACAATCCCTACAGATACCAAGGGACGACTGTATATTGAATAATTTCACTAATCATTGCTTTTAGAAGATTTTAATAGGTAATGGTATCAATTTATCTCTTTCATTCTTCATGTTAAGCCATCAGCATATTGTGTAGTGTCAATTTCAGTTGAAGAATATACATGAAAGCTACCAATTAAAAATACAAGTTAAAGCATTTAAAAGCATTTGAAATGCAAGGAACAGAACAGAAAAAAACTGAAGGAATCCAGCCAATGGCGATTATCTTTAGGCTCATGATAACAAAGCCCTAAAATGTTTCCACAACTACAAATGTTAGTTATTATATTTATACACACACAAAAGTATATATGAAAGGGACTGATGCTACAATTAAAATTAAGGAACCATCTCAAGAAAGAATAGAAAATCAACTGAGAATATTAATCACTTTAAAAAGTAAACAAATTCCATTTCCAAAGAAAAAGAGAAAATTAAAACGATTGCCAAAGCAAAAATTCTAGTGAATATTTTGACAGTAAGCTACTTAAAATACCTCACAAAAATCCTAATACTCTAATCTTATCTAGCTGAACCAGACTCATTCAGATTAGATAGATAAATATTCAGGTTACAGTTATTGCCTAAGGTAGAAAACTCCACATTCAGTCTGCAGCTTCAGAAAAGGCCTAAATCTTCCTATCTCACTCTCACTTTCACTTTTCATTTTTCAAATAGTGCTGAATAATCTTCCCTGGGAGACATGTTTCCTGTTTGAAAGCTTCTGAAATGTCAAAATCCTTTAATAGGATTTAAAGAACAAAATGCTACTGTCAAATACTTTACAAGTGTTTCAGAGTTGTAGATACCAGTAATACGGCTTCTTAGACTTGGAGGGAAAAAACACACAAAATGCACCTGTGGATAGTACCAAATTGCCTCAAAACTCCTGAACAAACACACTTTTATTTGTTGTACAGGTTACATTAAAGACTGTTAATTTGCAAACTTATTAGTAAGAGAAAAACGTTCGCTTATATTATCTATGCAAAAAAAAAGGAGCAGAAGGGTATATGCTAAGTGCTTGCCAGTGGTAAGAGTATGGGCAGTTTTTGTTACCTTCTTTTTGCTTATTGGTATTTCCTAAAACTTCTATACTTAACATGCCTCACTTTTATAAGAAAACATTATTCAATAAGTTGGCAATATTATTATAATAAGAAAAAAGCTATTTTTATTTGAGGGGGGAGCTTGTTCACAAAGAACTTATGTCACACTTAGAAGAAAGGCTAAAAATCTAGGCAGTAACCTGTTCCATTTTAAAATTAGCTTAATACAAGGCCAAAAATGTTTTTTAAACACTATGACCAATGAGTCGCAGAAGGCAACATATTTAATAAAAACACAAGAGACAGATACTAAGAGACCCCTGAGTTGTACAGACAAGAACTTGCAAGATCCACATACATGAAACAAATGGACAACAAAATGAACAACATTAGCACGTCATACTGTGGAAAACCAACTGGACTAGAATCCAAGAGACCTTGGTTATGACGTGGACTTGGCACTCTGAACTTCAGCAAATTACTCGTCCTCTCTAAGCCCCAGTTTCCAGATGTGTGAAATGTTAATAACATCACTTACCCCTGTCTAACTCACAAGTGAGAAAAATTAATGAATTCTATACATGTCCAATATTATGATACTCAGTGTTAGATAATGTAGCTCAGATCATACATGCTATAGGAATTCAGAAAAGAGAGAATTCTGTGTGGGCTGGAGTACTCCGAGTAACTTAAAAGCAATTCTACATAGGCCAAGAGAACAGACATGAAATGCAGCACATAAGCATACCACAAGTTGTTACCGCTTAATAAGGTGGCAGTCCTCAGCAAATGTCTACTCTATAGTATCAAAATGTTTATACAAAGTGATATACTGCACAATTGATTAGAAGTTGTATTATCATTTAAACTTGGAGAAAGGAGTCCCAGAAGGTTATTATTTTGCAGCATTCTTGCCTACTCTAAACAAGCTCCATCATTAAATGAATGATTAGAAAAAAGTCATCATATGGCCGGGCACAGTGGCTCATGCCTGTAATCTCAGCACTTTGGGAAGTCAAGGCAGGTGGATCACCTGAGGTCAGGAGTTTGAGACCAGCCTGGCTAACCCGGTGAAACCCTGTCTCTACTAAAAAAGACAAAAAAATTAGCCAGGTGTGGTGGCGGGTGCCTGTAGTCCCAGCTGCTCGGGAAGCTGAGGCAGGAGAATAGCTTGAACCCAGGAGGCCAAGGTCACAGTGAGCCAAGATCACGCCACTGCACTCCAGCCTGGGTGACAGAGCGAGCTTCCATCTCAAAAATAAATAAATAAGTCATCATACAATACTAAAATTTATATTATAAATGTTTTTATACCAGGAAAGACCATAGGGAAAATCAGAATGTGTGGAGTGCAATGATTTCCAACTATTTTTCAAGAACTAACTCAAATTCGTCTTTCTCCCATACCATAGTGATCATTCTTTTATTACTTAGGATTTGCTCTTGAACTCATTAATTTAAAAACCAACCTAATACTAACTAGTAATACTTCTTTTATCACATAAAATCATCTTGCAGTATTTATTTCCTTGTTTTCTTAATTTCTTGGACTCTTCTATGGGTTATAAGTAATATACTGCATCCCCTATAATGACTAAAAGTACTGTGTACATAAGTAGGCTTAAAGCACATTCTTCTTTTCAATGTGATTTCACATACATTTTTGGGATGAAACAAAAGACCTGTAAAGGTAATGATTATTGTTCTACCTAGACACGACTTAATGCTAAAATCACTTGCTTGTCAAAGACCTCAGTATTCAAAATAATGGACAAATTTACTCTCAAAACAAATTCACTCCTTTGGGAGGACTAGCTTACAAACAAAACTTCTACAAACTAATCATAGAATTTCATAAAGTATCAGGTGCTATGTTAAGCGATTTACATCAATTCATTAACCTTTTAAGATAGGTGCTATTACATCACCACCTTATAGATGCTAGCTTTAGGGCACGGAGTTGGAGAAACTTGCTTCAGGTCACATGAGGCAGAACGTGGGTTCAACCTATGCAGTGAGTCCAGATATTTTGCCCCTAACTACTATACTATACCGTCTCTCTACAGTAAATTACTCAATACATAATTTTAAGAAGATTTTGGTTGTTTTTCCTGCAGAATCTAAGTTTGTTTTCCTTAATTGATCAAAGACGTGCTACTGTTGAAAAAGTATTAAGCTTTGGTTCAGATGACTTAACGTTCATTTGACAAATGTTTGGGCACCTGTGTATGCTTAGTATTAAGTACCTGTCTAGTGCGAAGGATTTGCGCATAACTCATTTACTCAATCCTCCCGACAAGTCTGTGAGTTTGGTATTGCTAATCTTAAAGATGAGGAAATCTGGGCACTGCGAAATAACTTAATCAAAGTCATAAGGCAAATAAATGACAGGGCTCCAATCTCCTAACTCCATTAACTAACTACTTAAATATAAGGAAAACCTGGCAGCCATTGCCCTGGAAAGCTGAAAAAGAAGAATCGGGAGCCACCGGGAGATACGGGCAGCGGAAAGAAAATGACAAGCTTCTGGTATCACAGTCTGACTGTCCCCAGGATCCCACCTTATGTCGCCAACAAACTAACCTCATTACTAGCGACAACAGGAAACTTTCATAAGAGATTCGGGGATCTAGAGAGCCAGGTTCTGGGCAGGCGCTTAAACATTTATAAACAGATTCCCTTCAGGCAACTCTCACCAAGCAAGAAGCATTTAGCGAAGGCCAGAGCAGAGCACTGACCTAGGAGCCCGGGAGGAGCAAATGCCAAGGCCCCAGACTTGTCTGCCTGTTGCTTCCGTTATTAAAAAAAAAAAAAAAAAAAAAAGGCCGAGCACAGCGGCTCACGCCTGTTATCCCAGCACTTTGGGAGGCCGAGACGGCGGATCACCTGAGGTCGGGAGTTCGAGAGCAGCCTGACCAATATAGAGAAACCCCCCATCTCTACTAATAATACAAAAATTAGCCGGGTGTGGTGGCGCATGCCTATAATACCAGCTACTCGGGAGGCTGCGGCACGAGAATCGCTTGAACCCGGGAGACTGAGGTTGTGGTGAGCCGAGATAGCGCCATTGCACTAGAGCCTGGGCAGTAAGAGCTAAACTCCATCTCGAAAAAAATAAAGTAAGTAATTAATTAAGTAAGGGCAGGGCAGGCCGGCTTCCACCTCTTCGATCCTCCCTGGTACACATTCAACCCCCGACAAACTCCCTCTGGCCGCCCCGACACCCCAGGCCTGGCCGGGCCTCCCCTGCTTCCTCTCACCGTCCTTCATCTGGACAATATTGCTGGCGGCCACCCGGTCGGAGGCGACAAGGACATAGTCGGGGCCTTGGATACCGATTAGGTACTCCATAGTGGCGGGGGGCCAGGGGCTGCAGGTCCGACAAAGCGCGAGACTCGCCGGCTTCCAGGTCTCACCGGTGAGACAGCACCTACGAGCGAAGATTGGCGCGACGCCGGCTGCCCGACTTCCACGGCGCTCTCGGATGACGTACGACTGTCGCGAGAGGTTGGAAAGCGGGCGCGGTGCCGGGTTCCTTGAGCTCGGCGCTTGTCTCTGGGATCGTCCCGGTCTCCTCCGACGCCGACTGTGCAGGTCACTTACGTTATGTGACGCCCAGTTTCTCTGTCTACACACTGGGATTTTAAAACTCGCTTTAGGATAAAATCACGCAGTGTATGTAAGGTGCCGAGCACGTGTGGGTGTCAAAAAGGGGTAGGTCGCCAGGCAGCCGTTTCCCTACGTTGCTCAGTAAAATCTCCCCAGAAACCCCTTTCCTGCAAGCCAGATTGGAGAAAAATTAACTTGAGGGGAGCCTTACCTCTATCCTTCACAAAAATAATATATGGTTGGATTAAAGATGTAAGAATCGGCTGGGCGCAGTGGCTCACGCCTGTAATCCCAGCACTTTGGGAAGCCAAGGCGGGCGGATCACCTGAGCTCGGGAGTTCGAGACCAGCCTGACCAACATGGAGAACCCTCCGTCTCTACTAAAAATACAAAATTAGCGGGGCGTGGTGGCGGGCGCCTGTAATCCCAGCTACTCTGGAGGCTGAGGCAGGAGAATCGCTTGAACCCGGGAGGCGGAGGTTGCCGTGAGCCGAGATCGTGCCATTGCACTCCAGCCTGGGCAACAAAAGCAAAACTCCGTCTCAAAAAAAGAAAAAAAAAAAGATATAAACATGGAAGAAAAAGTAAAAAAATTTTTTGTAATTTTTGGAAGAGATGTGTTTCTAAGTGTGACAGGGAACCCAGAAGCAGTATAAGAAAAGATGTGACAGATTTGACTACATAAGATTACAAGTCTCTATGTGGTGAAAGTCATTCTCATGCTCCACAATAAATGTAAGTTGAAGATGTTTCAATTGTAGAAATAGTTACTATTTTGGACCTTATAGACAGAAAAAAGGAAAAAGTTAATATCTATAACTTAGAAGATATTCCTACAAACCAATGGGAGGGGGGCGGGGGGAGACAGTATCATTTTTAAAAGACCCGGCAGGCCGCGGGGGTTCACGCCTGTAGTCCCAGCACTTTGGGAGGCCGAGGCGGGCAGATCTAGAGGACGGGAGTTGGAGACCAGCCTGGCCAATATGGTGAAACCCCGTCTCTACTAAAAATACAAAAAATTAGCTGGGCGTGGTGGCAGGCGCCTGTACTACTCGGGAGGCTGAGGCAGGAGAATTGCTTGAATCCAGGAGGCGGAGGTTGCAGTAAGCCAAGATTGCGTCACTGCACTCCAGCCTGGGCAACAGAGAGAGACTCTGTCTCAAAAAACAAAACAAAAAACAAGACCAAAGACTTGAGAAAAACAATTCACAAAAGAAGCAACACGAATGGCCAATAAATATGAAAATATCCTCAACCTAGATGGTAATTAGGAAAATGTGAAATAAGAAACAATGAGAAAGTATAAATTAGGGGTAAGGTTCTAAGTTGTACAACCTTTTTATAGAGAACAATTTTAATATCTGTTAAAATTAAATGTGCATAACCTTTTGAATATGTCCAGAAGAAATGTTTGTACACACTGTCCTAATATTTGTGTACAGAGATATTCAGTGTTGCTGGGCACAGTGGCTCACGCCTGTAATCCTAGCACTTTGGGAGGCCAAGGCAGGCGGATCACAAGGTCAGGAGTTCAAGACCAGCCTGGCTGACATGGTGAAACCCCGTCTCTACTAAAAATACAAAAATTAGTTGGGCGTGGTGGTATGCGCCTGTAATCCCAGCTACTGGGGAGACTGAGGCAGGAGAATCGCTTGAACCCAGGAGGCAGAGGTTGCATTGAACCAAGATCACACCATTACACTCCAGCCTGGGCAACAGAGCAAGACTCCGTCTCAAAAAAAAAAAAAAAAGATATTTAGTGTTGCAGCACTACAACACAAACAACACAAAAGAGGACGAACTTACATGTCTAAAAGTGGAGACATTGTTGGGCTGGGTGCGGTGGCTCATGCCTGTAATCCCACCACTTTGGGAGGCCGAGGTGGGTGGATCACCTGAGACCAACCTGACCAACATGGTGAAACCCGGTCTCTACTAAACACAAAAAATTAGCTGGGCGTGAAGGAGGCGCCTGTACTCAGGAGGCTGAGGCAAGAGAATCGCTTGAACCCAGGAGGCAGAGGTTACAGTGAGCTGAGATCACACCACTGCACTCCAGCCTGGGCAACAAGGGCAAAACTCTGTCTCAAAAAAAAAAAATTGGACAGTCACAGTGGAATATTGTTCACCCATAAAAAGAATGAGATGAATCTAAATATACCTATATATTCCATGGCCCAAGATAAATTAAGTGAAAATAAAAATGCTTTTTTATCTGTAGCCTGATGCCATTTTGTTTAATGATGAATATTTGAAAATGAATGGAAATACCTGTAAATACTTATTTACAGGTATTCTAGTGTCAAATTATATGCAGTTATTACCCTGGTGAGTGTAATTTGAAGGGAGAACTTTCACTTTTTATTTTATACACATGAGTATTGTTTGAATTTTTACAATGCTCATGTATTATTTGTATTTTTTCTAATAAAAAAAAAAGCCAGCCATTCCTTTATATCTTGAAGCAATTCTGAAAAAAAAAGGTGAAATATTTCTTGATTGGGTTTCTGACATCCACAACTGAGTCTTCATATTAGCTTATTGAGAAATGGGAAAAGAGTTGCAATTGTATCTCCAAACACAACTATGCAATTCGTTTGCCTCTGCAGAAATTGTAATACTTACTTTATTCTGAATGATTCTTCCAGCTCCCTGCTCATAAAGGAACACAGAGCCTGAGGAGTTTGAGGCAGCCTATTAATCATGGGATGAATGCCAGGGGCAAGTGAGGTCATTAAGTCAACCATCCACTATGAACACAGCTGCATCCATCATTCTAGAAAGATTCTTTTCTTAAATACCACTTGGAGGGGGTAGGTCTCTCTCTCTCATTGTGTGTGTTTGTGTGTTTTTTTAATTGCAAAAAGTACGTAGTTATACTATATATACACACATACACAAACAATATAGAAGAAATAAAGAGTTAAATACCTTTCCTTCCATCAAAGGTAACCACCCACCAAATGTCTGTATCCTTCCAGACCTTTCCTTTGTACATACCAATATTCATTCATTCACAAACGCTGCAGATTTCTGAATCGGCAGATCCACAGTATTTTTATTATTTTTTTTAAGGAGTATCTTTTAAGCTGATTCATCCCTCTTTCTTTCCAGGCTTTTTTATTTTTATTTTTTCTGAGACAAAATCCTGGGTTCAAGTGATCCTCCTGCCTCAGCCTTCCAAGTAGCTGATACTACAGTCACATGACACCATATCCAGCTCTCCCCAGGACTTTTTGAAATCTCCTTTAGCTAAGTAGCACTAGAGCTGCCCTAATTTCTTGTTAGTATAGAAGAAAGTAGGTTTTCAAGACCTACCTTGTGCTGTGTCACTAAGTATGAGGGAGAATCCCTCCTCCAACTAAAGTCTTAGAATAACTGAGTCTTAGAATTAGAAGTCTGTGGAGGTTCCCAGAAGCAGCATAATGTAGCCAAAATATTTACAGATAGTAAATATTTTTGACTTTGCAGGTCATACTCTCTCTGTAACAACTACTAACAACTAACAACTGCCATTATAGTGTGAAAGCAGCCATAGACAATACATAGACAAGAGAGCATGGCTGTGTTCCAATAAAACTTTGCTTAAAAAACAGGTAGGGGAAGGGGGAAGATGGGCTTGGCTCATGGACCATAGTTTGCCTCCCTAATATAGTGGAAGGCCTGTAAGTCAACACCTAAGTGTGGTCCGGCTCTACCTTTTTCAGCCTTGTTGCAAAATTCATTTAGCCTCCATGAGCCTCAATTTTCTTATTTATAAAAGAGGCATTCAGAAGACAGGTTTGCTTTGTGTTTCCCTTGAGATGGGACAAAGATGCAGGTCTGTTTGGTACCATGAGTATAAGGAACCATATTCTGCGAGAGTTTGGGAGAAACTTGATGAAGAATGACTGCAGTGTTGGGGAACATGGCCATAATGTGGAAGCTACCAACCTTGCCAAGACTCCCAAGCCCAAGCTTGAGATAAAAGCATCAGTGTAGCTCACCCTCAAAAGACCATGTGAGCTTAGACAATAGGATTGGGACAAGAGTAGACTGGAGATCAGAGGTGCATCCCTAACATTCAGGACAGTTACTGTACTGCATACTGTTGATGCCCTGCCCATAGTGCCCATAGTCCCTTCACCTACCTGGGCACCCATTTCCCAGCTGTTATAAATGTTGGTTGATAACAACTTACAACTACCCTTTTCTTCAGGGAATTTCCCTCAGCCAAATAGGAGTCCCCCTTGCATAGGAGGCTGTTCGCCAATACCCACTCCTTGCCAGTGATTGACTAATCGACTGACACAGGGATAAAAGATAAGTTCCCTGAATTTAAGTGGGATACAGTTTGTCCTCAAGAGTCTCCCTGTGGAATCAGTCTAAAGCTGGTCTCCAGCCAAGACCAAGTTCTTGCTTAACTTTTTCCCCCTACCCTATCTTGCTTCCTAACTCCGTTTCTCCTGAGAGCTCTTCCCCAATTAATGACTTGAACTAGCACCCTCATTTTGGTTCATTTCTAGGGAACGCAAACTTAAAAAACATTTGGCACCAGAAGTGATCATAGAAAGCAGTCTCCAAGGGATTCTGGAGTGAGATCACTCACCAGCTAGAAGATGACGAGGACACCAATGCTGGCAGTAGAAAGAATATTGACAGTTCCTGACCTCCTGTAACAGTGCTACAGCAGGTGAAAGCTCAGACTTTCACCTGTGTTTAACTGGGATAGGTTATGGTGGAAAGGGATGCAGTAACTAAAAAACTCTTAGACACTTGAGAAATATGAGAAAAACAGTAATTGTCTGGACCAAAGAATTGGGTGGCTATTGCTGAGTGCCATCAATTCATCAAAGAAAGAAAGCAGGCCGGGCGTGGTGGCTCACGCCTGTAATCCCAGGACTTTGGGAGGCCAAGGCGGGCGGATCACGAAGTCAGGAGATCAAGACCATCCTGGCTAACACAATGAAACCACGTCTCTACTAAAAAATACAAAAAAGGCCGGGCGCGGTGGCTCAAGCCTGTAATCCCAGCACTTTGGGAGGCCGAGACGGGCGGATCACGAGGTCAGGAGATCAAGACCATCCTGGCTAACACGGTGAAACCCCGTCTCTACTAAAAAAAAAAACAAAAAACTAGCCGGGCGCGGTGGCGGGCGCCTGTAGTCCCAGCTACTCAGGAGGCTGAGGCAGGAGAATGGCGGGAACCCAGGAGGCGGAGCTTGCAGTGAGCCGAGATCCGGCCACTGCACTCCAGCCTGGGCGACAGAGCGAGACTCCGTCTCAAAAAAAAAAAAAAAAATAGCCGGGCGTGGTGGTGCGCGCCTATAGTCCCAGCTACTCGAAGGCTGAGGCAGGAGAATGGCGTGAACCCGGGAGGCGGAGCTTGCAGTGAGCCGAGATCGCGCCACTGCACTCCAGCCTAGGTGACAAAGCGAGACTCCATCTCAAAAAAAGAAAGCGAAGACTGGGCACAGTGGCTCAAACTGTAATCCCACCACTTGGGGAGGCCAAGGCAGAAGGACTGCTTGAGGCCAGGAGTTCAAGACTAGCCTGAAAACATAGCAAGATCACACCTCTAAAAAAAAAAAAATTAACTGGTGTGGTGCATGCCTTAGCTACTACTACTTGGGAGGCTGAGGTAGGAGGTTTGAGGTTACAGTGAGCTAGGATTGTGCTACTGTACTCTAGCCTTGGTGACAGAGCAAGACTCTGTTTCCAATGAAAGGGGAACAGGGAGAGAGGGAGGGGGAGAGAGAGATTTGGATGTCTTTAAGAGAATTGTTTAAAGCAAAAAGTAGGCCAGGCGTGGTGGCTCACACCTGTAATCCCAGCACTTTGGGAGACTGAAACAGGCAGATCACGAGGTCAGGAGATCGAGACCATCCTGGCTAACACAGTGAAACCCAGTCTCTACCATAAATACAAAAAGAAATTAGCCGGGCTTGGTGGCAGGCGCCTGTAGTCCCAGCTACTCGGGAGGCTGAGGAAGGAGAATTGTGTGAACCCAGAAGGCGGAGCTTGCAGTGAGCCGAGATTAGGCCACTGCACTCCAGCCTGGGCAACAGAGTGAGACTCGGTCTCAGACAAAACAAAACAGAACAAATGTATTATAGGATTTATAATGTATTTCGAAGTGAAATGTAGAATAACAAAAGCACAAAGGCCAGGAGGGGAGGAATTGAAATACAACTGCTGTAAAGTTCTCATACAGTACATAAAGTAGTAGAACATTTCTTGAAAGTAGTCAGTAAAAGATGTATACAATAAACCCCAAACATACTAAAATAATACTACAAAGGGTTATAGCTAACGTAGTAACAGAAAACAAAATGGAGTAATATACTCAATCTGAAAGAAGACAAAAAAGGAAGAAAAGAAAAAGCATAAGAGACAAATAGAAAACAAATAGTGGCTGGGCGCAGTGGCTCACGCCTGTAATCCCAGCACTTTGGGAGGCCGAGGTGGGCGGATCACGAGATCAGGAGATCCAGACCATTCTGACCAACATAGTGAAACCCCATCTCTACTAAAAATACAAAAAATTAGCCAGGTGTGGTGGTGCGCGCCTGTAATCCCAGCTACTCGGGAGACTGAGGCAGGAGAATGGCGTGAACCCAGGAGGTGGAGGTTGCAGTGAGCTGAGATCATGCCACTGCACTCCAACCTGGGCGACAGAGTGAGACTCCATCTCCAAAAAAAAAAAAAAATATATATATATATATATATAGAAAACAAATAGCAAGATAGTAAATTTAAATCCAGTGATACCAGTGATCATATAAATATAAATGGTCCAAACACCTCAATTGAAAGGCAGAAATTTTCAGATAAGGTGAAAAAGGAAGACCCAACTATATGTTGTCTACTAGATACCCACTTTAAACTTAAAGACACACAAAGTCTTGTACATAAATGTTCCTAACAGCTTTATTTGTAATAGTAAAAAACTGGAAAAGACGGAGAGAGTCTTGCCTATCAACGGAATAACACATTGTGGTATCCATACAGTGGAATACCACTCAGCAATAAAAATGAATGAACTTTTGCACACAGCAATATGAATAAGCCTCACTTATGCTGAGTGAAGAAAAGAGACAAAAATCACTGTATGATTTCATTTATATAAAATTCTAGAAATGCAAAATAATCTGTAATGAAAGAAGATCTGTGGTTGCCAGGGGATGGAAGAGGAAGAGAGGGTTCAGATGAAGGGATGCAATAGACATGAGGAACTTTTGGATGGTGATGGATATGTTCATTATCTTGATTATGGTTATGGTTTCATAGGTGTATACATATGTCAAAATGTTGTATGTGCATATTATTGTATGTTAATTATATCTCAATAAACTATTTTGAAAATAATACTAAAAAACAAAAAAAAGAAAATAATACTGTACTAGGGCATTAACAGAAATTGATGCTATCCTCAAATATGTGAAGGATTCAGTGGTGGTTGTCCCATCGTAACTCCATTTAACTGACCAATCTGCCGCATGTAAAGACTAGATGAATTATTACAAATAATACCACCCCATGCTGGGCATGGTGGCTTATGCCTGTAATCCCAGCACTTTGGGAGGCCAAGGCGGGCAGATCATCTGAGATCAGGAGTTTGAGACCAGCCTGGCCAACATGGTGAAACCTCGTCTCTATTTAAAATACAAAAAATTGGCTGAGTCTGGTGGTACATGCCAGTAAATCCCAGCTACTTGGGAGGCTGAGGCAGGAGAATTACTTGAACCCGGGAGGCAGGGGTTGCAGTCAGCTGAGATTGCGCCACTGCACTCCAGCCCAGGAGACAGTGATACTCCATCTCAAATAATAATAATAATAATAACAGTAGCCCCCCATTACATCTGCTGTGTTGGATTTGGTATTACTAGAGCAGAATCATACAATCTTGGGTACATGGTTTGCAGCTATTGATCTGATAATGCATTATTTCTGAATCATTCAAGAAGGAGAATGAGAAGTAGTTTGCATTCACATGGAATAAACAGTATACATTTATGATATTTCCTCTAGGCTATATTAATTCTCTTACAGTACAGTAGTCCATGCTCTTGTAGAATTCAATTCCTAGACCGAAAGCCAAATCAACTCCTTACTGAAATGTGACCCTCTCTAGGCATGTCAAATTGCTAAAAATAAGAGAGCAAATATATGAACTGGGAGCTGGTATGTTTAATGTCTTGATGCTACCCAAAGAAATTACCGTTGATAAAGGTAGAGACCTACCGTAAAGGAGATAGCAGAAGTGAAAGGAAATGCTTTAGCGTATCCTCAGCTAACAGGCTGCTATATCTAAATTCCTTAAGCAAGAACCTCTTATATAGTAGAAAAACAAATTCATGAAGAGGTTCAGAGATTACATCATAGATGCACAAAATCTAGTCCCTGATTTCATTTTGTACTTAGATTAACAGCCCAGGTTAAAGGGAAAATTTACATATAAACTGAAAGAAAACACAACCTAGCTATCTAAGGTAGACTCAAGGAGTTGTTTAAACATGTTTTCTTAGGCCTGAAAAATCTTGTGCCATGTGTCCAGAATGCCTTTCAGATTCTTCTTATATTTCCAGTCATTTTCTCACAGTTGCTTGATATCTGTTGTCTAGAGTCATCTGCATCTACACAGCTGCTGCCCTGACAGATGATTCAGTATATGACTCAAAGACAAAAACAGGATAAAACCACGTTGATTGACACTTGAACTAAAAATTAGCCCTTTCCAAATGAACCTTCATTTTCAAAGAAAATTAACAATAATGGTAAATATCTAGATAATTTTTGTTGGTCTCTCCAAAAGCCTTGGCTGAGTGAAGACCAAAAGGGAAAATCGAGAAGTTAAACATTCTTATACTCTTATGAAAAGACTGACTGTTTTCTGAGGCCGTGGTATCAAGTCAGAATCTGTTTTAAACCCATCTAATCAATAAATGAGAATTCCATGCCCTTAATAACAAGTAATTACCAGAACTGGTTTTAAAACCTTTTAATCAACAACAAACATCAGTGACCATACTTTTTTTTGCAAGCAAATCACTCAGTGACAACTCCTTGTTTCTAAAAGCCAGTCAGGATATAACTCATTCCAGTGAACATACTTCTGAATGTCAACCAATGAACTGTCTCACCTGAGTAACCACACTTCTAAAGATTATATCAACCCACTCATGCCTCTGAAAATTGACTAGTCCTTGAGTTCCATGCTTTCCCCAAACTCTAAGATTAGCAATCTGCTCTTCTTAGAGGAAACTGTGCCTGACCAGCATATACTTATGTGAGCAATAAATTAGGCTTTGTGTTTTTTGTTTTGGACATTGAGTGGTAGTCTCATCTATTGACATGTGGAAGACTGCCAGCTTTGAGTGTGCCCAGAGCAAGAAAGAGCTGTGCAGCAGCAGCAGACTGCAATATAAATAGCCTTGCTGCTTGGGTCATTTGACTTAGCTGATCACACGTTACTAGAAGTATCCAGTTCATATATTTGCTCTCTTATTTTTAGCAATTTGACATGCCTAGAGGAAAATGCCGGACGAAAGTTCTATTAGTTTACAATGGAAGAATTGTACCTCAAACTTCAAAGGCATATCATCCTGTAGAAACTGAGTGTCTGACCATAGCACATTAAAAGGCCGTGTAGCTTCTTCTTTCCATATTGAGTTGGATTCTGACAAACCCACCAAGTTATAAATGTCAAGTGGGCCCAGCTATTATCAATCATAAAATGGATGTGATATATCTTGGATGAAGCTTAAGCAAATCCAGAGGGCACAGGTACAAGTGCATGAGCGATTTGGCAGGAGTAATTAACCCTAATCCTCATGAGGAGATAGGACTGCTGCTGCCTAATGAGGGCAGAAGGGAATCTGTCTGGCAGTCAGGTGATCCACTGGAACATCTCTTGGTATTCTCATGCCCGGTTGAACTATAAATGGGCAATTTTAGCAACCATGGCCTGACAGGGGTCTGGTGACCGGGACAACAAGAGAATGAGTGTGGGCCAAGTCATCAGGAAAGTCTAAATGGCAGAATAGGGAGATGATGACTATCAGTTACAGCTCAGGACTAAGTGCAACAGCCTGGGCTATATTTCATTCCATAAACCCTCCTCTTGTAAGTTTTCTCAGAAATTGTGACCAACCAGGATGCAGGAGAAGCTATGCCTAGACAAACTGAATTTAATGTGAGAAGCAAGTGAAGCTGCTAGGTGCAGGGTGTGGACTGTAGTTGATCTATCAGTGCACCACCCTTCAGTTGTGTTGATTGACAACCACTCACTACTGCCCTTTCTTCTGGAAAATTCTCATTCCCCTCACCTGGGAAGCTGTACCCCACCTTGACCAATAACTAATTGACACAGGGACAGAAAAGACGGGCTCTCTTGCCTCATTGGGGAACTAATTTTATGGTCCAGCTTGCGCTCCAGATATTTCTTGTAGAATCAGCTGAGATCACATTCTTGCAAACCTTTTACTCTATGTCCCATCCTGCATCTCCCACACCCTTCCTCCAGAAATTACTCCCCTAGTAAATCACTTGAACAAGAATCCCTGTCTCAAACTCTGCTTCTAGGGAACCCAATCCAAGCCAGTGTTCTTTGTTCAGAATTGTTGTAAAATCAATCCTAGGGAGAGGGACAGCCCTCAGAAATATTTCTGAAATTTAATTTCCTGTTAACCAGCACAGATGAGGGCTTAAATTATATTTACACAATGTAGAAAAATGTGCCACTTCTTACACATGAGTGTTGTGTAAAGTTCACACCCATTACTAAGGTATATTTTCTTGTCATATGGTTTATACACCATCCCTTCCAGTAAATACATTTATTTGGAACAAGGTACATCTTTCCATTGCTAGGTGTAAGTCAGCCCTTTTATTTTTTTGAGACGGAGTCTCGCTCTGTCGCCCAGGCTGGAGTGCAGTGGTGCGATTTTGGCTCACTGCAAGCTCCACCTCCTGGGTTCACGCCATTCTCCTGCCTCAGCCTCCCAAGTAGCTGGGACTACAGGTGCCCGCCACCACGCCTGGCTAATTTTTTGTATTTTTTAGTAGAGACGGGGTTTCACCATGTTAGCCAGGATGGTCTCGATCTCCTGACTTCGTGATCCACCCGCCTCAGCTTCCCAAAGTGCTGGGATTACAGGCGTGAGCCACCGTGCCCGGCCCAGGTCAGCACTTTTAAAGCAGTCCACGTCTTGACAGGAAGCAGTCTCATGCTAGCAGGACATCATTTGCCAGAATTATGGTTAATTAAACGACCATCCCCTTCCTCCTCAAGCTTCCATTTCTCCTGCCTCATTTCTTCAGCCAGTGATAGCCAGGTCACTTGACATCTTCTGACTGGACCCTCGGTGACTTTAGCTTTACTCTTTGGTCCTACCTTTGATTCAGAAGCTGCTCTTGATGTTGAACCACTGATATTCATTAGTTGTGCTTGGCTTCACTTCTCAGTGCTGCCCTTGCCTCCTCTTTTGCATCTGACATACACTAGCTGCCCCTCTGGAACAGGCCCCATCTCTCAAGGTTTTGGCCTTATTAGGCCCATTTTGCGTAAAACACTGCCTTGCGTGCTAAAGGGAGGTGCCCCGTTCTACAAAGTCTTTGTGGTACCTCTGAGGTTGTTTGTACACCCGGATTGGGTAATATGATGAGTTCATTTTTTTATCATCCATATTTTATGGATGATTAGACACCTAAAGTCATATGCAGCATTTTAAAATCCTCTTTACAGGCATTTTTCTGCATGAATGACCAGCCTCCTCCTTTCCTACAAAGCGCCTTTATCACATCTTTGTCCTTCATGGGATCTACTTTTACCTTAGTCTGGACATTCATCTTTCCTCATCACATTTCTATTTAGAACCTTCTGCATTGGCTCAGGAGTCTTTCTTCCAAACACGTATATCTTGATGGTCCATGGAATGGTCTATGCTCACCAGTGATGTTTGTCATGTTCCAGAAAACTCAGTTCCTCCAACTTGGATAAATAATGCAACATGGTAGTTACAAGCTTGTATTTGGAAATAAAAGAAGCCTGAATTTGAATCCTGACTCTACCACCTACTAGCTGGGAAACCTTCACCAAGATGGTCAACTTTTTTTTTTTTTTTGAGACGGAGTCTCGCTCTGTCGCCCAGGCTGGAGTGCAGTGGCCGGATCTCAGCTCACTGCAAGCTCCGCCTCCCGGGTTCACGCCATTCTCCTGCCTCAGCCTCCCGAGTAGCTGGGACTACAGGCACCCGCCACCGTGCCCGGCTAGTGGTTTTTTTTTTTGTATTTTTTTAGTAGAGACGGAGTTTCACCAGGTTAGCCAGGATGGTCTCGATCTCCTGACCTCGTGATCCGCCCGTCTCGGCCTCCCAAAGTGCTGGGATTACAGGCTTGAGCCACCGCGCCCGGCCTTTTTTTTTTTTTTTTTTTTTGAGACAAGGTCTTACTCTGTCGCCCAGGCTGGAGTGCAGTGGTGCATTCAGGGCTTACTACAGGTCCAACCTCCAGGGCCCAAGGGATCCTCCCACCTCAGCCTCCCAAGTAGCTGGAACTGCAGGTGGGCGCCACTACACCTGGCTAATTTTTGTATTCTTTGTAGAGACAAGGTCTCACTATGTTGCTCAGGCTGGTCTGGAACTCCTGGGCTCAAGCCATCCTCCTGCCTCAGCCTCCCAAAGTGCAGGGATTACAGGTGTGAGCCACCAAACCTGGCCAGTCAACACTTTTGAGTCTCAGTCTCATTTGATATAAAATGGGAGATGATCATGGTAGTTCTTACCTTACAGAGTGGTTGTAAGGATGAAATGAGATAAACTAAAGTGCTAAGCCTCGTTCCTATAGGTATACAGTCGGCATTCAATAAATGTTATTATTCACCACCTTCAAAGATGATCAAGCCCCAGAGCCATCCAATAGTTATTCAAAGGGCCAAGCAAAGCCAGGTAAGAACTGTCTATGAGAGCCACCTATCAGTGTGGGAGTTCCCAGGTCTGTATCAGAAGGAAGTCCATCACTGAAGAAGTTGGGCCAGAGGGAGGTCAGACCACATGGAAGGAAGAGTAGCAAACCAACATCTGGAAAGGGAAGGCAGCCCATCAAAGCCTCAACTGGAGAAGCAGGGCAAAGGAGACGGCCAGGGATGGGTGAGGGTGTTTTGGGGGCAGCTGGAGAAAGAGTAAAGTACAAATGAGTAAATTGTGCAGATTTGGAATAAGTACTCTGAAAGGCAATATCCTTTGTAGCCCAGAGTACCGCGAGGTGATAGAAGCAGAGTCTTAGAGAAACAGAGCCAGAACAGATAATAACCTTCTTTAGGCCAGGCGCGGTGGCTCACACCTCTAATCCCAGCACTTTGGGAGGCTGAGGTGGTGGATCACGAGGTCAGGAGTTCAAGACCAGCCTGACCAAGATCAAGATGGTGAAACCCCATCTCTACTAAAAATAGAAAAAATTAGCGGGGCTTGGTGTCACGTGCCTGTAATCCCAGCTACTCCAGAGGCTGAGGCAGAGAACTGCTTAAACCTGGAGAGGCGGAAGTTGCAGAGAGCTGAGATCGCGCCACTGCACTCCAGCCTGGGCAACAGAGGGAGACTTCGTTTCAAAAAAAATAAATAGGCGGGGCGCGGTGACTCACGCCTGTAATCCCACCACTTTGGGAGGCTGAGGTGGGCAGATCACAAGGTCAGGAGATCGAGACCATCCCGGTTAATACGGTGAAACCCCGTCTCTACTAAAAATATTTTAAAAATTAGCCGGGCGTTGGGGCGGGCGCCTGTAGTCCCAGCTGCTCGGGAGGCTGAGGAAGGAGAATGGCGTGAACCCGGGAAGTGGAGCTTGCAGCGAGCTGAGATCGAGCCATTGTACTCCAGCCTGGGCGACAGAGCGAGACTCCATCTCAAAAAATAGTAATAATAAAATAAATAAATAAATAACCTTCTTTAATTTCAAATTCTCTCTCTCCTGCTTCCCCAGTGCTGACCCAGGAAAAAGAAGTTTGGAAGCTTTGGAAGCTTTGGAATGGAGCCAATTTTCAGAAAGAAGTTTAACTGAAAATCAGGGGCTTAGAGATTGGATAAACTTTGTGGCTAGGTCTTGCACTGCACGCTAGGCTTTAGCTTCTCCACGTGAAAGTAAAATCTCTCACTGGAATATCTCATCTTTGCCTCCCCTCATCCCTGGAGTGTGTGGTTGGCCTAAAACGCAAGCATCAGGGCTGTCTGATGTCTTCAGCAGCAGGCTCCAGTATCCCAGGGGCTTTCAGACAAATGGCACCTTCCTAATCCTTGCATTATCCCCAGGGATCAGGGCAGTCACATCTGCTGATGACCAAAAACACAACACTTGCAGGCCTCACAGGAGCTAATGCAGACCCAGTAAAACTGAAGTGGTCCATGATCGGAGACTGGTTGTACGGTCTGAAACTGACTGCACCAAGCACCTCACTGGCAAACAACTGTTATTTGCCATCTATAATTGTTTCAACCACTTGCCCAGAGGCAGGGAAATAGACCTGACTTTTAGAGAATTCCAGTCACATAGGAAACCTATAATCATTGAATACAGTACTTCTGGAATCCTTCAGGAAAAGTCATAGAGAACGTAAGAGGATTCTGCACAAACATCTGAAGTATCATTTGTGTCTTCTGACTTCTGGTATCCAAAGAGATTATATAGAATGAGAAAGCCTAGGATACCTCCTCCCAGGGTATGGGACTGTGAAGGCATTCAGGACCATGTTAAGCTCTGCCTTACCTGTTCCCCTCCATTCTCACCTCAAACCCAACTTCCATGGAGCCCACCCCAAACTACCCCATCATGCACTCAGGCTCTCATCCAATGAAAGTTGATGAGTCCTCTTGCTCACGGTCCTTTAATGTGGTGACTCCTGCTCCATAGCATCCCAATTCTCCATATCCCATGCTTAATATATCTAGGGCTTTGAAACTCAGAGACAGGAGTAAGATGCAAATGTGCCCTGGCCTCAGCTACCCAGAGCTGATGTTCGGATTGCTGAGACTCACAGCAGAAAGCTCAGCCTGAGTCTGGTCCTCCTTGCTGCTCATCTTCTAGGAGCATTTGCCTCCCTGATGCCTCTCTTGCCATGAGGAAGTGTGACAAGCCAGTCTGCTGCTGGCACCTGCCACACTGCAGCATAACACCAACACTAATGGCAGATATACTCACTGTGACAAAGATGGCTTGGGCTACATGCAGAAGGCACTTGTCATCTCCGCAGGAGCCTCCTGGCCTAGGGCTCAACTCTGATGATGTACCTGGCCCCTGGCTCACAGCCCACACTGTCCCAGTCACACACTAGACTCATCTGAATGGTTGACATGATCATTACTGTCATCACAATTCTTGATAACCATTCATTTATTCCTGTGAAGCATTTACTGAGGACAAACCACTTGGTAGGTACTGTGCAAGATTCTAAAGGAGCTACAAAGATTAACAGCTTGAAGAAATAGTCCAGAGTGGGAGAGAGATCAACACATCATTCCAATATAGGATTACACGGAGTATTGCAGACGGGTAGATTCCCAGTGCCTAGAAAAATGATACGACATAGTGAGAGCTCAGTATATATGCTTTGATGAATATTGAATGAATGAGCATCTGAATGAATAAATGAATGTATATACAAAGGGATATGGTATCTCAGAGTGGAGAAGACAGTAACTTTGCTGGAAATGAATCAAAGAAGGCTTCCAGGGGAGGTGATACTTAAGCTGAACTCTGAAAGCTGAAAAGGCAGCAAGCACAGTGTCCTCGTTAAGAGTGTGGAGTCTGGATCTACACTACCTGGGTTTGAATACAACCTTTGTGCGGTTTGGGGCATGTGTGGTTACTGAACTTCTTTGTGCATGCCTTAATTCTCCCATCTGCATAATGAGTTAACAATAGTAGCTCCCTTATGGGATGGTTGTAAAGATCACATGAGTTATTTGTTAAGTGCTTCATACATAGTTAAAAATTATATTCATGTCTGATAAATAAATACAACTGTTTAGGGGCTCATCAGGCTACCAGGTTAAGGGTATGAAAAGCACTCCAAACAATGTATGGGTATTGAGGTTTCCTACAGGATGACACCCTCAGGGAATGATGAGAAGGCAGCAGGGGGCGAGGGCTTGACACAGCATCCTGAGTATCAGGGTAAGTGATATGGTGAGTCATTACTTCTTTAAACAAACTTTTTATTTCGGGATAAGTTTAGGTTTATAAAAAACTGCAA
Organism: Papio anubis; assembly: GCF_008728515.1. Classification (NCBI taxonomy): domain Eukaryota; kingdom Metazoa; phylum Chordata; class Mammalia; order Primates; family Cercopithecidae; genus Papio; species Papio anubis. The sequence goes on from NC_044976.1 coordinate 33,855,504, forward strand.
AGGAGTCCTGACAGTTCCAGTATCACACCCAGTTTCCCTTAATGGTAATATCTTAAGGGGACCCACTGTTTTTAAAGCAAGAGCAGGACATAGGCATGTATTTTAGAAAGTTCATTGTAGCAGTTGTGAAAAAGAAGAATTCAAAGGAGAGAGACTTGGCCCCAGCAGACCCATGAAGAGGCTGTTAGCACCATCCCAGTGAGCAATGATGCAGTCAGGAAATGGGGCGAAGAGACAGGCGTGGATGTGAGAAAACTTCTGAATCAGAGCAGCTGCCTATGGATGCTCTGGAATAGTAAGAACCCAAAGTACAGTCAGGAGATGCAGGCCCTGGGCAGGGCAACCCTCTGTTTGGAGGCATTTGCCAAACAGCTAGCCATGAGACCTGGCATCCCTCGCCAGGAATCTCTCTGAAGACCTCAGAAATCTGGCAGGTCTGGGGAGTTCAGATGGCTGTGCAGGGCTCAGGGTAGGATGGGCACTGACTGGAGCTCCCTTCCAGTAGCTTGGGCCCAAGTTCCATGCATTGTCCTAGCGCCAGAGGTAGCTGATGCGGCTCCCTTCAGTCACTCTTAGTAACTGGCTGGATATGCTCAGCTTCCTGGCCCTCGTCTGGGGAAATGGGCCTACATGAGAACAGAGGAATTGGTTCAGATTCATCCTTGACCTTAGAGTGTTATTCATTTGTACTGAGAGAGAGTATGACGTGATGGTTAAGTATGGGTGATGGCACCGAGCAGACTAGGTTCGAATCCCAGCTCTGCCACTTAACAACTGTGTAACCTTGGGCAGGTTACTTAACTTCTCTGTCCTCCAATTTTCTAATATGTAAAAAAAGATAAGATAATAGTATCTGCCCCATAGGATAATGTAATCATTAAATGAGTTAGTTCATATGTGAATGCAGGTATAACATTTCCTAGGAGATATCAATTATGTATGTGCTTCAATCATTTGATTAATGTGTTTAAATTAAATGTGTTTAGGGTTAGCCCAATAAAAAGCAAGCTGCAAATAAGCAGAGACTGTATTGCTCCCATTGTATGTTCAGTACATCGTATGGTACCTGGAACACAGTAATTACTATCAAGTATTATTATTGAATACTTTTTCAAATGAATAAATGAGTGGCAATCTAACCCCAGGGTAGATGCAGTATGCAGACACACTGAATTAGTGCAGACACTAATTCAGAAGCACTTTAGAAGACCTGTTCCATGGCCAAACAGCTTCTAATTCAGTGTTTGTAATTGTCCACTTAACATGTCAATATTAATACTAGTTTAAAAAAAAAAGTTAAAGGAGCAGTTTCACACTTTGGGTCTGTTCTAGCTAGAGTCTGGCTATTAGACTCTAACAGAGCAGAAATCCTTGCAAGCCAGCTTTATAAAAGGTTGTATATAGTGGACCAACACAGGGACAAAGAAATACAGTTGATATGCTCTGGAACTAGAAAGTCATCATGGAGCAGCTCCCCACATTGCTCCCTCAGGGCCTCCTGAGTTCTTGCCTCTGCATTTATCTGCATGTCTGCTCCAGTCTCCTCTCAGTAAACTGGCTTCCTCTGTTTTCACATGCACTACTATGGCTGCCTCCAAATGGTTAGTTTCTCTTTACCACAGTGCACATGAAGTTAGAAAGAATCTGATTGGCCCAGCTTGGGCAAATGTTTCCTACTCCTGTATAATCACTTATGACTGGGAATAGGATTGAGGAAGAAAGAAGGCGCTGCCTTCTGGCAGAGAATATGTATGGGAAGAATGTGAAGAGCATCTCTAGAACGTGGTCTTCTTTTCTGAAATTAAATAAAACTGATGAGTACTGTCAAAATATATGTGAACATGGGGCTGAGTGCGGTAGTTATTGCCTATAATCCTTACACTTTGGTAGGCCAAGGCAGGAGATTCACTTGAGGCCAGGAGTTTGAGACCAGCCTGGGCAACATGGCAGGACTCTGCCTGTATGAAAAATTAAAAAAAATTGTTGAGGCTCACACCTGTAATCCAAACACTTTGGGAGGCTAATGCTGGCAGATCACTCGAGCCCAGGAGTTTGTGATCAGCCTGGGCAACATAGCAAAACCCCATCGCTACAAAAAAGTAGCCGGTCATGGTGGTGCATGTCTCTAGTCCTAGCTAACTCAGGGCCTGAGCTGGGAGGATCACCCAAGCCTGGGGAAGTCAAGGCTGCAGTGAGCTGTGAGCTGTGATCGTGCCACTGCACTCCAGCTGGATGACAGATACGGACCCTGTCTCAAAAAAAAAAAAAAAAAAAAATTGAGTATGGTGGTATGCACCTATAGTCCTACCTCTTCAGGAGACTGAGGCTGGAGGGTCACTTGAGCCCAGTTCAAGGCTGCAATGAGCTATGATCACACCAGTGCACTCTGGCCTGGGCTACAGACGGAGATTCTGTCTCAAAAAAATTATATATAGGTGTGTGTAGATACATACGATATAATGTATATGTGTATCAATATGGACCCAGAGCCCTAGAAACACCCTTTTACCAGGCACTCCACCTGGGTTAGCTGGGTCCAGCTCCTGCCTACCTGGTTTCTGCTGCTTCTAAGCTCAGTTTCCAGAACTCGGAGGTCCCCACTGGAAGGTCTGATCATATCAGGAAAACAAGGGATCAAGAGCTGTTTTTGGCCACTTAACATAACCTGAGAGAGGAGACAACCTCTCCTAGATTTATGTCAACAGAAATGCACTCCCAGTATTGTCAGAACTCAAAAATAGGGCTTTAGGTGAGAGGTAGGGGGCTGGGTTTGGGGAAGAACCTATTCAAGGAGCAGCAGCCTGGGATTTATATTAATTACATTTTGCAGTTTTTCCCCACGTTACATTCACTAACTATAATTGGGTCCTCACAGAAACCCTGCAGAGCTGACATTTGTATCCCTGCTGCACAGCTGAGAAAATTGAGGTTAGAAGAGGTGAAGTGACTGGTCCAAAGTCACACAATTAGCTGCTGATCTAAGAGTGGAACCCAGGCCTGCTGGACTCCCAGCCTGGAGTTCCGCTGTACTGCTCTGCCTGGCAATGGCTTGGGGAGTGAGATTGTATCTGGAGGAGAATATAGAGAAGGGCAAAGCTCACAGGTGGCCAGAGGTGCAGAGAGTTAACCAGCTTCTCAGTCTCTCAAGGACAGATGGCCTGATGAGGCTGGTTGGGGACTGCAGAGAATGAGGAATCGATCTGCCATTCCATGTGAAAATGGACTGTAGCCCCAGCCTGAGTGTGTCAATGGAGCTGATTAGCACTTGCGTGAGTCTCCAGCCATCGACTGGCAGGTGAGAATCGTTCTGGGAGCAGCAGGAATCCATGCCTCTCCCACCCCCATTCCCACCAGGTTCTTCCCTCCACAGAGGTTTTCTCCCCCTCCCTACCACCTGAAGTCTCCAGACCTCCTCCAAACCCCAGCACTAATAGGTGCTTAGAGCCACTTTAGCTGCATCCAACCAAAGGTGGGGGCATAAATGGTACCCACCTCATTCAGCCATGCTGGTTGCAGCTGGTAGAAGGACAAATGGCCTTTCAGGAAGGCACTGCCTTCTTGGAGGGTCCCGTGTGAGTGAGTGGGTGCAGGGTCCAGCTCGGTGCTTACATCATAAGATGAAAAAAGCAGGGACTCTGCCACATACTTAACATGTGACCTTGGGCAAGTCATTGCCTTTCTGGGCTCCAATTGCTCTATGTGTATGGGATTAAAAATACCTTCCTCAGTAGATTGTTGAGGTCAGGCATGGTGGCTCACACCTGTAATCCCAACACTTTGGGAGGCTGAGACTCCCAAATAGTAGAAACTATGGATCCCACATGGTAGAAACTAAAAATGTTAGCTGGAAATGGACTGTTCATTGTCTTCAAGAGGCACCCGCTCTGGGGACCCCCATCTGGTTCCACTTCTACCTCTCTTTTCATCATTTGAATGCTGAAGACAAGTGACAGCAAGAGCCTCAGTGTTTGCCCTGACTTGGGGCAGTTCTGCCTTCAAGGAAGCTCAGCCCATAGTTTTGGGTTGCCTTTGGGGGAGTGAACTGTCAAGTAACAGCAAGGGAACCAGACAGGCTCAGATTCATCAGACCACCAAGGTCCATCTGGACATAGAGGTTCTTTCTAAGCTTGGCACATGGTATCGGGGGAGTGTTCTGACATTCTTGTGCCTGCCAGAATAGGACCTCTTCCAATACCTCAAATTGTACCAAGTCCACATGGCAGGCTTCCTTCATTAGTTTTCCCTCTTGTCCCTCCAAGGCTAGAACTCTGCCCAGTTGGCACTAACCCTGATCTCCTGCCTTGATCTTGCCAGACTTCTCCCCAGGGACCTGGACATGTCTACTGATGGCTGGCCTTCTGCCCCAAGTTTGTCAGGCCATCTGTTACCAGAGCTTGGCCTCAGCCTTGACAGAGTTAGGCATTGCAAGACCACTGAAGGTCTCTGATGCCACACCCAGAGGGAAACATTATCTTGAGTCTCTATACATAAAGAGTGTGACTAAGAATCATAAGCTCTGATATAGAACACTAGAGCTGTAGTGGCAAATGAGGATTGTGGTCAAGACCATGGACAGATGCCATGGGGTTTAAGGATGCCTGGGATGGCAGATGAATGTAGTGGGCTTGGCTCCATGCTGAAGAAATGGGATAGGGGTTCATGTCAGCACCATGGACAGACACCACAGGCTGTGTCATTGTTTTTTGTTTTGTCAATTATTATTATTATTTTTTTTTAAGAGACAGGGTCTTGCTCTGTCATCCCAGCTGGAGTGCAGTGGCACAATCACAGCTCACTGCAGCCTCAAACTCTTAGGCTCAAGCAATCCTCCCACCTCAGCCTCTAAAGTAGCTAGGGCTATAGGCGCACACCACCACACCTGGCTAATTTTTAAATGTTTTTGTAGAGACAGGGTCTTCCTATGTTAAATATCAGGCTGGTATTGAACTCCTGGCCTCAAGTGATCCTCCTGCTTTGGCCTCCCAAATGTCTCAGATTACAGTGTGAGCCACTGCACCTGGCCCCGATGCTTTTGAATAATTCACTTCACTTCACTTCAAAGCCCTCCTCCACCATCCGACAAGCATTCACATCTCTAGAGTCATCGCTCACTTCTCCTGTGCACAAACCCTCTTCTTTTCCAATCAAAGAGGGCCATTTGTCATCCACAGCCTACCTAGGTGATTTCTCAGCTCTGTGCTTCTACAACTCTTCAGATGCTGGCTGTTGAGGGAAGAACATAAGACTTGGAGTCTGAAGGCCAAGGTTGAAAATGTTGGTTATTCCATTTATGGGCTATATGACATCATTTATTTCATCTGCAAAATGAGGCAACAATGCTTGCCTGGTGGAATCATTCTTAATTCATTCAGCAAGTACTTGTTGAAGGAATACGCCCTGAGGCTTACCTGCATATGTGTGTGCATATGTGTACATGTATGCATATGCACGATAGGAAGCAATGCTGATGCTCCAGCATGAAGGGATGTACCCTGAAGACAAACACGAAGAACAATAGTAGATAACATTTATTGAGTGCTCAGTGTATTTATTTGAGTGACTTCTATACTAGAGCAGTGAGCAGACAAGACTCCCTGACCTATTGGAGTTTGCATTTATTTATTTATTTATTTATTTATTTATTTATTTATTTATGTATTTTGAGACAGAGTCTTGCTCTGTCACCCAGGCTAGAGTACAGTGGCGCCATCTCGGCTCACTGCAAGCTCTGCCTCCCAGGTTCATGCCATTCTCCTGCCTCAGCCTCCCGAGTAGCTGGGACTACAGGCACCTGCCACCACACCCGGCTAATTTTTTTTATTTTTGGTAGAGACAGAGTTTCACTGTGTCAGTCAGGATGGTCTCGACATCCTGACCTGGTGATCCGCCCACCTCAGCCTCCCAAAGTCTTGGGATTACAGGCATGAGCCACTGCGCCCGGCCTGGAGTTTGCATTTAATCTACATTCTACTCTTGCGTTTTAATATTCTGGAGATCTGAATAATAGGCTACATTTTGTTTTTTAAGAAAATCAATACATGTACATTTTTTTAAAAGCAAACTAGTACTACAAGTCTTGCTACAAAAACAGCAGTTCATATCCTAATCAAGTCTCACTCCCCAAAGCAACCCCAAAAACATTTGAGGCCAGATGTAGTGGCTCATGCTGGTAATCCCAGCACTTTGGGAGGCTGAGGTGAGCAGATCATTTGAGGTCAGGAGTTCGAGACCAGCCTAACCAACGTGGTGAAACCTATCTCTACTAAAAATACACACACACAAACAAAACTAGCAGGTGTGGTGGCACATGCCTGTAGTCCCAGCTACTCAGGAGGCTGAGGTAGGAGAATCACTTGAACCCGGGAGGCAGAGGTTGCAGTGAGCTGAGATCACACCACTGCACTCCAGCCTAGGTGACAGAGTGAGACTACGTCTCAAAAACAAAAAGAAAAAACAAAAACCATTTGAGCTCTGCCTACTGGTATTTACCTCTGAATATCAAAATAATATGCTTATAATGCTTGTTCTTAGTTTATTATGTAAGATAATAATTTAGTAGTTTATATCACCCCACTCCCACTCCTCTCCTTTCTCCACCACTCCAATATAGTTACATTATAATTTTTTGTCAAATCAATATTCGGTGTTGGCCTTACTGATTTCACACACATGATTTACTGCTGAAACTAATCTTCCATTATCTTTCTTGTGCTGATTTTTTGTTTTTCCTTATGTTAATGACCTTGTTTTTTTCTTTCTGCCATTTTCTTAATTTTCCATATCTTTATCATGAATTCATCCCCAACTCTTCAACAGAATGTAAAAATCTTCTGAATGCTAATTTCCACATGATGAAACACATCAGGCAATCTATTAATTGCCCCGTTTTGTTCCCCTAAGGAGACCTGGAGCCTTCCATCTCCCTCTGGGCCTTCTGCACAGAAGTTGTTCAGAGGATTCCCTTTGTCACTTTTCTGGGTTGGGTCCCCTTTTCCTGGATCCCACACATCTTTTCTTTCTTGGCTTAGTCTTCCATTTTAGTGAAGCACATCCTTATCTCAGTATGATAGGGCATGTCCTTTCCTGGCTTCCTGAGAAAGAATGCATGAGAAGGGCCAGGCACAGTGGCTCATGCTTATAATCCCAGCACTTTTGGATGCTGAGGCAGGTGGATCACTTGAAGTCAGGAGTTCGAGACCAGACTGGGCAACATGGCGAAACCCCATCTCCACTAAAAATATAAAAATTAGCCAAGTGTGGTGGTACGCGCCTGTAGTCCCAGGTACTTGGGAGGCTGAGACACAGGAGTTGCTTGAACCCGGGAGGCAGAGGTTGCCATGAGCCAAGATTGGGCCACTGCACTCCAGCCTGGGCGACAGAGCAAGACTGTCTCAAAAATTTAAAAAAGAATTCATGAGAAGTAAAATCTTGATAACTTGTATTTCAGATAATTATTTATTCTACCCTCACAGTTGACTTATAACTTGAATGATATAGGAATTCTTCTCTTTTTTTTGAGACAGAGTCTCGCTCTGTCACCAGGCTGGAGTGCAGTGGCGCAATCTTGGCTCACTACAACCTCTACCTCCTGGGTGCAAGCGATTCTCCTGCCTCAGCCTCCCAAGTAGGTGGGACTACAGGCACGCACCACCATGCCCAGCTTATTTTTGTATTTTTAGTAGAGATGGGGTTTCACTGTGTTAGCCACGATGGTCTCGATCTCCTGACCTCGTGATCCGCCCACCTCGGCCTCCCAAAGTGCTGGGATTACAGGCAAGAGCCACCGCGCCCGACCGAAATTCTTTAGACTTTTAAAGGCATTGCTCCAGGACGGCTGTTGAGAAGTCCATTGCCATTCCTGATTCCACACTATCCTTTGTGTGCACCCTCTCCTTTCTGTAAGGAAACTTTAAGTATTTTATCTACATCCTTGTCCATCTAAAATTTCATGCAAATGAGACTTGGTTTGGGCATATTTTTATATATCATATTTGTAGGTCTTTGGGTAAGTCTTTTTGTTCTAGAAACTCATGTCTTTTACCTCTGAGAAATGTTCTTCTATTATTTCTGTGCTCTCTCTTCTCTCCATTTTCTCTGATCTTTTTCTCAGTATCTACAGGTCTTTTTTTTTTTTTAAAGACAGAGTCTTGCTCTGTCGCCCAGGCTGGAGTGCAGTGGTGCCATCTCGCTCACTGCAACCTCTGCCTCCCGGGCTCAAGCGATTCTCCTGCCTCAGCCTCCCAAGTAGCTGGGATTATAGGCGTGCACCACCACACCTGGTTAATTTTTGTATTTTTGGTAGAAAGTAGAGTAGTTTTACTATGTTGGCCAGGCTGGTCTCAAACTCCTGACCTCAAATGATCTGCCCACCTTGACTTCCCAAAGTGCTGGGATTGTAGGTGTGAGCCACCATGGCCGGCTAAAGATCTTTTCTTTACTCAGTTTCCCTAGTAAAAAATCCTCTAGTCTCCACCTGAGAGGGTGGGTATTCACCTGGCCATCAGTATTCTACAAACTGTGTCTCATGAGCCTAGGGGCTTATTGTTCAGACTGTCTCCTAACACACCTGTTTTCATTATGACATCTGTCTCCTGCTTTCCACTGTGCCTGGTGTTTCTGAACTGAAGCATCCCTGGTTCACATAAAAAAAAAATATATATATATATATATATATATATATATATAGATGAGGTGTTGCTAAGTTGCCCAGGCTGGAGTGCAGTGGCTATTCACAAGCACAATCATAACTTGCCACATTCGAGAATGCCCTGTCTCAAGTGATCCTCCTGCTTCAGTCTCCTGAGTAACTTTGGTGGGTTTTTAAATAGTATTTTTAATTTTATTTTACTTTCTTGAGGCAGAGTCTCACTCTGTCACCCAGGCTGAAGTGCAGTGGCACAATCTTGGATCACTGCAACCTCTGCCTCCTGGGTTCAAGCGATTCTCGTGCCTCAGCCTCTCAAGTAGCTGGGGTTACAGGCATGTGCTACCATGCTCAGCTAATTTTTGTATTCCTAGTAGAGGCGGGGTTTTGTCATGTTGCCCAAACTGATCTCAAACTCCTGGCCTCATGTGATCCACCCACCTTAGCCTCCCAAAGTGTTGGGATTACAGGCGTGAGCCACTGCGCCTGGCCTATTTATTTATTTAGTTAGTTTTTAGACAAAGTCTTGCTCTGTCGCCAGGCTGGAGTGCAGTGGTGCGATCTCAGCTCACTGCAACCTCCGCCTCCCAGGTTCAAGTGATTTCCCCTGCCTCAGCCTCCCAAGTAGCTGGGATTAAAGGCACGTGCCAACACACCTGACTAATATTTTGTATTTTAGTAGAGACAGGGTTTCACCTTGTTGGCCAAGATGGTCTCTATCTCCTCACCTCATGATCCTCCCACCTTGGCCTCCCAAAGTGCTGGAATTACACGTGTGAGTCACCAAGCCCAGCCTTATTTATTTTTAATTAGAGACAAGGTCTCACTATGTTTCCCAGGCTGGTCTCAAGCTCCTAGGCTCAAGCCATTCTCCCACCTCATGCTCCCACCTAGCTGGCACTACAGGTATGTGCCATTGTGCCTGGCCTGGTTCACTTTTTAACTAGAATAAAACCTCCCACTCTTGACAAGATATGGAAGACATTATCTCCCTGTGTATGTTATGGAAGGGACCTGGTTCTTATGCAGACTTTCAACCCATTCCCTTGTTCTTAGCCCATACCTCACTCCCACCTTCTGCAATAACTGGTGCCTCCATTATCCAATCTTTCCCTTGTCCTAGGTCTCCAACTGACTGACTTATCTTTGGCATATTTTGCTATAGCACTTGGTATGCCGCTATCTCAGCTCTGCCAACCCATCCATCCACTTGCCATCTTCCAGAAATATGTTGACATCTGTGGTCCACCATTGCCTTCTTTACATCGCTTTACTTTTATTTTTGTGAGGTTTGTTGAAGGAGCAGATATAAATGCATTTATTCCATCTGCCACATTTAACCAGAAATTCAAAAACTGCACTCTTAATTACTATGCTGTATTGCCTCTCAAATGAGATAGTACCTCTGGGATCCCATAGTCCAATGAGGATAAAATGAGATTACACATGTGAACATACTTTGTAAGCTCTAAAGAGCTATGTGCAATGAGTAAGAGGGCCTGTGTTAAATTCCCTGCCAACATGCCCTCCGTTTTTCTCCCTGTTCTCTGATTCCTCCCATCTCCAACGTACAGATCAAGCTTACCTCTTCGCGAGGCCTTCCCTGATCAGCCTAGCTAACAGGGATGTCCCCGACCTCTGACCACCATGAGATTCTCTTTCACCTCCCTTGGCCCTAAGCAGTGCTGCTTTGTTCTATCGTAAGCACAAAGTTACTAAGATGCATCATCAAATGTAGTTCTGCTGGTGCACAAAAAAGAGCTTTCCTCCTTCCTACAGGCAGGGGACACAGGCTTGACTAAACAACGCAGAGCAGGGGAAGAAGGGTTTTGTTCCTTGGGAGGTAAGTTCAGAAGATGAAGTGGCTTCTGTTGCCCTGCAATCTGAGCTATGGGTGTGGCTCTCAGAGCCCACCTTCTTCCTCTTGCCTCTTCTGCCCTCCCCAGACCTCTCCTCTGGGCAGTGGAGCCCATGGCAGTGGCTGCACCAACAAGTCCGTGCCACTGGTCAGGGGCTGTGTCCTTTCACTCCCTCACTCTTTCCAGAACTTTGATGTGGCTTCTGAGGGATTCAACTCATCTGTGGAGAGCTTAAGCCAGAATTGCAGTGGAAGATGGACTGGTCTCCGCCTAGAAGTGGTTGATCTTCACCTCGGAAATATCCTGATCATTTTCCAAGAGACAAATTTCCTCTGACAGACTTTCCAGAACATTCCATTAGAGTGAAATGTGCCATCTCTTGTCACTTCCCTGACATGATTATGAGGGACACTGGGTTTTTCTCAGGGACTGAGGCTGCAAGATGCTCCCTGAAGGTCAGTGCTGGTGTGCTGGAGCATCTCTGAAACGCACAGGTGCACAGACACAATCGTGCTCCCAGACTACAAGGCACAACTCTTTATGCCGCAGCAGTAGCACTCTCTGCCCCATGTGTATGCACCAGAGCAGGAATCCATTTCCTCTGGATTCTTCTCTGTCCTTCCCAGAACCTTCGTCTTTAGCAAGCCTTGAAAGTGAGGCCGATTTGGTTGGAAACAGCCGGCCAGGGCAGTGAGGTGGAAGAATGGACAAAGAGAGAAACACAGACAATGAGGAGGTCATGTCACTCTGATTGCCCCCACCCCCACTGCAGATTGTCCCAGGGCTTAGGATCCCTCTCCCCTACTTCTTTTTATGTCTGGAGCTGTGCCGTCAAATGCGGGAGCTGCTAGCCATACATGGCTATTGAGCACTTGAAATATAGCTAGTCTGAGTTGAGATGGGCTAAAAGTATAAAATACATACGGGAATTTAAAGACTTAGGAAGAAAGAATGTAGAATAGCTCATGAAAGAAATGTTTTCATATTAACCATAATGACAAAATACTTGCATTTTGGAAATACTGTGTTAAATAAAATATATAATTAAAATGAATTTCATCTGCTTCTCTTTATTTAATTACACTTGTGTCTCACATTACATTTCTGTTGGTCCACACTGGTCTAGAGCCTACCATGATCCAGACTGCTTGACTGGGCCCTGATTCCCTATTTGGATCTTGTCATTTCTTTCCACAGAAATGAGACTTTTGTCATTCTTAGAATCCCTTGTGGAATGGAATAAGAAATGGAATAATACTGTATCCACCTGATGGGGGACATCACCTCCTACCTGGATGGTCAGAGGACTCCTATCCATCCTACTGTTCCTTCTGGTTTGGGGGCCAGAGGTACAGAGCCCTCCCTCTCCCCCACAACTGCAGTATCCACTTGGATGGAAGTACCAGCATGGGCTGGGCTTCGAGCCTAGACAGGCCCAAAGCTTTCCAGGAAGCCCCTTGTAGGCTGTGCCTGCCCTTTCTGGTAGGGTAAAGCCAGGTGTCTCCAAATGCCTGTCTTATTCTTCTCTTATTTTTCCTCCTTCTCTCTTATCTGTCCTCTCCTCCCCGCACCCTTCTCTTCTTTTTTAAAAGTCTAATTCTGAGCAGCCGGCTCTGTTCAACCTGACTGGTTTGTTATGGCTTATAATCTGCGCCAGGATTAATTAGCTAATTACTGACAAACGTCCGCTGGCAAGATTCTGCTCCAGCTTGTCAGCTTGAAGTGTTTAATTATTTTAATCATTTACTTTCATCTTCAAAATGTATGCTGCCAAGAGAGTTGCAGGGCATCTTTTAATTATGATTTGGGGTTTCTGCTGGGCTGTGTTCTGTTCCTGAGGACAGGGGACTTTTTTTTTTTTTTTTTTTTTTTTTTTAGTCTTCCACCAAAGCCTGAACACCCTTTTACTCCCATGGCCTCCACATTCCACGGATGACTGATGGAGATGAATCCCAGGTCATCTGTGGACGCCTCTCCTTCTGTATCCCCAGAACGTGATGTGCACAGGTGCATAAAGGAAATTTAAATTTTGTGAGTACTATTATGTGCTCAACATCATGCTAGTTGTTTTTCTACTTTATTTCACATTTGTAAGCACAGAATATGGAAACAGCCCGAGAACTGGACAGAGTGGACTGGGGTGATCAGTGGGGTGAAAAAAGTAAGAAAGGGATTCTTTTATTGATTGATTTTTATGATATGATTTAATTATAGTAAACTGAAGTCATCTTAAATATCAAGCTCTGCGAATTGTCACATATACATACACCATCACCCAGTCAATGTACCCTAGAGGCTCTGTAATGCCTACTCCCAGCTTATCCTTCCCAACAGTAACCACTTCTGACTTCTATCACCATAGATTCGTTTTTCTAGTCTTCACTCTCATGTAAATAGGAATCTACAATATGTTCACTATTTTTATTTTTATTTTTTTGAGATGGAGTTTCACTCTTGTTGCCCAGGCTTTAGTGCAATGACGCGATCTCAGCTCACCACAGCCTCTGCCTCCTGGGTTCAAGCAATTCTCCTGCCTCAGCCTCCCGAGTAGCTGGGATTACAGGCATGCACCACCACGCCTGGCTAATTTTGAATTTTTAGTAGACACGGGGTTTCTCCATGTTGGTCAGGCTGGTTTCAAACTCCCAACCTCAGGTGATCCACCTTCCTTGGCTTCCTAAAATGCTGGGATTACAGGCGTGAGCCACCGCACCTGGCCAATACATTCTCTTTTATGTGAAACTTCTTTCCCTCAACATTTTGGCTGTGAGAGGAAGGGGTCTTTAATATAAATCATATTCTCTGGCCAAGGCTTTGGTTGGGGTCCAGCTGAGAGATTCAACCCATGTTCTTAGAAAGACTTTGCCATGGTTTCCTCCTATAAGCATATCGAAAGTGAATTTGGAGGCTCATGCCTATAATCCCAACACTTTGGGAGGCCGAGGCGGGCAGATTGCTTGAGCTCAGGAGTTCGAGACCAGCCTGGGCAACATGGCAAAGCCCCACTTCTACAAAAAATACAAAAAATTGGTCAGGCATAATGGCACACACCTGTGGTCCCAGCTACTCTGGAGGCTGAGGCGGGAGGATCACTTGAGCCTGGGAGGTCGAGACTGCAGTGAGCTGTGATTGCACCACTGCACTCCAGCCTGAGCGACAGAGTGAGACCCTGTCCTACCCCCTCCCCACTCCAAAAAAAAGACAGAAAGAGTTTGGATATAATTTTTCTCCTTCATTCCCTCTTCTTCTCTAGTTTCTCCTTTTTCCGCTCTTCCCCCTCCTCTCCTTGCTCTTCCCCCTGGCCATCGTCATGACTTTCACTACATCCTATTAGGAAGTTCATTCTGAGCTCAGATTCATGCCATTCTGGATACAAAGGCTTATGAGTTTCCTAAAGATACATGGTGTTCAGAGGAGTGTTTTGAAGAACAAAAGATTCTCCCATTATGGGTTTCATTGTGTTCCCTAAAAAAGATATGCTGGATTCCAAGTCCCCACTACCTCAAAGTGTAGCCTCAACAGGAAGTAGGGTCTTTACAGATGCGGTCAAGTTAAAATGAGGTCATTAGGGTGGGCCCTAATCCAATAAGACTGATGTCCTTATGAAAAAGGGAAATTTGGACGCAGACACAGACACACACACACGCGCGCGCACACACACACACATACACACACGGAGAACATCATGTGAAGATAAAGGCAGAGATGAGGGGATGCATCCACAAGTCAAGGAACACCAAAGACACCAGCTCTCCTCCAGAAGCCGCGGGAGAGGCGTGAAACAGATTCTCCCTGGAGCCCTAACAGGGAACCATTGGCCCTGGAGCCCTGTGAGGGAACCAACCCTGCCAACACCTTGATCTCAGACTTCAAGCCTCCAGAACTTTAAGGCAAAACCAACCTACCTTCCTTCCTTCTTTCCTTGCTTCCTTCCCTCCCTCCCTCCTTCCCTCTCTCTCTCTCTCTTTTCTTTCTTCTTTTTTTGAGACAGAGTCTCACTCTGTCACCTAGGCTGGAGTGCAGTGGCATGATCTCAGCTCACTGCAACCTCTGCTTCCTGAGTTCAAGTGATTCTCCTGCCTCAGCCTCCCAAATAGCTGGGGTTACAGGTGCCCGCCACCACACCTGACTAATTTTTGTATTTTTAGTAGAGATGGGGTTTCACCATGTTGGTCAGGCTGGTCTTGAACTCCTGACCTCAAGTGATCCACCCACCTCAGCCTCCCAAAGTGCTGAGATTACAGGTGTGAGCCATTGCACTCAGCATCTTCCTTCCTTCCTTTCTTTCCTTCCTTCCTTCCTTCCTTGCTTGCTTTCCTCCCTCCCTCACTGCTTGCTTGCTTGCTTGCTTTCTCTCTCTTTCCTTTTCCTCCCTTCCTCCCTCCCTGCCTGCCTCCCTTCCTCCCTCCCTTCCTCCTTTCTTTCCTTCCTTTTTTTTTTTTTTTTTTTGAGAGTCTCACTCTGATTGCACAGACTGGAGTGCAGTGGTGTGACTTCAGCTCACTACAGCCTCAACCTCCCTGGGCTCAGGTGGTCTTCCCCCGTCAGCCTCCCCAGTGGCTGGGACCACAGGCGCCCACCACCACACCCAGCTATTTTTTTTTTTTTTTTTTGTATTTTTAGTAGAGACAGGGTTTTGTCATGTTGCCCAGGCTGGTCTCGAACTCCTGGACTCATGCAATGTACCTGCCTCAGCCTCCCAAAGTTCTAGGATGATAGGCGTGAGCCACTGCGCTGGCCCAAGACAATACATTTTGTAATTTCAGCGCTCAGTATGCGGAGCTCTGCTGCAACACCCATGTGAAAATACTGCACCCCAAAGGGAGCTCCAGTCGGATCTTTCTGAATCTGTGTCATGAGACCGACAGCAACCTCTGAGGGATCCTCTGTGCTAACCCAGCCCCAGGCTGGGAGTGACTGAGGTGACAGCTCCAAGTTGGAAGACTAAGGAGAGGGGAAAAATCAAATTAATGAGCTCAGCAGTGCCATTAATGAGGCACCAGGCAATATCCAGGGGGCTTCTGTGATGGCCTACACCAGGGCAAGATTAGTCAAAGGATGCCGGGAGCCAGCTCATGCCAGGTTCTGACGTGATGTGATCTGTCCTCTTGATGCCTCCCTTCCACAAAGTCCAGGGTGAGGCTGGGAGTAAACACAGAGAGTCCTCACCCAGCGGCCGAGATGGCTTAGGAGTCCCCTTCCCTTCTCTGGACCTGGTACATGACCCTGCACATGGCATTGCACTTTCTACCATGCAGGTTCATACCCGAGTCCACCCTTAAACACACCTATTCCTATGTGCCAGGCTCAGTACAGCCACCCTATCTATGTGTGTTTCCCTTCTCCTACTCCCACCCACCTTGAAAGTTCCATCTGGAACAGTTTGCTTCATAGGAACGCAAGCGAGCAGCTTGCTAACCTGTCTGGCAAGTGCATAGGGAACCTCCTGGCCAAATCCTACAAAACTCTCTTTCTCTGGGCCCCTGCTGGTCTATGCTAAAAATCCCCCCCGCCTCTCATCATCCCACCTCCTTCTGATGATCCTGTCCTTAAGGTCAGAGCCAGCTCTCACTGCCTTCTGCCAGAGCTCAAAGTTTCTAACTTACAAGCCCCCTCCTTACCGATAGGCACAGGCCCTCCCTGTTTTGTCCGTGGAGGTCCGTATGGGGTCTGAGTCCCAGTCGCAGTCTGTGTCTTCTATAGTAGGTCTAGCTTACGATGGCTTGTATGATGATGGGCATGGTCAGACCCCCTCACCACTATGTTCTGTCTGAGGATCTCAAACGCAGAGGAGTGTGAGGTCTGTGCTTGGGAAGCCTTATAATGAAGTAAGGCGTGAGGAGAGAAATAAGATGGGGTCTGCGTTCTAGTCCTGGGTCTATATACATACTTTTACTACATCCTAGTAGGAGTGAAAAAGTATATACATACTTTTTCAGCTTTAAAAAGGAAGGGAATTTTGATACATACTACTGCACGAACCTTGAGGACATTATGCTAAGCAAAATAGGCCAGTCACAAAGGACAAATACTGCATGATTCCACTTTTTTTTTTTTTTTGATTCGGAGTCTTGCTCTGTCACCCAGGCTGGAGTGCAGTGGCACGATCTCAGCTCACTGCAAGCTCTGCCTCCTGAGTTTGAGCAATTCTCCTGCTTTAGCCTCCCGAGTAGCTGGGATTACAGGTGCCCACCACCATGCCTAGCTAATTTTTGTATTTTTTAGTAGAGACGGTGTTTCACCATGTTGGCCAGGCTGGTCTCGAACACCTGACCTCAGGTGATTTGCCCGCCTCGGCCTCCCAAAGTGCTAGGATTACAGGCGTGAGCCACCGCGCCCAGCCTGCATGATTCCACTTATATGAGGTACCTAGAGTAATCAAATTCACAGAGAGAGAAAGCAGAATGATGGTTTCCAGAGTCGTGGGAGGGGCAGTGGGGAGTTACTGTTTGATGGGTATAGAGTCTCATTTTTGCAGGATGAAAAGAGTTCTGGAAATAGATGGTGGTAATGGTAGCACAACAATAAGACTGTCCTTAACACCACAACACTGCACACTTAAAATGGTTAAAATTGTAAACTTCCTGTCACGTATATTTTACCACAATTTAAAAATAAGCAATAAAAGCAAAATGTAAACTGTACAGCTCTGAACAAATGTGACACTATTAGTATTACAGACACTTTTGCACTTGGCTCTGGGGACCTCAACGGACCTCCTGCACCACAATAAAAGCCCCTTCATTCTCATTTGTTATCATTTTCAAACCGTTTCCATGAAATATACTTTTATAGTTGCTATAGGTTTGGTCTTCAGTCCTCACTTTCTAGATAGAGTAACACAGGGGTTAGAGTAACAGTGAGTCGGCAGTTCTGGGTTCCAGTGTGGCTCTGTTGTTTATCAGCTGCACGAGATACCTCTTCAAGCCTTTTTTCTCATGAGGTGAGCAATTATACCAATCTCATAGCACAGGTGTAATAATTAAACAAAAGAATGCATGGGAGCTGGGCGCAATGGCGCACACCTGTAAGCCCAGCATTGTGGGAGGCCGAGGCGGGTGGATCATTTGAGGTCAGGAATTTGAGACCAGCCTGACCAACATGGTGAAACCCCATCTCTACTAAAAAATACAAAAAAAAAAATTAGCTGGGTGTGGTGGCGCACACCTGTAATTCCAGCTACTCAGGAGGCTGAGGTACAAGAATCTCTTGAACCTGGGAGGCAGAAGTTGCAGTGAGCCAAGATCACGCCACTGCACTCCAGCCTAGACCACAGTGTGAGATTCCGTCTCAAAAACAAACGAAAAAAGAATGCATGAGGCTGGGTGCGGTGGCTCACGCCTGTAATCCCAGCACTTTGGGGGGCCAAGGTGGGCGGATCACGAGGTCAGGAGATCAAGACCATCCTCGCTAACATAGTGAAACCCTGTCTCTACTAAAAATACAAAAAATTAGCCGGGCGTGATGGTGGCGGGCGCCTGTAGTCCCAGCTACTCAGGAGGCTGAGGCAGGAGAATGGCGTGAACCCGGGAGGCGGAGCTTGCAGTGAGCCGAGATTGCACCACTGCACTCCAGCCTGGGTGACAGAGCGAGACTCCATCTCACAAAAAAAAAAAAAAAAATGCGTGGGGGGCAGGCATGGTGGCTCACACCTGTAATCCCATCCCTTTGGGAGACTGAGGTGGGATGCTCGCTTAAGCCTAGGAGTTGGAGACCAGCCTGGGCAACATAGTGAGACCCTGTTTCTACAAAAAGTTGTGGTTTTTTTGTGGTTTTTTTTGAGACAGAGTTTCACCCTGTTGCCCAGGCTAGAGTAGTGACACGATCGTGGCTCACTGCAACCTCCAACTCCCGGAGTTCAAGCGATTCTTCTGCCTCAGCCTCCCAAGTAGCCAGAACCACAGGTGCCTGCCACCATGCCCAGCTAATTTTTGTAGTTTTTAGTAGAGATGGGGTTTCACCATGTTGGCCACGCTGATCTTGAACTTCTGACCTCGTGATCCACCCGCCTCGGCCTCCCAAAGTGCTGGGATTACAGGCGTGAGCCACTGCGCCCAGCCTACAAAAAGGTTTTTACAAATTAGCTCGGCATGGTGGTGTAAGCTACTTGGGAGGCTGAGGTGGGAGGATCCTTTGAGGTGGAGGCTGTAGTGAGCGGTGATCATGCCACTGCACTGTGGCCTGGGTGACAAAGCAAGACCTTGTCTCAAAAAAAAAAAAAAAAAATTGCAATGGGGTCTTGACACAGGGATGCAACTGTGCTTAATATCTCTTAGACAATGCTGTCATTAGGTACACAGAATCTAAACGGGGATCTTGCCAAAATTAGTTTTCCATTGCTGTCACACACACACACGTGCATCAAACAACAGAGCTCAAAGTCAGAGGAGAGGATAGGAATGAATGAGGTGAATGTGAATGCTTTCCTCTCTACTGCAGTACAGTTCTATGGGTGGCCTTGAATCAACCCTCTTCTCTTCCCTTTTCTGCCTGTAGTTCTCAAGAATAACTGTAGAATATGCTGGGAATACAACATCCTGCGATAGGGAGGAACCGGCCAGAACAACCCCCAGTTGCCCCTTAGAAACAGAATAGCCTTCAATGCTTTAGCCCAGTGAATCATCAACCCTGGGGTATAAAACCCAGGGCGGGCTGCTTTCTGGGGTCTCTCAGCGGCAGTGCAAGTGAGGCCTGCACAGATGAGATTCCATCCACCCTGGGCAGCTTTCCTGAGCCTTGGGGGACCAGCTCCCAGTGAATCTTAGGCTTCGGTTATCCCTTGCTGTCTATCTGTAAGTCATAACTCCGCTTCATGTAACCCGCTATGTGTGTGGGTGTTCTTTCTCACCAGACCCAGGCAAGTTGGTAACCAATGCACAGAGAATCTGCTTCACTTCTCCTTTCTTTCCTCCCTCCCTCCCTCCCTCCCTTCCTTCTTTCTTTCGTTCCTTCCTTCCTTCTTTCTTTCATTCCTTCCTTCCTGTCTTCCTTCCTTCCACCCTTCCTTCCTTCCATCCTTCCATCCTTCCTTCCTTTCTCTCTTCCTTCCATTAATGATCCCCCACTAGATTTCCATAGGATACTGGACACTTTGCCAGGGCACTGGGGCATAATTTGATTCCTAACCTCAAGGAACTCCTAGCCTGACAAGGGAAACAGAGAGATGATAGTGGTCTTGGGAATATAGAGAAAAAAACATTTTTAAGATGCATACATTTCTGAATTTCCTCATCTATCAAATGTGAATAATAATCCTTGACTTACAGAGTTGTTCTGAAGATGTTGTCTGGCATTTAGTGGTGGCTCAGTAAGCATTTGTTAAATTTAAAATGTGTTGATGTAGGCTGGGTGCGGTGGCTCATGCCTGTAATCCCAGCACTTTGGGAGGCCGAGGCGGGTGGATCACTTGAGGTCAGGAGTTTGAGACCAACCTGGCCAACATGGTGAAACCTGTCTCGACTCTGTCTCAAAAAAATAAATAAAATAAAATAAAATGTATTGATGTAGAATAAACACGACTTAGTGCCTAAGAAAATAGGGGTTTAAGAAAGGAGAGAAATAGAGGATGATTCCTAGGTTTCTGGCTTTGGTAACAACTGGGTTGGTAATGGTACCAGGTGGGGTTAGAGAAAGAGAAGGGGAAGAAGGTTAGGGGCAAGACGATGAAACCAGTATTGGACACACTGAGTTGTGAGAAAGATGATGGGGGAGGGTGTCCAATAGGAACAGGCTAAAAGTGTCCAGATTGCAGGTGAGACATCTGGGCTGGAGACAGAGACGAGTGAGTTAGGAGAACATGATTCAGGCATAGGTGAGACATAGATGAACGGAAGAGGATTGGAGCCCACACCAGCATTTAAAGGGTAGGTGGGAGGAGCACAGGACCCCGAACAAGTATCACAAGGGAAGAAGAGGAGGAGCAGAGAGTGCTATCACAGAAGCTAGGGAAGGAGAGGGTTCCGGGGGAGAGGAGAGGGTCCGTAGGGTCAAGTGTTTCAGACAGGTGGTGAGAAGCCTGCTGATTTTGGGATCAACATCTGTAGGTATGGGCAGCTCTATCAAGAGTGTGGGTGGAAGCCAGACCACACAGTGTTACAGAGACAATGAAGGGGAAGTGTGTCCACGGACTGCAACTATTCTTCCTAGAATCGTGTAAGTGAAGCAAAGGAAAGGATTTGAATGACAGCTTAAGGAGAGGCAAGCCCATTTTGGAATGGAGACAACCTAAGCAAATTTTTTAAGCTAAAGAAGGAATCAGGGCCGGGCACAGTGGCTCACGCCTGTAAAACCAACACTTTGGGAGGCCAAGGCAATAGGATAACTTCAGGTCAGGAGTTCAAAACCAGCCTGGCAACATGCTGAAACCCTGTCTCTACTAAAAATACAAAAATTAGCCGGGCGTGACACTGTGCACCTGTAATCCCAGCTACTCAGGAAGCTGAGGCAGGAGAATCACCTGAACCCGGGAGGCAGAGGTTGCAGTGAGCTGAGATGACGCCACTGCACTTCAGCCTGGGCAACAGAGCCAGATTCCATCTCAGAAAAAAAAAGATTCAGTAGATTGGAAGAAAGATGAGGATACAAGTTGAAGAAAAGTGAAGGGTTGACCAAGAGCTAGATATTTCCAGCCTCCCTTTGGGCATCTCCTTGCCTGTTCTGTGTGCATAGTGAGAAAGCCTAGACCAATTCAGGCTCTGCCTGTGCTAAAAGGGGGCCCCTTTACCTTTGACATAGGCAGATGAGGGCGTGTGAAGGGGTGTGCCTCAGTGTCCAGGTCTACATCATCCACATTTGAGACTATCCACATATACTCTCATTTCCACCCCTAGACTCATATATACCCTTTCTTTTTTAACTTTTTTACTCTTTCAATAGAGACAGGGTCTCACTATGTTGCTCAGGCTCATCTTGAACTCCTGGGCTCAAGCAGTCCTCCCACCTTAGCCTCCTAAAGTGCTAGGACTACAGGTCCCACCTGGGCTTCCCAAAATGCTAGAATTACAGTCATGGGCCGTTGAGCCCAGCCACATATACCCTTTCTAACACACTATTTATAATAGACATCATGAAGGCATGTGGAATTTTATTTTTGAGTTGGAGTTTCACTCTAGTTGCCCAGGCTGGCATGCAGTGGCATGATCTTGGCTCACTGCAACCTCCGCCTCCTGGGTTCAAGCGATTCTCCTGCCTCAGCCTCCCGAATAGCTGGGATTATAGGCATGGGCCACCACACCCTGCTAATTTTGTATTTTTAGTAGAGATGGGGTTTCTCCATGTTGGTCAGGCTGGTCTCGAACTCCCAACCTCAGGTGATCCACCCACCTCGGCCTCCCAAAATGTTGGGATTACAGGCATGAGCCACTGCACCTGGCTGGTATGTGGAATTTTTATAGAATGTTCTCTTCTATATTATTCACAAGGTTGTGAGGATCAAGAAGTATATCTAAATGCTTTGTAAAAATATAAATGATACAAATGTTAAAATTAATATTTATTAATTAATAATTCTTACTATTATTGATAAACAGGCTCCACACCATGTTGGCCAGGCTGACTGTGAACTCCTGACCTGAGTGATCCTATTGCCTCAGCCTCCCAAAGTGCTGGCATTACAGGCCTGACACACACGTAAGCCCAAGAACATACGCAGAGGCTCTCGTACATCCACCTTGCTCATACTGTTTGGCTAGGGCTTGTGTGTCCACATGAGTTCATGAATTCACTAAGACACCCTCACCCACTCCCCTACAGGCCCACACAAATCTTTACAGGCTAACACACTTACACAATGCCCACCACATTCTCAGACCCACACACGTCCAAGTTCACAAACACACTCTCACAAACAAGCATCCTCATACACTGCCATTTAGGCTTATGTGAGTATGTGTGCATGCACACATACCCTCTCACACTCACAGAGGCACATGTGCCCACACAATTAAACTGAGAATATTCCAGCCTAAGGAGGGCTGAGTTGACTGAATATCCATGAGCCAGGGAGAATACCTTGGTTAGCGAGCGAATGATTTCACCGCAGACCTGCAGCTTTGCTCCAGGACGTTTGTTTCAGCAGAGAATCAATGTGTCTGGGGCCAAGGCAGAGACAGAAGGGAGCAGGTTTGAAAGAACAGAACTCTCCTCTCTCCCTCCTGGTCTGCCTCTCTGCAGATGCTCAGGGGCTCCCACGCCCACCCTCCTGAGCAGAAGCTGGGGATCCTCTGACCTTAGACAGCCCTTATCCCTGAGACCAATGCCAGTTATCAAATCGTGTCACAGGATGTCTGCACAAACTCAGCCGCCCCAAGCCCCTTGCCTCCCTTCTCCTGGCTTCTCTGATGCATCCCCCACAGGTGAGCAATACGCAGCTGGGTCCCCACTTGGGTGATCTTAAAAATGAGTTCAGGGAAATGAAGAGCTTTATCCAAGGAGTGGTCTTTCACAAGCCCCCAACAGGTGCCTTGCCATTCCCCATAACAGCTGCTTCATACCCCCACATCTCCAGGCCTGCTGGCATCGCTGTCAGCATACAACCTCACCTTTTTCTGTTTTTGTTTTGTTTTCTGTTCTGAGACAGAGTCTTGCTCTGTCACCCAGGCTGGAGTGCAGTGGCATGAACTCGGCTCACTGCAACCTCCACCTCCCAGGTTCAAGTGATTCTCCTGCCTCAACCTTCCGAGCAGATGGGATTTCAGGCCTGCGCCACCACACCCGGCTACTTTTTGGATTCTTAGTAGAAATGGGGTTTCACCATGTTGGTCAGGCTGGTCTCGAACTCCTGACCTCGTGATCTGCTCACCTTGGCCTCCCAAAGTGCTGAGATTACAGCTGTGAGACAACGTGCCTGGCTAACTTCACCTTTTTCTTTACAGAGAACATAAATAGATTAGGGACCATCAGAAGGAGACCCTTTTAACTTCCTGAGCCACCACCACCATCAGGAGAAGCTACTCACATCTGTCTCATTTTTGTCTTCTCCCATCTCAGAAGGGTGCGGGGCTGACTGCTCACTGATGCTCCACATCCCTCCCCTCCCCCATCGCCTGAAAACTTGCTTCATCAGCAATTGCTCCCCTTTCTCCTGCGTCTTCAGTCTCTTGGTCTCTACTGGATCCTTCCCTTCACATATGGTGCTGTCTCTTCCATCTTAAACAAATGAGTTCTCTTGGCCAGGCACGGTGACTCACATCTGTCATCCCAGCACTTTCAGAGGCCAAGGTGGGAGGATTGCTTGAGTCCAGGAGTTCAAGAGCAGCCTGGGCAGCATAGTGAGGCTCCATTTCTACTAAAATAAACTTTAAAAACTTAGCCGGGCATGGTGGCACACACCTGTAGTCCCAGCTACTCAGGAGGCTGAGGTGGGAGGATCGCTTGAGTCCCATAGGTCAAGGTTGCAGTGAGCTATGATCGCATCACTGCACTCCAGCTCTGTGTTACACAGCATACATAGGTCTTCTTCTATACAGCATTGGCTTCTATCTGCCACTCTCTCTCCTTTCATTCATTGCCAGTTTTCTTAAGAGTTACCTCTACTCCCTCTCTCCTCCTATCACCCCCTCATTCCCCAAATCACTGCAATCTGTCTCCTGCACCCCACCACCCCCCAACACACACAACTGTTCACCAGGGGCCCCAGCTGGACACAATGCTCACTTCTCAGTCCCTGCAGTGGGGACCCCTTAGCAGCACTGAATACTGTTGACCATCTCTTCTACTTGGAACTCTCTCCCCCGGTTGTCTTCTCTCCTGACAAGTCTCGGTTTTCTTGTCCGCTTACCTCTCTGACTACTTCTTATTGCCTCCTTCTTCCTCTGCCCTCTTCCTAGACTTCCTAGATCCAATTAATATTAATTATGTAGCTTCAACCTTCTAAAGAGTTCTTTTTTTTTTTTTTCGAGACGGAGTCTCGCTCTGTTCCCCAGGCTGGAGTGTAGTGGCACAATCTCTGCTCACTGCAGCTTCTGCCTCCCTGATTCAAGCAATTCTCCTGCCTCAGCCTCCTGGGTAGCTGAGATTACAGGCACACACTACCATGCCCAGCTAACTTTTTGTTGTTGTATTTTTAGTAGAGATGGAGTTTCACCATGTTGGCCAGGCTGGACTCGAACTCCTGACCTTGTGATTTGCCCACCTCGGCCTCCCAAAGTGCTGGGATTACAGGCCAAGAGCTCTTAAAGAAGAGAACACTACTTCTCTTTTTTTCAACTGAAACTCTCACTTTGACCTGAAACCAAATAAAAGCCCCGTAACTGGGTTCCCCACATCCACTCCTGCCCTTTTTAACTTACTATCGACACCTCATCTAAATTGTCTTTTAAAAATATAAAACCAGCCAGGAGCAGTGGCTCACACCTGCAATCCCAGCACCTCCCAGGCCGAGGTGGGTGGATCACCTAAGGTTCCAGACCAGCCTGGCCAACATAGTGAAACCTTGTCTCTACTAAAAATACGAAAATTAGCCGGGCGTAGAGGTGGGCACCTGTAATCCCAGCTACTCGGGAGGCTAAGGCAGGAAAATCTCTTGAAACTGGGGGGCAGAAGTTATAGTAAGCTGAGATCAAGTCATTGCACTCTAGCCTGGGCAACAAGAGCGAAATTCCATCTCAAAAACAAAACAAAACAAAACAAACAAAAAAACCCCCACCATAATGCTGAAATGTGGGTGTAGTGAAAACAAAAACAGATGATAGATGATAGCTAGCTGGCTAGCTAGCTAGACAGATGATAGATAAAATACCAATCTAGGCCAGGTGCAGTGGCTCATGCCTATAATCCAAGCACTTTGAGAGACTGAGAAGGGAAGATTGTTTGAAACCAGGAGTTCAAGACTAGCCTGGGCAACATAGGGAGATCTTATTTCTATAACAAATTTTATTTTATTTTATTTTTTGAGACAGGGTTTCACTCTTGTCACCTAGGCTGGAGTGCAGTGGCACACTCTTGGCTCACTACAACATCTATCTCCCAGGCTCAAGTGATCCTCCTGCCTCAGCCTCCCGAGTAACTGGGACTACAGGTGCACACCAACACATCTAGCTAATCTTTGTATTTTTAGTAGAGACAGGGTTTCACCATCCTGCCCAGGCTGGTCTGGAACTCCTGACCTCGAGTGATCCCCCTGCCTCGGCCTCCCAAAGTGCTGGGATTAGAGGTGTGAGCCACCGCACCTGGCCTATAACAAATTTTAAAATTAGCCAGACATGTGGTATGTACCTTTAGTTCTAGCTACTCAGGATCCCAGGAGGTCGAGGCTTTGGTGAGTTATGATTGCACCACTGTACTCCAGCCTGGGTAACAGAGCGAGATCCTGTCCCTAAAAATAAATAAATAAATAGAATACAAATCTGGGCCGGGTTAGGTGGCTCATGCCTGTAATCCCCACTTTAGGAGGCCAAGGCGGGTGGACAACCTGGGGTCAGGAGTTTGAGTCCAGCCTGGCCAACATGATGAAACCCTGTCTCTAGTAAAAATACAAAATTAGCCAAGCGTGCTGGCAGGCGGCTGTAATCCCAGCTACTCGGGAGGCTGAGGCAGGAGAATCGCTTAAGCCTGGGAGGTGGAGGTTGCGGTGAGCTGAGATCGTGCCACTGCACTCCAGCCTGGGCAACAAGAGAGAAACTTTGTCTCAAAAACAAAACAAAACAAAACAAAGCAAACAAACAAAAATAATGCAAATCTGAATGCACCCTTTTGCTATATAAAATCTTTCACTGTCTTCTTTCATTACCTGCCTATAGGATAAGTTCCAAACTCTGAAAGAGGGCTTCCAGGGCCCTCTGTGTCAGACCCCACCTTCTTCTCTAGTTTGTCTCTCACACCTACCCCCTTGCCTTCTCCAAGCCTTTTCCATTCAGCTAAACCCTTTCAGTTCCCCAAACCCAGCACACTATCTCTTGCTTCTGGGCATTTGAACATGGTATTATCTCTGCCCAGAACACCCTCCTGTCCCCGCTGTCCCTCCCTTTATCTAACTCCTACTCATCCTTCAGAGCTCAACTCAGCCATTTCCTCTGCTTACCCTTTGCTCATTTATTCAGAGGTGGCAGCTGCACGTAAACTTTAAGAGCCTCAGAGAGAATGCTCAGTCCGGCCAGGGACCTGCTAGGAAAGGGAAGGAACAGGGGGAAGAGGATTGTAGGGTCTTGTTTTTTTGTTTTTTTTTTTTTGAGACGGAGTCTGGCTCTGTCGCCCAGCCTGGAGTGCAGTGGCCGGATCTCAGCTCATTGCAAGCTCCACCTCCCAGGTTCACGCCATTCTCCTGCCTCAGCCTCCCGAGTAGCTGGGACTACAGGCGCCGCCACCTCGCCCGGCTAATTTTTTGTATTTTTTTAGTAGAGACAGGGTTTCACCGGGTTAGCCAGGATGGTCTCGATCTCTTGACCTCGTGATCCGCCCGTCTCGGCCTCCCAAAGTGCTGGGATTACAGGCTTGAGCCACCGCACCCGGCCTTTAGGATTGTAGGGTCTTAATGGTTTAAAGGGTGGGAGCTGAGCGGCCAAGCTAATGAGAAAATAAGCATTCTCTGAACACAGAGTAATAATATACAGAAAAACGGAAAGTTAATAATGAGAACTTCAGGATTTTTCTCATGTATGTTTAAGTTAAACGTTCTTCTCAGGCGATAATAAACTTACAAAGGGCTTAATAGGGAACACTTGATGACCAGGAAAACGGACTTAATAACAAGTCATTTATTGAGCACTACAGGCACTGAGTGGAGCATGTTATTGTACATGATCTACCACATTGCTAGTAACAAAATAAGCATTGCTCTCACCATTTTGCAGATGAAGAAGATTCAGAGAGTTTAAGCGATTTGCCCAAAGTTCTCACAGTAAATCAGTGCCAGAGTCAAAGTTCGGACTAAATCTATCTGAACCCAAAGCCAACTTCTTGATGTTGACATTCTTTTGCCCACTTTTACTATGGGATGGATTTCAGGGGAGATTCTAATGTGCCAAGAAGATGGGGAGCCCATTGGTAGTCCCCACACTTAATGTCCCCATGACACCCATCCTGTGCACGCTGACAGTTTGACAACTTACACAGCAGCTGGTTTGCTCGGAGGAGATCTCCGTTAATTAAAATAGCACTAAGGGAGCGCAGTGCAAACCATGGCAGTGGGTAATTAATGCAAAGGAGGACCAAGGCATGCAGAAATGCTCAGCCTCTACCTGCCAGAGCCCAGCTTCGCTCATTGCCCCCAGCCTAAAGTTGCCACTTTGTCCCTCTGGCTACGAGCTGCTGCTGCCTGTCCGCCTACTTCCATGGATGGGGAGGAACGACCTGTCCTCTGAGGTCACACCCAGGGCTTCTACTCTTACTGGGCTCTGCACTCTCAGCCCTTTTTGAACTATCTGTCTCTCCCAGGAGATCCAGGAGGACAAGACCAGCCAGAGATCAGCCATTCAGGCCCCAGGGCTTTGGGGGCATCATCTCAGAGGAAGTGTCAATCCTAGCCTGCTCCTGCCCCCATCAAGCTGTCTGTCAGGAGTTGTTGCCTTATGTCTTAGGGCAGGAGCTTGAACCAGTCTGCCTCAGTATCTAGTGTGCTGGGCTGAACTGGACCCAACCTCCTCAATGCCTCTGCCCAGACCTAGGACTTGCTTCCCTGTTGGACCTGGTCCTGAAGCTCACTGCTTTGCTGGGGTCCTGATCCACCTTCCTGTTCCTTCTCTCATTTCATTATCATCATATCTCCAGCAGGTACTCTGCAAAAAGATAGTTCTCCATTTTGCAGATGAACAAACTGAAGTTGAGAGCAGGGAAGTAGCTTGTCTAAGGACAGCAGACATTTCCCTTCTGTTCAGAGGCTGTGTTCTTCTGGGATTCCAGCCTTCAGTTCAGCTGTAACTTGCTGTTCTGTCTTTAATAAACCTTTTGTTTTGGAATAATTCTAGATTTACAAAGAAAGTTATATGGACAGCAAAGAAAGTTCCCTTATACCCTTCGTTCAATGTCTCCATTGTTGACATTTTCTATTACCATGGTACATTTGTCAAAACTGAGAATCTGACATCGTATACTTGATTTTTTTTTTTTTTTTTTTTTTTTTTTTTGAGACGGAATTTCGCTCTGTCGCCCAGGCTGGAGTGCAGCGGCGCCATCTCGGCTCACTGCAAACTCCGCCTCCTGGGTTCACACCATTCTCCTGCCTCAGCTCCCGAGTAGCTGGGACTACAGGCGCCCGCCACCATGCTCAGCTAATTTTTTTGTATTTTTAGTAGAGACGAGGTTTCACCGTGTTAGCCAGGATGGTCTCGATCTTCTGACCTCGTGATCCACCTGCCTCGGCCTCCCAAAGTGCTGGGATTACAGGCGTGAGCCACCGCGCCCGGCCTGTATACTTGATTTTTGAATCAGGAAATTTTTTTTTCCCTCAGGAATGAGCTCCAAATTTCTCTTTTCTGCATCCAAAAGTCCAGTGAGGAGTCTGGATGCATGTAATGTAGCCCCTTCTGCACCATGACACCCACCCTGTGCATTCCTACCTTGCCCAATGTCCCCAACCCCCAAAAACAGAAGGACCATTCAAGGAGGACCAGCTGCAGGCCCAGAGAATCAGATTCCTAGTCAGCATCCTTCAGGTACCTCACTCATCAAGCTCCTCTTTCCATAAGGCTTCAAAGATACCTCTTGCCCACAAACACACTCCTACCCACTAACCTCTAAACTAACTCCACCTTTAATTCTTGTGGACACCCGCCCAATATCAACTCCATCCTCAAAGCTGTCAATAAGATCCAATGAAGCAAATATTTATTGATAACATAGAAATAAATCCAATCCTGTGCTGACCTTAAGCTGCTCCTGGTCCTTTGGAGGAAATAGACACCTTTGTATATGATTAAAGTAGCATGTGGTAAGTGAAGCAGGGTAAACAGTGGTTAAGAGCTTGAGGTCTTCAATCAGAAATTGATGTGACTTTAGCTAGGTGGCATTAATTTCCATGAACATCTGTTTTCTCATCTCTAAAATAAGAGGCTGGGGCTGGGCCTGGTGGCTCACGCCTGTAATCCCAGCACTTTGGGAGAATGACGCAGGCAAATCACTTGAGGTCAGGAGTTCAAGACCAGCCTGGCCAACATGGCAAAACTCTGTCTCTACTAAAAATACAAAAATTAGCCAGGCATGGTGGCACACACTTGTAATCCCAGCTGCTCAGGAGGTTGAGGCAGGAGAATTTCTTGAACTCGGGAAGCAGGGGTTGCACTAAGCCGAGATTGTGCCCCTGCACTCTAGCCTGGGCAACAGAGAGAGACTCTGTCTCTTCCATTGCCTTCTAACATCTATTGTTACTGTTGAAAAGTCTACTGTTAGTCTGATTGTCATTGCTTTTACTTAATATGTCTTTTCTTCTTAATAGCTTTAGATTTCTATTTTTCCTTGATATTCTATAGTTTCAGCTGGGCGTAGTGGCTCATGCTTGTAATCCCAGCACTTTGGGAGGCCGAGGCAGGCAGATCACGAGGTCAGGAGATCGAGACCATCCTGGCTAACATGGTGAAACTCTGTCTCTACTAAAAATGCAAAACATTAGCTGGGCGTGGTGACGGGTACCTGTAGTCCCAGCTACTCGGGAGGCTGAGGCAGGAGAATGGTGTGAACCCAGGAGGCAGAGCTTGCAGTCAGCCAAGATTACACCACTGCACTCCAGCCTGGGTGACAGTGAAACTACGTCTCAAAAAAATAAGTAAATAAATTATATATATATATATTCTGCAGTTTCACTGTGAGGTGCTGGATGTGACTTTATGTTGATTTATCCTGCTTGGGTCATCATGTCTATTTTCTATCTGAGAATTTACATCATTCACCAATTCTGAGACTTATTAACTATCATCTGTCCTAATATTGTCTTTCCCTCATTCTGTCTGTTCTCTCCCTCTGAAATTCCTATTAGTTGTATTTTGAAGGTGTGTCATTTTATTATCCAAGTCTC
Source organism: Papio anubis (assembly GCF_008728515.1). Taxonomy (NCBI): domain Eukaryota; kingdom Metazoa; phylum Chordata; class Mammalia; order Primates; family Cercopithecidae; genus Papio; species Papio anubis. The sequence continues at coordinate 33,885,949 of NC_044976.1, forward strand.
TTAACTTTTCCCCCCAGATCTTTATCTTGTTGTGCTACATCCTGAGTGATTTTCATACCTCTATATATTAGAATTCAACAATTCTCTCCTCAGTTATATCTAGTTAACTGTTTAGCTCATCCACTGAATTATTTTTTCAAAGGTTACTGTCTTTAAGAATTTACTTCAAATTCATCTAAGTTTTAATAATGTCTTATTTGTCTTATGAATTTGATTATTTTCTTTTTCTTTTAAATATTTTAAAACCCTGTTAGAATCCTCAAAAAAAAAAAAAAAAAAAATAAAAAAACGAATCCAAAACCAGCTAAAAAGTATCATAGGCTGGCGTGCGTTCACCTTCAGCCTGGTGTGGGCCTTTAAACATATAAAAATGGCTTCCAAAAGAGCTCTGGTCATCCTGGCTAAAGGAGCAGAGGAAATGGAGACGGTCATCCCTGTAGATGTCATGAGGCGAGCTGGGATTAAGGTCACCGTTGCAGGTCTGGCTGGAAAAGACCCAGTACAGTGTAGCCGTGATGTGGTCATTTGTCCTGATGCCAGTCTTGAAGATGCAAAAAAAGAGGGACCGTATGATGTGGTGGTTCTACCAGGAGGTAATCTGGGTGCACAGAATTTATCTGAGTCTGCTGCCGTGAAGGAGATACTGAAGGAGCAGGAAAACCAGAAGGGCCTGATAGCCGCCATCTGTGCAGGTCCTACTGCTCTGTTGGCTCATGAAATAGGTTTTGGAAGTAAAGTTACCACACACCCTCTTGCTAAAGACAAAATGATGAATGGAGGTCAATACACCTACTCTGAGAATCGTGTGGAAAAGGACGGCCTGATTCTTACAAGCCGGGCCTGGGACCAGGCTTCAGCCAGCCTCTGCAATTGCTGTGCCCTGAACGGCAAGGGATATGGCGGCTCGGGCGGAAGGCTCCAATTTGTTCTTAAAGACTAGAGCAGCGGGAACTGTGATGATCACTTAGAGAAACAGGCCATTAGGAATCCATTCCTACCATGTCTGCCTCTAAACAAACAATGGTAGGTTAATGTGTCTGTAGCTGCACACACATTGCTTTTATGTGGAAGTATAGCTGTGGAACTCACAATCATACAGAGATTTCAGCCTACAAATTGTGTCTATACATTTCTAAGCCTTTGTTTGCAGAATAAACAGGGCATTTAGCAAAAAAAAAAAAAAAAAAAAAAAAAAAAGAGTATCGTGAGATCCAGTCATGCAGGCTCACGCCTGCAATCCCAACACTTTGGGAGGCCAAGGTGGGCAGATCACTTGAGGCCAGGCGTTTGAGACCAGCCTGGCCAACATCACGAAACCCCATCTCTACTAAAACACACAAAATTAGCTGGTGTAGTGGCTCCATGCCTGTAATCCCAGCTACTCGGGAGGCTGAGGCAGGAGAATCGCTGGAGTCTGGGAGGTGGAGGTGGAGGCTGGCGGGAGCTGGAATGTACCCACTGCACTCAGCCTGGGTGGGATATGAGGAGACTCTGTCAAAAAAAAGAAAAGAAGGAAGGAAAGGAAGGAAGGAAGAAGAAGGAAGGGAAGGAAGGAAGGAAGGAAGGAAAGAAGGAAGGAAGGAAGGAACAAAGAAGAAGATCACTTGGCAAAATTTAACACCTTTTCATGATAAAATATCTGAACAAAGTAGGAATAGAGGCATAATAAAGGCAATATATAGAAAGCCCACAGCTAACATCATATTCAATGGTGAAAAACCAAAAATCTTTTCATGTAAGATCAGAAAAAAGGCAAAGTTGTCCACTGATAGCACTTTTAGTCAACATAGTATTGAGAGCACTGGCCGGGTGCGGGGGCTCATGCCTGTAATCCCAGCACTTTGGGAGGCCGAGGCGAGCAGATCACGAGGTCAGGAGATCAATACCATCCTGGTTAACACGGTGAAACCCCGTCTCTACTAAAAATACAGAAAATTAGCCGGGCGTGGTGGTGGCGGGCGCCTGTAGTCCCAGGTGCTCAGGAGGCTGAGGCAGGAGAATGCAGGACCTGAGGCGGAGCTGCAGGAGCCCAGATGGCACTTGACCCAGCCCAAGGACAGCGTGAGATCTCAGTCCCAAAAAATAAAAGTAATTAACAAGATAAATTAGGAAAGAAAGAGAGAGAGGGAAGGAAACGGAAAAGGAGGAGGAGGAGGAGGGAGGAAGGAAAGAAGAGGAGAGGAGAGGGGAGGGGAGGGAAGGGACAAAGGGAGGAAGGAAAGAAAAAAGGGAAAGAGAGAGAGAAAGAAAGAAAAAGAAAGAAAGGAGAAAGAAAGGAAAGAAAAAAGAAAAGAAAAGAAAGAAAGAAAGAAACGAAAGAAAGAAAGAAAGGTAAGAAAGAGGAGGAAAGAAAGAAAGAGAGAAAGAAAGAAGGAAAAGAAAAGATAGAGAAAGAAGTATTTCCAAATTGGGGGTGGAGGGGGGAAGAAGACGTAAAACTATCTTTGTTTGCAGATAACATTATCTTATTTATTTATTTTTGAGACCAGGTCTTGTTTCAAGCAATTTAGCCTGAATAATAGGGACCACAAGTGTGCCAGCACGCCAGGCTAATTTTTGTATTTTTGGTAGAGATGTGGTTTTGCCATGTTGCTCAGGCTGGTCTCAAACTTCTGTGCTCAAGTGATCCATCCACCTCAGCCTCCCAAAGTGTTGGGATTACAGGTATGAGCCACTGTACCTGGCCCAGATGATCTTACATATAGAAAACCCTAAAGACTCCATTAAAAAAATGTTAGAACTAATAAATAAATTTAGTAAAGTTCCAGGATATAAGATCAACATATAAAAATCAGTTACATTTCTATACACTAACAATAAACTATCTGAAAAGGAAATTAGAAAAACAATCCCATTTACAATTGCACAAAAAAAGAATAAAATACTTAGGAATAAACTTAACTAAGGAGGTGAAAGACTTGTACACTGAAAACAACAAAATACTGATGAAAGAAATTAAACAAGACACCAAAAAAGGGGAAAGACATACCATGTTTATAGATTGGAAGACTTAATATAGTTAAAATGTCCATAGTACCCAAAACCAATGCAATTTCTATCAAAATCCCAAGGACATTTGTTTTACAGAAACAGAAAAAACAATTCTAAACTTACATGGAACCACAAAAGACCACAAATAGCCAAATCAGTCTTGAGAAGAACAAAGCTAGAGGCATCACACTTTCTGATTTCAAACTATGTTACAAAGCTACACTAATTAAAACAGTATAGTGCTGGCATAAAGACAGACATATAAACCAATAGAACAGAATAGAGATCCCTGAGATAAATCCATACATATATAGTCCACTGATATTCAACAACAGTGCCAAGAATACACAAAGGTGAGAGACAGTCTCTTCAACCAATGGTGCCGGGAAAACTGGATATCCCCTGTAAAAGAATGAAACTGCATCCTTATCTTATACTATACACTAAAATAAAATCAAAACATATTAAAGACTTCAACATAAAACCTGAAACTATAAAAATCCTAGAAGAAAACATACAGGAAAAGCTTCATGACATTGATTGTTGCAATTATTTCACAATTGATGATGCACAGGCAAAAACTCCAAAAATGAACAATTAGGATTACATCAAACTAAAAAGTTTTTGCACAGCAAAGGATACAATCACCAGAATAAAAAAGCAACATACAGAATGGAAGAAAATACTTGCAAACCACGTATTTCATAAGGAATTAATCTCCAAAATATATAAGGAACTCCTAAAAAAAAAGTAGTAAAAACACACCACATAACACATTCAAAAAAGATTTGAATGAACATTTCTCCAAAGAAGACATACAAGTGGCAAATAGGTATATGAAAAAATGCTCAAGGTCACTTTTCATTAGGGAAATGCAAATAGAAACCACAACAAGGTATCACTTCACACCTATCAGGATGGCTATTATAAAAAAATGAAAAACAAAGATACACGTTGGTAAAGATCTGCAAAAATTAGAACCCTTGCATGCTGTTGATGGGAATGTAATCTGCTGCAGTGATTATGGAAAACAGCATGGAGGTTCCTCAGAAAACTGAAGTAGAACTACCATATGATCCAGCAATCCCACTTCTGGATATTTATCCAAAAGAATTGAAATCAGGCCGGGTGCAGTGGCTCACACCTGTAATCCCAGCACTTTGGGAGACCCAGGCGGGCGGATCACTTGAGGTCAGGAGTTCGAGACCAACTTGACCAACATGGTGAAACACCATCTCTACTAAAAATACAGTTAGTCAGCTGTGGTGGCACAACCTGTAATCCCAGCTACTTGAGAGGCTGAGGCAGGAGAATTGCTTGAACCCAGGAGGCGAAGGTTGTAGTGAGCTAAGATCACACCATTGCACTCCAGCCTGGGCTACAAGAGCAAAAAAAAGAAAAAAAGAATTGAAATCAGGATCTCAAAGAGATATTAATACTTCTATGTTCATTGCAGCACTATTCATAATAGCCCAGACGTGGAAACAACTTAAATGTTCATCAACAGATGAGTAAATAAAGAAAATATGGTACACACATACAATGGAATACTATTCAGCCTTTAAAAAGAAGGAAATTTGTGGACCTAGGTGAAGGGGCCCAGGCTTGTAGTCCCAGCTACTCAAGAGGCTGAGGCCAGAGGGATCACCTGAGCCCAGGAGTTCAAGGCTGCAGTGAGCTATGACTGTGCCACTGTACTCCATCCTAGGCAACAGAGCAAGACCCAATCTCTGAAAACAAACAAACAAACAAACAAAGTACAAAGAGGAGGAAATTCTGTGTGACAACGTGGCTGAACCTTGAGGACATTATGCTAAGTGAAATTAACTGGTCACAGAATGACAAATACTGCATGATTCTATTTACATGATGTATGTAAAATAGTTAAATTCATAGGATCAAAGAGTGTAATGGTGATTGTCAGGGGCTGGAGGAAAGGGGAAGTGGGGAATTATTAATCAATGAGCATAACTTTTTAGTTAAGCAAGATGAATAATAAGGTCTAGAGATCTGCTATACAACATTGTACCTATAGTCAACAATAATATTGTATACCTAAAAATGTGTTGCCAGGTGTGGTGGCTCACGCCTGTAATCCCAGCACTTTGGGAGGCCGAGGCGGGCGGATCACCTGAGGTCAGGAGTTTGAGACCAGCCTGACCAACATGGAGAAACCCCGTCTCTACTAAAAATACAAAATTAGCCTGGTGTGGTGTCGCATGCCTGTAATCCCAGCTACTAAGGAGGCTGAGGCAGGAGAATCACTTGAACCTGGGAGGTGGAGTTTGCGGTGAGCCGAGATTGTGCCACTGCACTCCAGCCTGGGCGACAGTACAAGATTCTGTCTCAAAAAAACCCTCAAAAAAAACAAACAAAAAAATTTGTTAACAAGGGAAATCATGTTGTGTTCTTACCACAATAAACCACAATAAAATTTTTTAAAATTTTAACCTATTAGATTACACTATTATCTATGATTTGCAGACTGTCTCTCTCTTTTTTTTTTTTTTTTTTAGGCAGAGTCTTGCTCTGTTGCCCAGGCTGAAGTGCAGTGGCACGATCTCAGCTCACTGCAAGCTCCGCCTCCCGGGTTCACACCATTCTCCTGCCTCAGCCTCCCAAGTAGCTGGGACTACAGGCGCCCGCCACTGCGCCCAGCTAATTTTTTGTATTTTTAGTAGAGATGGGGTTTCACCATGTTAGCCAGGATGGTCTCGATCTCCTGACCTCGTGATCTGCCCGCCTTGGCCTCCAAAAGTGCTGAGATTACAGGCGTGAGCCACTGCGCCCAGCCGACTGTCTCTTATAGTATTAGATTTCCTCACTTGTTTTGCAATTTTTTTTTTTTTTTTTTTTTTTTTTTGGTGAGACGGAGATTTACTCTTTTTACCCAGGCTGGAGTGCAGTGGCACGATCTTGGCTCACGGCATCCTCCGCCTCCTGGGTTCAAGCGATTCTCCTGCCTCAGCCTCCCGAGTAGCTGGGATTATAGGCATGTGCCACCACGCCCCGCTAATTTTGTATTTTTAGTAGAGATGGGGTTTCACTATGTTGTCTACGCTGATCTTGAACTCCTGACCTCAGGTGATCTGCCCACCTCGGCCTCCCAAAGTGCTGGGATTACAGGTGTGAGCCACTGTGCCCGGCCACTTGTTTTGTAATTTTTATTTGTGAACATATCTTCTGGGAACTTTTTCTTTACAGGATTCTATTAATTCCTTAGGTTTTGAATTAACTGTGAATTGTTTTGACCAATGTGATTCATTGGCTTTGGATCAATTTTTATCTTGGGCTGGGATTATTTTGATATTGGGGTTTCTATACCAAAAAGATAGTGCAGAATAGTAGCTGTCCAGTCACACATTGCCCAAGACAGAGGTTATGACATCTCAGGACTGACAAGATGGACTGGGCTGAGTGTCCCATTTTCACTTCTGTCCATATTTCCCAGGCAATGAGTAGGTACAGTTTTGTAAGCCAACCTTAACAGACAGGACAGCCCTTTTCCTACCTCCTAGTTTTTTTGCAAGGAGCCCAGTTCTAGCCTGTAGTCTTGACTGCTGCCCTGGCATCTAGTATTAAAAGCTCAGCCCCAGCCATGGCTGTAATCCTAGCAACTTGGGAGGCTGAGTGAAGGATCACTTGTGCCCAGGAGTTCGAGGCTGCAGTGAACTACAGTCATGCCACTGAACTTTAGCCTGGGTGACAGAGCAAGATCTGTCTCTAAAATAAAAAATTTTAAAAAATAAAAACATAAAAAGCCCAGCTCCTTGGCTTAGATCCCAACATCTTTATGGGCTCCATGGCTTCAGTTCCCACTCATTACTGAAGGCATCCACAATGTTGCTTTGGCATCTGAAAATCTGAAATTTTACCATTGTTGCTTTTAGTTCAGCTGTACATTTTTAAAAATTGAACAAAAAAACCCCAAAAACCTTCTATCCTGCATTTCTATGTGTTTGGAGCAAAATACCAGCTCAGTCTGCCATCTTGAGCAGAAGTACGAGGAAGAAATTATTATAAAGATATAACAAAAATGAGCTGGGCATGGTGGTATGCATCTGTAGCCCCAGCTACTCGAGAGGCTGAGCCTGGGAAGTCGAGGCTGCTCATGCCACTGCACTCCAGCCTGGGTAAAAGAAGTGAGACACTGTCTCAAAAAAAAAAAAGATTAAAAAATTAAAAATAAATAAAGATATGATAAGAACATGGAGACAAAGATGTCTCAGAAGACAAGCAAGAAAAAAGTTTCAAGCAAAGGAATCAGGATGGGGCACGGTGGCTTATGCCTGTAATCCCAGCACTTTGAGAGGCCAAGGTGGAAGGATTGGTTGAAGCCAGAAGTTTGTTAGCAGCCTGGGCAACATAGTGAGACTCCGTCTCTACAAAAAATATAAAAAATTAGCGAGGCATGGTGACACACACCTGTAGTCCCAGCTACTCAGGAGCCTGAGGTGGGAGGATTGTGTGTGCCCAAGAGAGGTGGGAGGATTGTGTGTGTCCAAGAGTTGAGGCTGCAGTGAGCTATTATGGTGCCACTGCACTCAGCCTGGGTAATACAGACATGCTGTCTCTAAAAAAAAATTAAAAAAAAAAAAGAAAGAAAAGGAATCTACTGAATTATATAAAAAATTGCATTGTGGGCCAGGCACAGTGGCTCACGCCTATAATCCCAGCACTTTGGAAGGCCAAGAGGTGGGCGGATCACTTGAGGTCAGGAATTCGATACCAGCCTGACCAACATGATGAAACTCTGTCTCTATTGAGAATACAAAAAATTGGGCCAGGTGCGATGGCTCATGCCTGTAATCCCAGCACTTTGGGAGCCTGAGGTGGGCGGATCACAAGTTCAGGAGATCAAGACCATCCTAGCTAACACAGTGAAACTCTGTCTCTACTAAAAATACAAAAAAATTAGCCGGGCGTGGGGGCGGGCGCCTGTAGTCCCAGCAACTCGGGAGGCTGAGGCAGGAGAATGGTGTCAACCCGGGAAAAAAAAAAAAAAGAAAAGAAAATATAAAAAATTAGCCAGGCGTGGTGGTGCACACCTATAGTCCCAGCTACTCAGGAGGCTGAGGCACGAGAATCGCTTGAACCTGGGAGCCAGAGGTTGCAGTGAGCCAAGATCATGCCACTGCACTCTGGCCTGGAGGAAAGACTGAGACTCCATCTCAAAAACAAACAAAAAACAACTGAATGGACATCATTAAATTTGAAGATGTGGAGGGCATCAATTACTCTGGTGAGAGCTGTTTTGTGGAGTAGTGGGAGACAGAAGCCTAACTGAAGAGTGGACAAGAGATGGAGAGAGAGAGGTGGGAAGTCCTCCTTCTGACAAGTGGCTGTGTAGAGAGGAGGCTGGGATGGTGGCAGCAGGACAGGGGTGGGGGAGGTGTCTGTGGGCTGAGGGCAGGGAAGATGCAGGAAGAGTCAGAAGATGCAGAAAGGAAGAGCTGTCCCGCAAAAGCTAGAGATGGCAAGGGTTAGCCACAAAGGAGTTACTGGTTTTTCCCAGAAGGAGAAATCAGAATCCAGGGGGAAAGAAGAAGGATGAGAACAGCACGGAGGTCATTTGAGTTACAGCAGGGGGTGCAAATGAGGGAGTTCACATTCCTGGCCCTGTGGAGTCGGTAGAGCCACGGAATAGCCCTGGTTGAAGGGATGAGGAGGAGCAGAATAGGTAAAGGCTTGAGGAGGGATAGCAGGGAAGGTCTTTAGCAGCTGAGGTGGAAAAGAGGAGAGAGTCTCTCTTTGAAGGCAGAAAGGCCGTGGGAATCCCTCCCACGACCCTGGGCCAGCCTGGAGCAGGTACAAGTCAGGCGGCAGAGGGCCAAGGATGAGGAAATCTGGGCTAAGGGTGAGAAGGCACAGTGGCCCAGGTGAGGCTGGATGGAGTAAATGTTGAGAGAGAGAGAGAAAGAAAGAGAAAGAGAAGGGGAATGGGGAAACCACCCCGTTCAGAGAGAGAGAGAGAAAGAGAAAGAGAAGAGGGATGGGGCAAACCCCCCCGAGAGAGAACGGAAGTAGGAGTGTGAATATTGTGCGAAAGTAGAAGTTTCCAAAAGAGGAGCTTGGGAAATTTTGCTTATATGTAAATTGTTTTGCAGGTCTATTTGACTGGGACTTGATCTGTAAATGAAGCACAAACGAATGAATGCTAGATACAATAGATCAAAGAAAAAGAAAGACAGTGAGAGGACCGGCGCGGTGGCTCACGCCTGTAATCCCAGCACTTTGGGAGGCCGAGGCGGGCAGATCACTTGGGCTCAGGAGTTTGACACCAGCCTGGCCAACGTGGTGAAACCTCATCTCTATTAAAAATACAAAAATTAGCCGGGCGTGGTGGTGGGAGTCTGTAATCCCAGCTACTCGGGAGACTGAGACAGGAGAATCACTTGAACCCAGGAGGCAGAGGTTGCAGTGAGCTGAGATTGCACCATTGTACCCCAGCCTGGGGGACAGAGCAAAACTCCAACTCAAAAAAACAAAGAATAAGAAAAAAATGAAAGCGAGAAGTGGGGCAGAGAGACAGGCAAGTGGGCAGTGGCTAGGTGAATAGATGAACATAAGAACAACTGGACTAGCTGGTCACTGTGGCTCATGCCTGTAATCCTAGCATTCTGGGAGGCTGAGGTGGGAGGATTGCTTGAGGCCAAGAGTTCAGGATCAACCTGGCCAATGTAGTGAGACCCCATTTCTGGGGGAAAAAAAAAAAAAAAGAACAGCTGGACAAACAGACTGACTCCTTACCCCCTAAACTTGGTCCCTCTAAACTCGATTCTTTTTTTTTTTTTTTTTTTTTGAGACATGGTCTCACTCTGTCACCCAGGCTGGAGTGCAATGGGGCTTGATCTCAGCTCACTGAAACCTTGCAACCTCCGCCTCCTGGGTTGGAGCAATTCTCGTGCCTCAGTCTCCCGAGTAGCTGGGATTATAGGTGTGTACCACCATGCCTGGGTATTTTTTGTAGAGACAGGGTTTCACCATGTTGGCCAGGCTGGTCTCGAACTCCTGGTCTCAAGTGATCTGCCTCAGCCTCCCAAGGCGCTGGGATTACAGGCATGAGTCACTGCACCTGGCCTTTCTTTTCTTTGTCTTTTTCTTTTTGAGACAGGGTCTCACTCTGTCACCCAGGCTGAGTGCTGTGGCATGAACACAGCACACTGCAGCCTCGACCTCCCAGGCTCAAGCAATCCTCCCACCTCAGTCTACCACGTAGCTGGGACTACAGGCATGTGCTACCACACCTAGCTAATTTTCGTAGTTTTTGTAGAGACAGGTTATCACTATGTTGCCCAGGCTGGTCTTGAACTCCTGAGCTCAAGTGATCCTCCTGCCTTGGCCTCCCAAAGTGCTGAGATTATAGGCATGAGCCACTGCTCCTGGCCTAGACCCAGTTCGCCTGCCTGCCTGCCTTCCTTCCTTCCTTCCTTCCTTCCTTCCTTCCTTCCTTCCTTCCTTCCTTCCTTCCTTCCTTCCTTTCTTTCCTTTCTTTCTTCTTTCTTTTCTTTTCTTTGAGATGGGGTCTTGCTCTGTCATCCAGGCTGGAGCTGCAGTGGCTTGATCTTGGCTCACTGCAACCTCCACCTTCCAAGCTCAAGCGATCCTCCCACCTCAGCCTCCTAAGTAGTTCAGACTACAGGCACGCACCACCACACCCGGCTAATTTTTTGTATTTTTGGTAGAGTTGGAGTTTGGCCATGTTGCCCAGGCTGGTTTCAAACTCCTGAGCCCAAGTAATCTGCCTGTCTTGGCCTCCCAAAGTGTTGGGATTTCAGGCATGAGCTACCGTGCCCGGCCTACACTCAGTTCTGTTCTCTGCATTTCTCTTCTCTTTCTTCCCTCTGTCTCCTGTTATCAAGGAGCTCAGTGCCAAGACTGAAGTGCAGCTTGGGGGTTATTTTGTGAAGGGCTAGATCTGAGGGCTGGCACTGGGGTGGGACGGGCAGCTTCAAGGGTGCTGGGCCCCTGTATGCAGCTGATGCTGAGGGGGTACGGGGAGACAGAGGTAGGGTGCCCTGGGCATGAAAGCTGCAGAGGTGTCAGAGGTAGAGACTTAATGACAAGCCCTGGGTCCACCTGCACAGATGAGCAGGGCTGGGAGGGAAATTGGAAAAGGGACACGTTCATTTTTCAGCAGAATTCTCTCTCCTTACATACTCTCTCTTTCTCTCAATAAAGAGCTGGAGGCTGTCTCTGTTCTGCCTCTCACTCCATTTCTACAAAGGATCCCTGGAGAGAGGTTGTAAAGACGGCAAAGAGGGGAAGGCATGGGATTGCCTTCTCCACTGGGACTTGCAGCTGTCAACGCAGTTGCCTGGGGGACACCCAGCCAGCCCTGTGGGCTTGGGTCAGCTAGGGTGGGGGCGGGGGAAGGTCGAAGAAGCAGAACAAGGCTGGGAGGCTGCAGGGTGCCCCACACTTGAGCAGGTACTCGGCTGGAACCCTAAGCCTCTGGAGCCCCAGGTTGGCTCCTCAGAGGAGGCCTAGCTGCAGCCCAGAAGACTTCTCAAGAACCCCCCCACCCCAACACACACAGGGCTACAGGAACCCCCACCCCCACACACAGGGCTACAGGAACCCCCCACTAACACACACACAGGGCTACAGGAACCCCCCACCCCCACACACACAGGGCTACAGGAACCCCACCCCCCACACGGGGCCGAGACCCCCCACCCCCACACACACACAGGACCACAGGAACCCCCACCCCACACACAGGGCTCTGTTCCTTCGTTTCCGTTCCTGGGGCCACCACTGGGGCTGGGGCCCCCCATTCCCACTGGGTTCCATTCCATTCCCTGGGCTGGGGCCACCACTGTTCTGGGATTCCCTTCATTCCCACTGGGTTTCCCCCCACAAGGTTCCTGGGCCACCACCTGGAGTTCCAGAACCCCCCACCCCCACACACACAGGGCTACAGGAACCCCCCCACCCCCACACACAGGGCTACAGGAACCCTCCCCACCCACAGACACTCATGAAACCCAGAGCTGTTAACTCCTGCACTGGAGCTTGTGCCTGTAATCCCTGCAACTTTGGAGGCTGAGGCGGGAGGATTGCTTGAGCCCAGGAGTTCCAGACCCACCTGAGCAACATAGGGAGACTCCATCTTTTAAATAAATAAATAAATAAATAAATACTGCTACACTGGGTTCTCCTTCTTCTACTCCAAATCAGGACAGTGGGAGCGCTCAGCTGAACCTCTGGGCCAGGGAGAGGCTGAGTTGCCTCTGAGATCAGCATCTTAGGACGCAATTCCAGGCCTCACAGCCCCAACAAAACTCACATCTGTTCCAGAAGAGTGGCTACATCTAGTCAGAGTTGTCTCAACACTGTTCTAAGAACCAGGGGCATACGGCCAACTCCTGGTACTAGGGAGAAAGCCACTTCCTCCACTCCTCTGCTTGAGTTGGAACTGGCGTTGGTATCCAGTAAATACACACCTGCCCACACAAAAACTGGAGGCTCCCTAACGTAACTACAATCAAATAACAATAATCCCGACCCCAACCCAGAGGTGAAATTGTTGGATCATATGGTAATTCCATGTTTCATTTTTTAAGGAATTGCCATGTCATTTTCTGCAGTTGCTGCACTATTTATATTCCCACCAGCAATGCACAGGGGTTTCAATGCTCCACATTCTTGTCAACACTTGCTATTTTCTGGATTTTTGTTTATTTGTTTTTGGCAATAGCCATCCTAGATTGCCCTAGTAAAGTAGGGCAGTCACTTCTGAATGTGGTCAACATTCACAGTCTTCATTTCCTTAAGTTCTGCTCACTCCATCTGCCTCTCTAATCGGGTTCCCATCTCCATCAGTCTACTGAGCCTTGCCTTGCTGTGATGGATAATGTGCCAACTTGAGTGGACTGTGTGGTTGCTCAGATTAAACATTATTTTCTGCATGTAGCTGTGAGAGTGTTTCCAGATGAGATTAGCATTTGAATCAGTGGATTCCCTAAAGTAGATTGCCCTCCCCAGTGTGACTGGTCATTGTCCACTCACTTGAGAGCCTGAATAAAACAAAAGGCAGAGGAAGGAGGAATTTGTTGCTTTTTTTCCTGCCTCACTGCTTGAGCTCAGTCATCTTGATGGCAGCAGTGGGCCATCTCTGTCCAACGTATTCCGTCTTTCCTTTATGGGCTTCTCTTCTCAGCCCACAGATGGTTGCCATCAGCCTCTGCCTGCTCTGGGAGCCTAAAGCCAGCTTGAGAGAGGTTTAAGGCCAGGCATGATGGCTCACGCCTGTAATCCCAGCATTTTGGGAGCCCAAGGTGGGAGGATCTCTTGAGCCCAGGGGTTTGAGACCAGCCTGGGCAACATGGCAAGACCTCATATCTAAAAATAAAAAAACTGAAAAAATTAGCCAACCGGGTGCAGTGGTTCATGCCTGTAATCCCAGCACTTTGGGAGGCCGAGGCGGGCGGATCCCCTGAGGTCAGGAGTTCAAGACCAGCCTGGCCAACATGGTGAAACAGTCTCTGCTAAAAAAATATATATATATACAAAAATTAGGCCGGGCACGGTGGCTCACACCTGTAATCTCAGCACTTTGGGAGGCTGAGGCAGGCGGATCACGAGGTCAGGAGATCAAGACCATGGTGAAACCCCATCTCTACTAAAAATACAAAAAATTAGCCAGGCGCGCTGGCGGGCGCCTGTAGTCCCAGCTACTCGGGAGACTGAGGCAGGAGAATGGCATGAACCCGGAAGGTGGAGCTTGCAGTGAGCTGAGATCACACCACTGCACTCCAGCCTGGGTGACGGAGAGACACTCCGTCTCAAAAGAAAAAACAAAAAATTAGCCAGGCGTGGCCATGGGCGCCTGTAATCCCAGCTACTTGGGAGGCTGAGGCAAGGAGAATTGCTTGAACCCGGGAGGCAGAGGTTGCAGTGAGCCATGATCGTGCCACGGCACTCCAGCTTGGGTGACAGAGCAAGACTCCGTCTCAAAAAAATAAAAATTAAAAATTAGCCAGGCATGGTGGCACATGCCTGTGGTCCCAAGTACTTGGGAGGCTGAAGTGGGAGGATCACTTGAGCCCAGAAGATTGAGGCTGCAGTGAGCCATGATCATGCCACTGCACTCCAGCCCAGGCAACCCTGTCTTTAAAAAAAGAGACAGAGGTTTAAGCTGAATGATACCGTGATTACAGCCGATATTCTTATCTTCAACAGTATGGCTCTTGGACATGACTGAAATCAAGGTCACCTCCTCATTGCCTACAGGCATTTCCCAAATTCTGACTAGGTCACACTCTGCTAACTGAAGGGCCTAGTGCAGGGAAAGGTGGGACAATCAGTGGCTAGGAGAGACTTTTGGCACAGGCATCATATTCATGAAGAGCCTTCATTTTATACTTTTATTTCCAATTAAATTATACATAGATTCATCTGACTTTTTTTTTTTTTTGAGATGGAGTTTTGCTCTTGTTGCCCAGGCTGGAGTGCAGTGGCGTAATCTCGGCTCACTGAAACCTCTGCCTCCCGGGTTCAAGCGATACTCCTGCCTCAGCCTCCTGAGTAGCTGAGATTACAGGCACCCGCCACCACGCCCGGCTAAGTTTTGTATTTTTAGTAGAGGTAGGGGTTTTACCGTGTTGGCCAGGTTGGTCTTGAACTCCTGACTTCAGGTGATCTACCCACCTCAGCCTCCTAAAGTGCTGGGATTACAGGTGTGAGCCACCACACCCAGCCAATTCGTCTTTTAAAAAATTGTTAAAAGGACTAATTTATTAAGGTGCTATGAACTAAATATTTGTGTCCCTGCAAAATTCATATGTTGAAGCCTAAATCCCCAATGTGATGGTATTTGGAGGGGAGGACTTTGGGGGGCAATAGGTCCATAAGGATAGACCCTCACAAATGGGATTAGTGCCCTTATAAAAAGAGACATGAGAGAGATGAGAGATGATCTGTCTCTGTTCTCTACCACATGAGAACACAGCAAGAAGGCAGCCGTATACAAACCAGGAAGTGGCTTCTTCCCAGACATTGAATCTGCTAATTCCTTGATCTTGGACTTCCCTGCCTCCAGAATTATGAGAAATAAATGTGGTTTAAGCCACCCAGTCTATGGTAATTTGTTACAGCAGCCCAAACTGACTAAGACACAAGGTAAGCATTTAAATTATACCATATTTAAAACACGCTGTTGGCTGGACGTGATGGCTCACTCCTGTAATCCCAGCACTTTGGGAGACAGAGGTGGGTGGATCACCTGAGGTCAGGAGTTCGAGACCAGCCTGGTCAACATGGTGAAACCCCATCTCTACTAAAAATACAAAAATTAGCTGGGCATGGTGGTGCACACCTGTCATCCTAACTACTCGGGAGGCTGAGGAAGGAGAATTGCTTGAACCTGGGAGGTGGAGGTTGCAATGAGCCAAGATCACACCACTGCACTCCAGCCTGGATGAAAAACAAAAACAAAAACAAAAAAACATTGTTTTGGCGTTAGACACTTTTATTATTTTTTTTTTTTGAGACTCTGTCACCAAGGCTGGTGTGCAGTGGCACAATCTTGGTTCATTGCAGCCTAGACCTCCCAGGCTCAAGCGATCCTCCCACCTCAGCCTCTCAAGTAGCTGGCACTATAGGCAAGTGTCACTGGGCTTGGCAACACTTTTTTTTTTGAGATGGAGTCTAGCTCTGTTGCCCAGGCTGGAGTGCAGCGGCCCAGTCTCAGCTCACTGCAACCTCCACCTCCTGGACTCAAGTGATTCTCCTGCCTTAACCTCCCGAGTAGCTGGGATTACAGGAGTGTGCCACCACGCCCAGCTAATTTTTAGTAGAAACGGGGTTTCACCATATTGGCCAGGCTGGTCTTGAACTTCTGACCTCAAGCAATCCGCTCACCTCGGCCTCCCAAAGTGCTGGGATTATAGGCATAAACCACCACACCCAGCCCCAGCAACACTTTTTACATATGCCCTGGACCTTCAAATAAACAAAGGTGGCCTGGGCTCTGACAGCCTACAAGAGGCACTGACTGGCTGCCCCTCCTGAAGACGGCCGCCTCAGTGCTTCACTGTGATTGTCATGCTTCTGCTCCCTCCTCTGCCTGTCCTTCCTTTTCCCACCCCCTAAATTAAAGCCTTCCTTTCCTGAGATGCAGCCTCCACTCTCTGGCTCTTCATCTCCCATTATCTTGCCCACCGCCCCATGTCCACCAACCTTGCTAGGACAAATAATCTCCACATTTCTATCTTCCAAAAACTTTCCTCCCTAGCCTAGGTGTGTATTTCCCAACTGTCTAAAGTTGGTTTTCTGAAAACACTCTTAGGTGGAGACCTGCGGGCAGGAATTTTTTTGAGGAATGCTCTTGGAATCGACACTGTGGGGAGGGAAGAAAGGAGGATTGTGCAGATGAAGTAACTGAATGGTCAGAACAAAAGCCCCCCAAGCAATGCGAAATGAGCTCTGGAAACTGAGTGGCCTTCGGACATGCTTCTCCTTAAGCAAGGGGACCCAGCCTTTATACCCCTACTTCGGTCAGTCACTGGATGTTGATTGCTTGGGAAGGCAGTGTGACCTTGGGCCAGGTGGCTCTCTTCTGCTGAGGGCAAAGGCAGAGGGGCACTCAGCTGAGAACCCTCAGCTACCAACACTCCTAGAAACAGGCAATGAGTGCCTTATCTCTGAAAGGGGGATGTGGGTGAAGTATCACATCATCTCCTACCAGCCACCTGCTGAGCATCTCCACTTGGAAGCCCTCGGGCATCTCGAACTCAGCATGTCCGAGACTGAACTGAATCTGTTCCTTTTCTGTGTTATTTGATGGTAGGACCAATCTCCTAGCCTTGGCAGCTGAGTCAATTATCCTCAACAACTCCTTCTCCTTTACCCTATATCCAACCAAGACTTCATCCCACAGAGGGTATTAGGCTTTGTTTAAACTCCCTTGAATTCATCATCCCCATCTCCTCTTTCCCCACCACTGACCTGGCTCAGCCCTCACCACCTTGTTATGGCATCGTACTTCAATGACCATCTGACAGGTTCAGTGGAAAGAGCCTCTTAGCACGGCACATGCGGAGCAGGTGCTACATGAAAAGTCTGTTGGGATGCCGTAAAAAAAAAAAAAAAAAAATAGAAAGCGTGTGATAATCTCCTAGGAATTAGGAAGGAAGAATAATGATTTTAATAATAAATATTATAATATGTATAACACTACATAGTATGTTTTGTTGTTATATTTATACAATCATGTCTAATAACTATTAATTTTATATTTATTACATTTGCAAGGATGTCTTTGGGAAAATGATTTCACAGTATTTCTCAAGAGCCATAAAGATAGTTTGATCCAGGAATTCTGAGAACCTACCCCAAACAAATAGTTTGAAATATGAGAAAAAATATGAACAAAGATGTTCATTCTGATATTATTCATTATAATCAGCTTAAATATCTAATAGTAGAGAATTAGTTAGATATTTAAGAATGGGTTGTTCAATGAACATTATAAAACTATTAAAAATAATGGTTTCCATGCTATGTAACAGCATGGAAAATTATTGCAATGTTAAGTCAAAAAATTTGGATTAATCATGCTTATGCACTATAATTGCAACTATGTAAAAAGTATTATTAGGGAAAACAATCTGAAAGAAAATGCACCAGCATGCTAAGAGTTGTATTAGAAAAAAAGAAAAGTCATCCCTGGTATCTTCAGTCCCGCTCCCCACAAGGTAATTTTTATCATTGGTCTTTCTCTGATATTGACAACAACGTCTTCTTAGTATGTAAAGCACTGTGAAAGTGCAGCTTCAAGATTCAGTCTTTTAGATCAGGTTGCTATCCCAAGCCCCTCTTATGATCAGAGTAATTCCATTACCCTACTTCTCAAACTTGTAATTGGTGACCTTATAATACTGTTGTGCCCAGACCCTCTGTTCCCCAAAGAAGACCACCAGAGTCCAGAGTCAAAGCCAAGCGGCAAGGATCTTTATGACAAGTTTGAACCTGGTCCCTCCATTACACAGCATACAAGAGGGCCCCGAACAATGCGAGTGTTTGCTTTTTATAGCCCGAAAGTTACAGGGGAACAAAGGAATTCTTTTGGTTCCCGCGCTTTCAGTAAAACTTTGAATGGCTGCCTCCTTATCGGAGACTTTTCCAGGTGGTGTTTGTACTGGGCTCAGGAAGTTTGAGAGATATGTGGTGGGATGGGAGGATGGGATGTGTTTGTACTGGGCTCAGGAAGTTTGTGAGATATATGGCGATATGTGGTGGGATGGGAGGATGGGATGTGTTTGTACTGGGCTTGTTTGTTTTGAGCCCGGGGCTGAGGAATGTGCCCGGCTCCTCTCAATACAACATAACATATAATACATAATATAATTATGATATAATAAATAACATGCCTTAGTATTTCACTTCTTTTTGTTGCTAAATAATATCCTATTTTACGACTTACCACATTTTTTAATCCATTCATCATTTGATGGACATTTGGGTCATTTCCATTTAGGCTATTATAAATAATTCTGCTATGATATCATGCACAAATTTTTGTGTGAATACTGTATATGTTTTTGATTCTTTGGGGTATATATGTACTTAGGAATGGAAATGCTGGGTTCTATGGTAACTCTATGTTTAAACGCTTGAGGAATTGCCAGATTATTTTCCAAAGCAGCTGCACCATTTTACATTCCCACTGGCCAGTTATGAGGGCTCCAATTTCTCCACATCCTCACCAACACTTGTTATTATCTGTTCCTTTGATTATTAACATCCTTGTGGGTGTGAAGGAGTATTTCATTGTGGTTTGATTTGCATTTTCCTGATGGCTAATGATGTTCACTATTGTTCTTTTTTTTTTTTTGAGGCAGAGTCTCACTCTATCACCCAGGCTGGAGTGCAGTGGCACAATCAGCTCACTGCAGCCTCAAACTCCTGAGCTCAAGCAATCCTCTCACCTCGGCCTCCCAAAGTTGAGATTACAGGCATGAGCCACCGCGCCACTGTTATTCATTTTTAACCCAAACCAGTTTGTTTGATTTTTTTTTTTACAAAATAAAGTTTAAATGTTCCCATTATAAAAGTAATTCTTGCATATTATTCTGTATTTGGGGGGAAAGAAACCCGAAAGACTTAAAAAAAATTTAGGCCACACCCAAATAGCACCATCTAGAGCTAACTACCGTAAACATTTCAGTGTATTTCCTTCTAATTTTTTTTTTCTATCCTTTCTAGGATATGGTCGAGGTTATGTGACATTTGCAATTTTGCTTCTGGCTTTTTTACTTCATATAATAAAATAGGAATTCTCCAACCTTTTCCTGAACATTACTGGATATAACAATTTCCTTAGCCATTCCCTTATGAATGGATGCTTGGTTATGTCCAGCTGTATTTAATATTGTGAATAATGCAGTAACATGGCGCTTTGATATTGCTCTTTAATATCTGTGTTCCATTTGTCCAGTAAGGATCAGATCTTTGAAGAATATGTCTTTTCTTCCCTTTCCATCCACCTATATCCTTCCAGGACAATGTTCAGTCCAGAGTAGACTCATTTAAGTCCTTATTATGGTCCTGTTATGAGCATTTGACACATAGCAAAGCATTTAATCCTTGCAACTTCCCTGTGAGGTAGGTAATATTATTATCATCCCTTTTGTCCAAGGTCATTGGCTAATAATGATGCAGAGGCAGAATTTGATTCCATGTAGCCTGGATCCAGAGTCTGAACACTGAACTATCAGTCATCTTGCTTTCCTGTCATGATAGTGGTGGAGGGAATTAAAAATGAGACAGCCAGCCATACCAGCTCTGTGGGTGGATTGGTCCCATATTCAAAACCTATCACCTAAGCTTCATTTGAAAATGGATAAGGGAAGTGATATGGTTTGGCTGAGTCCCCACCCAAATCTCATCTTGAATTCCCACGTGTTGTGAGAGGGACCTGTTGGGAGGTAATTGAATCATGGGGGCAGGTCTTTCCCGTGCTTTTCTCATGATAGTGAGTAAGTCTCACAAGATCTAATGGTTTTATAATGGGGAGTCTCCCTGCACAAGCTCTCTCTTTGCCTGCTGCCATCCATGTAAGATGTGACTTGCTCCTCCTTGCCTTCTGCCATGATTGTGATGAGAGACAGGACTAGCTGGATTTCCTAGGCCAACTAAGAATCCCTAAGCCTAGCTAGGAAGGTGACCGCTTCCACCTTTAAACACGGGTCTTGCAACTTAACCCACACCCGAACAATCAGATAGTAAAGAGCGCTCACTAAAATGCTAATTAGGCAAAAACAGGGAGGTAAAGAAATAGCCAATCATCTGTTGCCTGAGAGCACAGCAGGAGGGACAATGATTGGGATATAAACCCAGGCATTTGAGCCAGCAACGGCTACCCTCTTTGGGTCCCCTTCCTTTGTATGGGAGCTCTGTTTCACTCTATTAAATCTTGCAACTGCACTCTTCTGGTCGGTGTTTTGTTACAGCTCGAGCTGAGTTTTCACTCGTCGTCCACCACTGGTGTTTGCCGCCATCACAGACCCGCCACTGACTTCCATTCCTCTGGATCCCGCAGGGTGTCCGCTGTGCTCCTGATACAGCGAGGTGCCCATTGCAGCTCCCTATTGGGCTAAAGGCTTGCCATTGTTCCTGCATGGCTAAGTGCCTGGGTTTGTCCTAATCGAGCTGAACACTAGTCACTAGGTTCTACGGTTCTCTTCCGTGACCTATGGCTTCTAATAGAGCTATAACACTCACTGCATGGCCCAAGATTCCATTCGTTGGAATCTGTGAGGCCAAGAACCCCAGGTCAGAGAACACGAGCCTTGCCACCACTTTGGAAGTGGCCCGCCACCATCTTGGGAGCTCTGGGAGCAAGGACCCCCGGCCCCCCAACAGTGGGGCATCTCCAATCACGTGGAACTGTAAGTCCATTAAACCTCTTTCTTTTGTAAATTACCCAGTCTTTATCAGCAGGGTGAAAACAAACTAATACAGGAAGTGATAAGGTCAGAAAAGCTGGGGAGTACAGGGCAAGTGATTCAGCTCCAAGCCACAGGATTGGAGCTTCCAACTGTCCCCAGCCTTGCACAGTCCTCTTTTCCCACACAGCACCAGAGAGTTCTTTCTCAAATGCACATCTGGTCCTGTCACTTTCCTGCTTGAGGCTCTCTGTCGTACTCAGGATAAAATCCCCAAACCCATAACTGGCATGCAAGGTCGTCTCTCGCCCCTTCTCTCTCTACTCTTAGCCTGGCTTCTCTCTGCCTCAGTTCTTTCAGGTCCTGCAAACCCCCCACTCTGTTTCATCCCTCTACCTGTTGTGTCTTGGCCTGGAGAGCTTTTCCCTACCTTGCCCCTGCTCACTGTCCTTTGGCCCTGCTCACTCTAAGTCTCTGTTTAAACACTCCTGTCTTCTATCTAGAAAGCCTCATTCAAAGCCCTTGATTGGATTGTGTTCCCTGGTTAAACACATACCTTTCTCTTGACATGAATTACATTTTGTAATTGCTTTTCTTCAAAAATAAAAATTTTTTTATTATGGAAAAATTCAAACATAAGAAAAAAAAGAAGAGTATTCTAATCACCCGACTTCAACAGTTATCAACCCACAGCCAATCTGGTTTCACCTAACCCCCCATCTATTTCCCTCCTCCTGTCTTATTTTTAAACAATAAAACAGATCGTTTTATTTAATCTGTAAATGTTTTATTTAGCAAGTTTCTCTAAAAGATAAGGACTTTCAAAATCATAGTTACAATATCATTATCACGCTTTTTAAAAGGCCAATTATACTTGTTTTTTCTTTTTCAACTTTTTATTTTGAAAATTTTCAAACTTACAGAAAAGTTGCAAGAATAATTCAACAGCCCTAAACCTCTCACCTAATTCACTTATTGTTAACATTTTGCCACATTTGTTCTCTGAGACTAAGTCGCAAATGTTATGATCTTTTATCCTTAAACATTTCCAAATGTATTTCCCCAAAACAAGGAAGTTCTTTGATATAACCAAAATACAGTGATCACATTCAGGAAATTTAAGGTCGATACAATAAAATATCTACAATACAATCCATATTCAAATTTTGCCATATGTCCCAATGATGTCCTTTACAACAGGAGTCCCCAGCACCTGGGCCACAGACTGTATAGGTCAGTGACCTGTTAGGAACCAGGCCGCACAGCAGGAGGTGAGTGGCGGAGAGCAAGTATTACGGCCTGAGCTCCGCCTCCTGTTAGATCAGCCGCAGCATTAGATTATCGTAGAGCCGCGAGCCCTACTGTGAACTGCACATGTGATGGATCTAGGTTGTGTGCTCCTTATGAGAAAGTAATGCCTGATCTTGAGGTAAAACACTTCCTTCCAAAACCAAAAATCCCTCCCCTAGTCCACTGAAAAATTGTCTCCTACAAATACAGTCCCTGGTACCAAAAAGGTTGGGAACCACAGTTTCACAGAATTTTTTTTCTTTTTTTTGAGACAGGGTCTCTCTCTGTCACCCAGGCTGGAGTGCCATGGTGTGATCATAGCTCACTGAAGCCTCTACCTCCCAGGCTCAAGTGATCCTCCCAGCTCAGCCTTCTGAGTAGCCGGGACTATAAGCACATGCTACCACATCCAGCTAATTTAAAAAAAATTTGTTTGTTTGTTTGTTTGTTTTTTTGTAGAGAGAGAGTCTTGCTATGTTGCCAGGGCTGGTCTCAAACTCCTGGGCTCAAACAGTCCTACTGCCTTGGTCTCCCAAAGTGCTGGGATTACAGGTGTGAGCCACCGCGCCCAGCTCTTCACAGAAACTTTTTCCAATCCTCCAGTATCCAACCCAGAATCATGCATTGCATTTAGTTGTCCTGTCTCTCTCTCTCTTTTTTTTTTTTTTTTTGAGACAGGATCTCGCTCTGTCACCTGGACTAAAGTGCTAGGCTTAAGTGATCCTTCACCTCAGCCTCCCAAGTAGCTGGGACTACAGGCACGGGCACCAGACCTGGATAATTATTTTTATTTTTGTAGAGACACGGTCTCGCCATGTTGCCCAGGCTGGTTTCGAACCCCTGGCTTCAACTGATCCTCCTGCCTCAGCCTCTCGAAGTGCTGGGATTACAGGTGTGAGCTACCACGCCCAGCCTCCTGTCTCTTTAGTGTCCTTTAATCTGGAACAGTTCATTCCTCTTTCATGGCACTGATATTTCTGAAGAGCACCTGTCAGCTGTTTTGTAGACCGACCCTGAATTTCAGCTTGCCTGATGGTTTCCTCCTGGTTCTGCATTCCTCAGGTTCCGCATCGTGGGTAGGAGTGGTACCTAGGGGAGTCCTCAAGGCTGCATCGGGAGGCAGATGTCCATTGCTTCATCATGATGAAGCTGATTGCTTAAGGTGTCCTATAATTGCTTTTTAAATTTCAAATGATCTGGGGCTTTTTTTTCTGCTAGACTGTGAGCTCGATGAGGGCAGAAGTCATGTCTGTTATCTCCATCTTTATATTCCTCAAGCATAGCAAGCTTAAACTGGAAAATCGAACCTGCAAATGCATGTGCCAGTTAATACCTCTCCCTTTATTCAGCCTCACAGCAGCCCCAGGAAGGACTAATTGAGATCTCAGCTGGGGAAAAGGAGGCTCAGAAAGGGGCAGGCTCCATTACAGTGCTGTTTTCCCAAACTTTTCCTGCCTGGGCTGTTTCCTCCCTTCTAAGACTCTCCCTTTGGATGGCACCTGGGAAAAACCTCCTCGCCACCACCTCCTCTCCCGACTTCCCCCCGAAGTAACGGTTTCAATGGAAACAGAAATTCCCAGAAAGAAGGAAAGCAAAGCGCATTAGCTGTCCAGAGCCTAGGGGCTGGGGGAGAACGGTGGGAGGCCCTATTTGCATTTTTCCCATTAACAAGCTGGAGTTGAGCTAGCTTGCCTGGGGAGATCATTTGAGAGGAAAATCTTTGCATATTTTATTTAAAAGCACGCTGCGTTAGGCGGGTAATAATGCAGAGGGTGGCGATTAGGTGAGGCCTGCAGGGGGTGGGGGTGGGGTTCTTTCCCTTCCTTCCCTCCACTAACCCACCCTGGAAACTCCCCTCAATCCTGGGAACTAGCCTCCCTAAAGGAACAGCCCTTTGGCCTCAGAGGCAGGTTGAGACTCTAGCCTCAGTAATTCCACTGTTTCTTGCTAAGAGAGCCAGAGAGATAGGAGGAACTGCCCTGGGCAGGAAGAAGGACAGAAGGGGGTGGGACAGTAGACCAGAGACCAGTGTCCAAAGCTGAGACTCCAGCCCCGTGCTTCTAAGTGGTGGGGGTGGCCATGTGGGGAAGTGTGGGGAGATGCTACCCCTATAGGGGGCTTTTAAACATGGGAAAGAGATGTTTTGGTGGTCTCAATAATTGGGTAGGCAGTGCTATTATTAGTATTTCCTGTCTAGGGGACAGGGATGCTAATTGGGACCTTCCATTGCCCAGGACAGGCTCACTCAAAGAATTATCCAAATGCCAAAGGCACTCCCATCGGGCCAGCCCTTCCTGTACAAGTGCAGGAGTGCACACACACTCACACACACAAACCCGCGCACGCGCGCGCGCACACACACGCACAAATCAGACCTTTCCTTTAAGCCCTGCCATTCTGTGTTACCATGGACTTAACAGAGTCCTGGATGGTCAAATAGTTGAATAAACAGGTCCCTGCTTCATCACAAGCTGTTGAGTTTGTGCAATTCATTTATCCTCTCTGAGTCTCTATTTCCCAATTTATAAAATAGACACATTGGCTGAGTGTGGTGGTATGTGGCTCCCAGCACTTTGGGAGGCCCAGGCAGGAGGATTGCTTGAACCCAGGAGTTCAAGACCAGCCTGGGCAACATGGCGAAACCTCGTCTCTAGAAAAAAATACAGAAATCAGCTGGGGATGATGGGACACTCCTGTGGTCCCAGCTACCCGGGAGGCTGAGGTAGGAGGATCACTTGAGTCCAAGAGATTGGTCCCAGGCTGAGGTGGGAGGATGGCTTGAGCCCAGAAGGTTGAATCTGCAGTGAGCTGTGATGGTGCCACTGCACTCCAGCCTAGGTGACAGAGAGAGACTCTGTCTCAAAAAATAAAAATAAAATGAAATAAAATAGACATGTCAATGCCTACGTCTCAGGATAGCCGCTGGAAAACAATGGGATATTAGAGGGAAAGGGGTTTATAAAGCGTAAAACTCTGGGCACAGTGGCTCACGCCTGTAATCCTAGTATTTTGGAAGCTGAGGTGGGCAGATCACTTGAGGCCAGGAGTTTGAGACCAGCCTGGCCAACATGGTGAAATCCCATCTCTACTTAAAAAATACAAAAATTAGCCGGGTGTGGTAGTGCGTGCCTGTAAGCCCAGCTACTGAGCAGGCTGAGGCAGGAGAATCGCTTGAACCTGGGAGGTGGAGGTTGCACTCCAGCCTGGGCAAAAGAGCGAGGCTCCGTCCCAAAAAAAAAAAACAAAACAAAACAAACAAACAAAAAAACTAGTGCACACATAGGGGATGTCATTAGAATGGGGAGCAGAGCCCTAGGCTGCTGGTTTAGTAAGGGGCTCCTGAAGGTAGCTGTCCTCTGTGAGAGGTTTATAAGGCCATGGTGATCCTAACCATTCCTGCCTCACTGGGTGAGGGGCTCATATTCACAAGGTCAGCTTCCACAGTTAATGCTGTTTGACCGTGGCTACACCTTCTCCACTGAAAAACAGGGTTGCACCTACTTTATACCAAAAAAACGGAAGTGAAATTAACTTGGAAAATGTTAAATATGATGAAGAGGCAAGGTACTAGAAAACTCCATAATGTAATTTGTCACTTCCAGATGAACCTGAAGAGTCTCCCATTCTCCTCCCGCTGCCTTAGTCTTCTGTCTGTTGGATGGTTACATATTCACTCTTAACTTCTCCATCTCAAAACGCATATGTGCATGAGCCCACACACAGACAGACAAGCTAGAAAGTCTCGTTAAGAATTAGGGGAGTATCTTAGTGTCTCACGTGAAAGAAGTTTTACGGCGGCCGCGGTGGCTCACACCTGTAATCTCAGCATTTTGGGAGGCTGAGGCGGGCAGATCACTTGAGGCCAGGAGTTTGAGACCAGCCTGACCAACATGGCAAAACTCCGTCTCTACTGAAAATACAAAAATTAGCCATAAATTAGCTGGGCATGGTGGCATGTGCCTGTAATCCCAACTACTCGAGAGGCTGAGGCACGAGAATCGCTTGAACCGGGGAGGCAGAGGTTGCAGTGAGCTGAGATTACGCCACTGCATACCAACCTGGGCGACGGAGTGAGACTCTGCCTCAAAAATAATAATAATAATAAAATAAAAATAAATAAATAAATAAATATGGAGATCAACACAGTGATTGTACCTAAGGCATGCAGGGAGTGGGAGCATCAAGGAAGTCAATTCAGAAGGATCTGCTTCTATCTGGATGAGTATGGGAGTTGGAATAAATTCAGGCTAGGGTGGTTCGTGAGTCCTGGAAAGCTGTATGAGGATTTCACACAACCCAGACACAAGAAGCAGAATAGGTAGCAGCTTCTAGCTATTCTGGGGGGATGTGGAGACACAGAGTAGTGTGTCTGTCCTCCCAGAAATGGAACTCACCTAAAGCAACTTCAGTTTACTCACCTGTAAAATAGGACAATGGAGAAACCGCCTCATGGGATGGTTGCAAGGGCGAAACCGGAAGGCTCTGACACATGTTGTCAATTTTTGTCTTACCCTGTATCCCTTAGCTGCCCCTGTCTCCACCTCATTCCCATCCGCTTCTCCATTCTCAGTTCCCATTCCCATCACATCTTCCTCCCATCCTGTCCTAAAGCATTTTAGGAATGCTCACAATGGCTTTTGGGAAATAAAAGAGGGAATCTAGAGGCAGGACTTCCTGTGGAAAATATTGCCAATTTTGTTAACATAAGCAACTTTTACTTTCTTTTAAATTATTAATAATCACAAATAATAAAGATTACCATTTCAGTGGCCTCCATCAAAATTAGTTTCAAAAGAGCACAAAAGGGCCAGGTGCAGTGGCTCACACCTATAATCCCAGCACTTTGGGAGGCCAAGGTAGTAGGATCCCTTGAGGCCAGGAGTTCAAGACCAGCCTAGGCAAAAAAGCGAGACTCTCATCTCTACCAAAAAAAAAAAAAAAAAAAATTAGCTGGGTGTGTGGCACCTGCCTATAGTCCCATCTACCCAGGACCCAGGAGGCTGAGGCAGGAGGATCACCTGAGCCTAGGAGTTCAAGGTTGCAGTGAGCCATGATTACACCACTGCACTCCAGCCTGGGCAACAGAATGAGACCTTTTTTTTTTTTTTTTTTTTTTTTGAGACGGAGTCTCGCTGTGTCTCCCAGGCTGGAGTGCAGTGGCGTGATCTCGGCTCACTGCAAGCTCCGCCTCCCGGGTTCACGCCATTCTCCCGCCTCAGCCTCCCAAGTAGCTGAGACTACAGGCGCCCGCCACCACGCCCGGCTAGTTTTTTGTATTTTTAGTAGAGACGGGGTTTCACCATGTTAGCCAGGATAGCTTTTTTTTTTTTTTTTTGAGAAGGAGTCTTACTCTGTCACCCAGGCTGGAGTGCAATGGCACAATCTCGGCTCACTGCAATCTCCATCTCCCAGGTTCAAGCGATTCTCCTGCCTCAGCTTCCTGAGTAGCTGGGATTACAGGCGTGCGCCACCACGCCTGGCAATTTTTGTATTTTTAAGTACAGATGGGGTTTCACCATGTTGGCCAGGCTGGTCTCGAACTCCTGACCTCAGGTGATCTGCCCACCTGGGCCTCCCAAAGTGCTAGGATTACAGGCGTGAGCCACCACACCCGGCCTGAGACCCTGTCTTAGAACAAACAAAATCCAAAAGAGCACGAAGTTTGATTCACTGTTTAGAAAATAAATGGTCAATTATTGAAATAAAAATATTTGCTCCTAGAGTGAAAAAAAAATCAAGAAAAAAATAACAAAAAACAACACATTTGGTAGTAAAATATTTTGCAATTTACAAAGCAATTTCAAGAGCAGTATTTATTTAATACTCACATTGCTTCTGTAAAGTAGATGATACTTGCTTTCATTATTCCCTTCTTTCGTGTGTGTGCGTGTGCGTGCCAGAGTCTCGCTCTGTGGCCCAGGCAGGAGTGCAGTGGCGCAATCCTGGCTCTCTGTAACAACCATCTCCCCGGTTCAAGCGATTCTCCTGCCTCAGCCTCCCAAGTAGCTGGGATTACAGGCCTGCGCTACCATGCCCGGCTAATTTTTGTACTTTTAGTAGACGCGGGGTTTCGCCATGTTGGCCAGACAGGTCCCGAACTCCTGAGTTCAAGTGATCCGCCTTCCCCAGCCTCTCAAGGTGGTGGGATTACAGGCGTAAACCACCGCGCCCCGCCACGAAGGCTCTTAAGGAAGGTCTTTGTGGATTTGTGAAACACCAGACCCTGAGGAAGACTGGGCCAGCGGGAATGCAGGAAGCAGTCAGCAAAGCCCTTGCAAGCCAAGCTGAGCAACTTAAGCCCCTAGAGAGCCTTGGAAAGATCTTAAATTGAGGAGGGATGGAGCTGTATTTGCCTTTCAGAAGCCCACTCTAGAGTACTGTGTCCCGTGGATGGGAGCGGGTCAGACGGGAACCGTTCCAGGTGTCCAGATGAGATTTGGCGGTGGCCTGAGCCAAGAGGGCATGAGCAGCAGAGGGGCTGAGGCAGATGGGACAGGGTTTAGCACCTGACTGGCACGGAGTGAGGTGGGAGGGCCTGAGGCTCCCCCCACTCCAGGTGATGAGCAGACTGAGCAGGTTGTGGTTGGGAAGATGAGCTCGGCTTCCAACGTGGGAAGCCTGAGGTGCTTGCGGGTGACGTGGGTGGAGCTGGCCGGTGGGCGGGATGTGCTGCAGGTGGGGCTGACGGCAAAGCCCCTGCTGGAGACGGAGGTTTGGGAGCCCCGACAGTGGGTGAGAACTGAGGCCTGCGGTGGAGGAGGTCCCAGGAGTGTGAAGGGAAGCGGTCCCACGTTAGCTCAGGGAGGCGTCAAGGTCTAGGGAGCGGTCCTCGCCCTGAGAGCTGTCACTGAATGTTGGGGGCCGGTGCTAACTCGCACCACTCAAGAACACACCCACAAACCCAGTCCCATCACCAGGTTCCCACCCCAGCTCCCTACCCCCTACAGCTCCGTGGCCCCACCCCGCCCTGCAGACCCGGGTTAATCCTCCCCTCCCCGCTTTGTCCGCCCTCGCGCCGGAGGCCAAAGCCCTGGGCGGCGTGGGCGCTCCCGGCAGCTGAGGTGGGTGGGGGCGGGGGCCGCGGGGGAGGAGACACAAAAGGGGGAGGGGTCCGGGCTGCAGCTGCCCCGGACCCGCGAGGACAAAGGGCCTGCTGGCGGGCCGGCCCCAGCCGTTTTCATGCTTGTTGGGATTAGGGGCAGTAAAGGGCGCTCGGGACTGTGCGGATCAACAGTCGGTGCGGGGCGGCGCGTGGGGCGGCCTCGGCCCCGCCCGCCCCCGCTTTGTGCGCAGCCCCCGGCCCGCGCCACTGGAGGCGCCGCCGGGCTCCGGGGACGCCGCCCCCTTTGTCTGCGCCTTTCGGGGACAAGCCCCGCCCGGGGAGCGCCGAGCACCAGCTGAGCGCCGCGCTCCCGCCAGCTACCTCTTCCCCGGCGCGGAGGCCTGGAGCCCCCTCCTGGGGCGAGGTCATAGCTCCCCGCCACGCCCGACCCCTTCGGACGGCTCCCATCCCACAGCCCAAGCCCCCTTTCATTCACGGTGAGGAGGCCCTCGGGGGACCCAGCCCTCCCCCGGCTGCGACATCTAAGACCTTAGTAGGATGCACCCCCCTTTCTCCAACGCCACCCTCTCCCCCTTCCGCCGGTCTCCACCCGACGAATCTCTTCTCAAATCTATGGGTGATAAATGAGAATGGAGCGATTAGGGAATCGACTGGTTCAGAGCCTACGGGTTGGGGGCAGGAGTAGGGCTGGGAGGAGGGGGGATCTGGGCAAGGATAAGGTTCGGTTGGAGAAGCTTACAGGGTTGGACTGGAAATGCAGCCGCATTTCTGGCAGTCTGGTGCCAGGGCTGGGGTGCGGAAACCTCCCCAGTCTGGGTCCAGTCATTTCTGCCAGGGCTAGGGAGGAGGAGGGAATATGTATGTGGGTCCGTGTCCCCGAGTGTGCATGTGAGTGTGAACGAACCATGGTGCATGTGTACGTGTGTGAACGGGTGTGGGGGCTGGTGCCTGAGCGTCTGCAGGTGCGTGGTGGGCGTGAGCACGTATACCAGTGTGGATTTGAGGTCTGGCTCAGATCCCAGAACATCCCCATCTCAGGCTCCTCTTCTCACCACCTGCATCCTTTAAACTCCTGGGTCTGGGATTCCAGGCCCTTTAGCAATGCTTTTTAATATAAAGAACAACTGCTCCACCTGTCTCCTACCTCTGAGAGCCTTCTTGTCCTCTCCTAGTCAGATAAAAACAATTCACATTTGTGGACTACTTCCTTTGAGCCAGACAGGCTCAGGTCTAAGTCCTTAACATCTGTGAACTTATTTAACTCTCAGGTAACCTGTAAGATAAGTACTCCCATTGTTCCCATTCTACAGTTGAGAAAAGTGAGGCACAACTAATAAGTGGAGGATCCAAGACACCTGGGTCCACTCTACACTAGAAATCACTATCCTCTTTTGCCTCCACTTCTACTGGGTCTTCAGGCTCCTCTTCCTCCAGGAAGCCTTCCTTGACCAGGGCCTTACAGATCTCGCCTCTCCTGTTCCTGTCACCTGTTAATGCTGTGAGTAGGAGCAAACCTACAGCGTTTCCCGTGAGGCTTGAAGCCCTAAGAGGCAGGAAGACAGGTCACAGGCTGCCACTAGGGGGCATTCAGTCTTCTTAGAGATAGCCATTATACAGAGCCCTAACAATCCAGAGCCCACCTATGATATTCTGAAGCCTTCTTCTGCAGTCCTCTAATGCCTTACTCTCTTACTCAGTTCCCAGTTCATTTCCCGCCTCCCTGCACTCAGGCTTTAACCCCATCTACTCTGACCATGCTTGATGGGGCTAACCTAGTTGGTGTCCCTGGAGAACAAGCAAGTTCTCAGTGGACCCAGCCTCACAGGCCTCTCTGCTAATCCCTTCCATGCTTTTGGTCCTGTACCTGCAGCCTAGTCAGGCCTCTGCTGTGTGCCCTGTGTTGGTCTCTGGGTCTCTGCTCCAGTCTCATCCCTATGTCTCCTACTAAGCAAGACAACTCATGTCACACCCAAAACTTGGGTTAGACTTCCTTGCTCCTGGTCATGGGATTTTATTCTGGTGAGAAAGGTCAAGGGGTGGAGGTAGCTGACTGGCCAAACTCCTACCAAGTGCATGAACCTTTCCTATTCTCCTCACTGTCCCAGAGACTAAGGAATCCCCACCCCAATAACTTTTTTTTTTTTTTTTTGGAGACAGTCTCACTCTGTCACTCAGGCTGCAGTGTAGCGGCACGATCTTGGCTCACTGCAACCTTCGCCTCCCGGGTTCAAGCAATTCTCCTGCCTCAGCCTCCCGAGTAGCTGGGATTACAGGCATGTACCACCATGCCTAGCTAATTTTTGTATTTTTCATAGAGACAGGGTCTCACCATGTTGGCCAAGCTGGTCTCAAACTCCTGACCTCAAATGTTCCACCTGCCATGGCCTCCCAAAGTGCTGGGATTATAGGCATGAGCCACTGTGCCTGGCCCAATGACTTTAAGACAATATCCACATATAGAAGTCCCTGACTGAAAACTAGACAGAAAGCCAGTCCTGCATTTCCCCTCTCCTAGGTTACGAGTGGCTTGTACATTAGGCTTTTGGGGTCTTTTTGTGGGGGAGGGGGTTGAGACAGGGTCTTGCTCTCTCACCCACGCTTCAGGGCAGTGGTGGGATCATAGCTCACTGCAGCTTCAAATTCCTGGGCTGAAGTAATCCTCTAGCCTCAGGCTCCTCAGTGGCTAGGACTATAGGCATATACCACCATGACTACTAATTTTTTTTCCCTTTTTGTAGGGATGGAGTCTCAAATTCTTGGCTCAAGCCATCCTGCTGCCTCAGCCTCCCAAAGTGTTGAGATTACAAGCACGAGCTACTGTGTCCAGCCTGCATTAGGCTTTTGGATGCAAGTCTCATCTACCTGTGCACACCACAGCTGCTCAAAGACAAGAGCAGGCTCCTCAGGGCCTCATGCAGGGAAGGCACACAATCTTCTTAATGCATACAGAGCATCTTCACGTCCATTTCCTCATTCAGCCCTTATAGTTACCACAGGGGAGGAAACTGAGTCTAGAGGGTATAGCTCAGGTCTGCCCATAGGAGGTACTGCAGTCACCTCAGCACTTCCCATGATCAGGCCTCGTGGCCAGTGGACCTGATGGAGAACCACAATTCTTGGCTGAGTTGGTTCAGCCACTGGAGTCCTGCCTCTGTTTCCCTGCCCCAAACTCTGCCATCCTGGCTGTGGCTCTATTTTTTTTTTTTTGAGACTGAGTCTTGCCCTGTCGCCCCAGCTGGAGTGCAGTGGCGCTATCTCGGTTCACTGCAAGCTCTGCCTCCTAGGTTCACGCCATTCTCCTGCCTTAGCCTCCCAAGTAGCTGGGACTATAGGCGCCCGCCACCACGCCCAGCTAATTTTTTTTTGTATTTTTTAGTAGAGACAAAGTTTCACCGTGTTAGCCAGGATGGTCTCCATCTCCTGACCTTGTGATCCACCCGCCTCAGCCTCCGAAAGTGCTGGGATTACAGGCGTGAGCCACCGAGCCTGACCATGTGGCTCTGTTCTTGCCAATCTCCTTCCCAAACCCATCACCCCCCAGGGCGTCCCTGACCTTCAGTGACTGGCAGGGGTCCTGTAAACATATAATTCACCACATATTCCCTTGGTCTCACCTTCATCTTTTTCTCAGCTCAGAGAGCTCTTTTCTGGAAAGAAATATTAGGCAGCTTTATTTTTTAAAAGTCCCCTTTCCCTCTAAAGATGACATTCAAATTTTAGATTCAGCCAGGCGCGGCGGCTTATGTCTGTAATCCCAGCAGGTTGGGAGGCTAAGGTGGATCACTTGAGGCCAGGAGTTAAGAGACCAGCCTGGCCAACATGGTGAAACCCCGTCTTTACTAAAAATACAAAAAAATTAGCCAGGCGTGGTGGTGCATACCTGTAATCCCAGCTACTCGGGAGGTTGAGGCACGAGAATTGCTCAAACCCAGGAGGCGGAGGTTGCAGTGAGCCAAGATCACACCACTGCACTCCAGCCTGGGCGAAAGAGCCAGACCCCGTCTCAAAAAAAGAAAAAAAAATTTTTTAGATTCAAATTTCATACGAAAAAATGTTTTTCTATGAAAAAGTTGTATGTACCATAAAAGTACGATTTATAATAATCATAACTCTTTAATTTACTATGTGACAGGTATGTTCTAAGTCTTCTATATGTTAGATATTTATTTAAGCCTTGCAGCAACCCTGCAAAGTAGTTATTACTATTGTCCCCATTTTTTTTTTTCTTTTGTGAGACGGAGTCTTGCTCTGTCACCAGGCTGGAGTGCAGTGGCGCAATCTTGGCTCACTGCAACCTCCACCTCCCAGGTTCAAGTGATTCTCCTGCCTCAGTCTCCTGAGTAGCTGGGATTACAGGTGCGCACCACTATGCCCGGCTAATTTTTGTATTTTTTAATAGAGATGGAGTTTCACCATTTTGGTTAGGCTGGTCTCGAACTCCTGACCTTGTGATTCGCCCACCTCGGCCTCCCAAAGTGCTGGAATTCCAGGCGTGAGCCACCATGCCTGGCCTATTGTCCCCATTTTAAGATGAGGAAACTAAAGCACAGAAAAATTAATTGACTTGCCCAAGGTCAAGGAAACATAAAACAATGGGGACAAGGTTCAAATCCAGGGTGTCTGGTTTTAGGGTCTCTGTTCTTTACCAGGGGCTGTGCTCAAAAGAGCCCTCACACATTTAGAAAAGGGGCTCCTGGCCGGGCATGGTGGCTCATGTCTGTAATCCCTACACTTTGGGAGGCTGAGGTTGGCCGACTGCCTGAGCTCAGGAGTTTGAGACCAGCCTGGGTAACATGGCAAAAACCCATCTCTACTAAAAATACAAAAAATTAGCCAACCGTGGTGGCATGTGCCTGTAGTCCCAGCTGCTTGGGAGACTGAGGCAGGAGAAAAATCACTTGAACCCAGGAGGTGGAGGTTGCAGGAAGCCAAGATCACACCATTGCAGTCCAGCCTGGGTGACAAAGTGAGACTCTTTCCAAAAAAAAAAAAAAAGGCTTCTTATAAAAATTCACTCTCTTATGCGCTATTTGACAGAAGTCTCATTGTCAGAAATCTCCATTCAAATTTAGCCTTAGCCTTTTGCCAAAACATCTCTTAGTAAGTGGAATTTGCTAAAATTGGTTCAATACTATTTCTGTTTAAGTGTCAAGTGTGGAGATGACAAGAATTATTAACTGTTTCAGTGAGAAGTATACTTTGTGAGGTTTAAAATAAATATGTTGGCCAGGCACAGTGGCTCACGCCTGTAATCCCAGCACTTTGGGAGGCTCAGGTGGGAGGATAGTTTGAAGCCAGGAGTTTGAGACCAGCCTAGGCAATATAGCAAGAAGCCATCACTACAAAAAAACTTAAAAATTAGCTGGGTGTGGTGGCACATGGCTGCAGTCCCAGCTACTCAGAGGCTAAGGTGGGAGGATCACTTGAGCCCAGAAGTTCAAGGGTACGGTAAGCTATGATTGCACCACTACGCTCTAGCTTGGGTGATAGAGTGAGACACTGTCTCCAAAAATAAAGAATCAGCCGGGCCCGGTGGCTCACGCCTGTAATCCCAACACTTTGGAAGGCCAAGGCGGGCGGATCACGAGGTCAGGAGATCGAGACCATCCTGGCTAACATGGTGAAACCCCGTCTCTACTAAAAATACAAAAAATTAGCCAGGCGTGGTGGCGGGCGCCTGTAGTCCCAGCTACTCGGGAGGCTGAGGCAGGAGAATGGCGTGAACCCGGGAGGCGGAGCTTGCAGTGAGCCAAGATAGCACCACTGCAGTGCAGCCTGGGCCACAGAGCGAGACTGCGTCTCAAAAAAAAAATAAAAATAAATAAAAATAAATAAAAAATAAATAAATAAATTCAAATAAAAATAAAATACAGTATTTCAGATCTGTGAATTTTGGTATCCCTGGGGATCCTGGAACCAATCCCCTCAGATAACAAAGGATGACTATATGTTATAATTACATGTGTGTCAAAACCATCTAAGGACCTGAACTCATAGTCATAGAGTGCCCTTCAGGGAAGTGGTAACACAAGGGTACAGTTTTTTGTTTTGTTTTTTTGAGATGGAGTTTCCCCTCGTCGCCAAGCTGGAATGCAGTGGCATGATCTCTGCCCACTGCAACCTCCGCCTCCCAGGTTCAAGTGACTCTCCTGCCTCAGCCTACTGGGTAGCTGGGATTATAGGCACACGGCCCCACACCTGGCTAATTTTTGTATTTCTAGTAGAGATGGGGTTTCACCATGTTGGCCAGGCTGGTCTTAAACTCCTGACCTCAGGTGATCCACCCATCTCAGCCTCCCAAAGTGCTGCGATTTCAGGTGTAAGCCACCGTGCCCTGCCCAGTGTACAGTTGAGTATGTGCGAGTGTGTATGGTATGTGTCCCTCACAATTCATTTAGGCCCAAAGGTGACACAGGACAAGGACAATCCCATTTGGGGCTCTCAGGGTAGAAGTCAAGTCTCCCATGTCACACTGGGAGGCCCCGAGAGACTTCTCCACCCCATCGGGTCGCCAGGCACAGCAGTCTAAATTCTTCAGTGTCTTTCCCCAAAATCACCTCCCTAGCTCCTAGTCCAGGACCCTACTCAAAAGGGGAGCTCAGATGGTATGGAAAAGAGGCCACCAGACAACAGGTAGAAGAAAAACACATACTCAAGAAATTTAATTCTCTGCCCCAGTTTATTTGTCTTGCGTTGGTCCAAAGGCCGGGTTTACACACTCAATATGTAAGAGCTACAGACAAAAAGTCTTCAGGGCCCACCCCTCACCCCCACT
This sequence comes from Papio anubis, assembly GCF_008728515.1. Taxonomy (NCBI): domain Eukaryota; kingdom Metazoa; phylum Chordata; class Mammalia; order Primates; family Cercopithecidae; genus Papio; species Papio anubis. Next base: position 33,921,962 of record NC_044976.1, read on the forward strand.
CCCTGGATCTTTCACTCATCCACCTGTCAGGGATGAAACTCTTTAGAGATAGACAGGAAGAGCCCCCCACTTTGCCGATAGGGAGACTGAGGGCCAGAGGCTGCATCAGTGACTTCCATGCCACTGTTCACCCACCAGTGTCCCCTCTTCATACCCCTGCTCACCCACCAGGATCTTGCATTCTCTTGGCTCCCAGGAACAAAAGAGAGCTCAGCTACCTTAGTCGTTGGTTCTTTCCAAGGCTCACCCACTCTGTAACTCACGGAGCCTGCCAATCCCTGTTTGAAGGGCCATGCAGTGAAAGAAGGGGTTAAAATTCAGCATCCTAAGCATTTCCAGAGGCTTAGGCTGACACTGCCCCCTTCCCATCCCAGAAAGCCAACCTCTGGCTCCTCCTGACAGTCCGACTTCAGAGAAATGAACCAAACCAATTCGACATCCAATGCTTCTAAAGCCAGAGAGGCACAGCAAGGTAGAGGCAGAGACAGGGAAGCGATATTTTCCTCATCAGCTTTGGAACATCTTGTCTGTTCCTTGCAGGCTTATTAACATACATTGCTTTTCATCAGAAGCTTAAATCAACAGGGTTTGCGACAGCTCCTTTCCCAGTGGAGAGATGGTTTGTTTGGGAACTGGTATTTTAGAATTCCCGTTCTCCTATTCTTCACAGGGTTCCACTATTGTCATCTCCCCTGTCCCCATCTCCCATGTGCCCAAAGGCAGAGTTCAAGAGGGACAGTCCCCTATGTCCTTCTCTGTCCCCACCCCCACCATCATCTCCATCACTACTCCCGGTTCCCCTTCCTGATACCAGTTCTCCACCCACTGCCAGACAAAATTGCAGCCAAAATGCCATGGCAGGCCAGAGCAGCCACTAAACCTCCTACAAGCAAAGCCAACATCAGGGACGATAGCCTCAGCTGAGCAAGTCTGGGTTAAGTGAGGGAAAGGGAAAGAAGAGGTGGCCTGGGAAACCCCAGGAGAATGGGTCAGCCACAACCCTCAGATAAATGATAGCATGCTAGCCCTCTGTCTCCAGGGAACAGTGGGGCCCAGTGGAGAAGAAAGGCTGCGGTAGGCCATGAGGAACACAAGGTGTGGGTGGATACCCCACAGTGCAGCTGGATATGTATTTGCACACACCTGCTCATGAGTCTGCCTGCAAACACACATGCTCCTAACATACACCTCCCATGCCTGCAGCCACACACGTGCACCCCTGCACACACAAGGGCTCCCTCACATACATCCAACACAAGCCTGCACACTCAAACTCACTCATAGACACACACATCTTCTGCATATACATCCTCATGCGCATATACACACACTGCTGGGTACCTGTCTACACACGCACATACAGATTTCCTCATTCTTCTTACATACTACACACATACATGTTCACTCTTACATGCTCACATATAGGTCTGTAGATAAATTAGCTTGTGTGTGCACATGTGCACACAGCACACTTAAGCTCATTTATACATGTTTATTCACACATTCCTATACACACCAGCCTACATGTTAGCACATACACACTCATGCCTACCTGCAATCATGCCAGCAAATAATTATGTACTTACTAGTGCACAACCTCACACATGCCTGCAAATATACACATACACCCTTGCACACTTGTGGAGACACACCCTTAGCCCTGGTCCTGGGGCCTGGATGGTGCTGCCCTCTGCTGGAGACAGCGAATGAGCTCCTTCCGGTTGTCTAGGATGGTGTCGAAGCTCTCCTGTAGTCGGGCCTGCTGGTCAATCAACTGATGCTGCAGGCCCCGGATCCACTGGAGCAGTGCCAGGCGACGGTACATCACCAAGTGCACGTGGTGCTTTTCTTTCTCCTGCTCTTTGTAGCGCTCCTGGGCTTGTAAGTGCTGCACAGCCTGGGCCACTGAGGGCAGAAGAGGATTGGGAGGGCCAAGGCCTTGCGGGGTCCCACAGGCAGGCTCAGGACTGCTGCTAGGGCTGTTGATACTCAGGGAACTGCTGGCATAGCCATTGTCCTCCAGAGGGGAGCAGACTGTGCCAGGACCACCCATCTTCTCAGGCTCAGCCCCGGGAATCTCTGCCCCCTCTGGGGGGCTGCGCACCCCTTCCTCAGGGGATCCAGGGGCCTGGAAGGCCTGGTTGTCAGAGGGCGACTCAGGGGAGCTCCTCCTCAGGATAGGTTCCACTCTGCCTGGCATCCCATGCCAATTCTCATTAGCATCCTTGGCACTTGCCATGAAGTTGGAGTTGTTGTCTGGTTGGAGCTCGGGTTGACATACTCCAGGAGGTGGGTCCCCCAGGAATTGGCCCCCCTCAGCTAGCCCTGGCTGGATGGCGAACATCTGGTCTGTAAAGGGAAAGCAGGAGACTGAGTCACAGTAGGACAGGGTGGGGTGCCTGAAGTCAGGGCAACTTAGCTGCAGGGACAAGGCTGAAAGCAAGAGCCCGACCACTCCCTGTCAAGCCCTTTCTCTTGACTCTGGTGACACTTCCCCTCACGGTTTTCGTCCTCCCTGTCTACCTGTTCATTCTCAGTCTCCTGCAGAGGGTTTTTCCTCAGTCCTCAGAGCCAGGCTGTCTTCTGATTTTGCACATTTCTCTCCAGAGGACCTCATTCTCTGCTGTAGCTTCAAGGACCATCATATGCTGATGACTCTCAGATCTGTCTTCAGCCCAGATCTAACTGCTATCCAACCCTGCAACCAATCATAGGCTCCTCAAATTCTACATAACGAGTCTGGGTGCGGTGGCTCATGCCTGTAATCACAGCACTTTGGGAGGCCGAGGCAGGCAGATCACCTGAGGTCAGAAGTTCGAGACTAGACTGGCCAACATGGTGAAACCCCATCTCTACTAAAAATACAAAAATTAGCCAGGCGTGGTGACAGGCACCTGTAATCCCAGCTATTTGGGAGGCTGAGGCATGGGAAGCGCTTGAACCCAGGAGGCAGAGGTTGTAGTGAACTGAGATTGTGCCACCACACTCCAGCCTGGGTGACAGAGTGAGACTTCATCCCTCTCCACCCCCTGCCCCCACCACCAAAATTCTATATAACCAAACAAGCTCTCCTTCAGTATCCTCAGCAAGATGGCTCCACCCTCCATCCAGAAGGCTAGGAGCATCCTGGGCTCCTCACTCTCCTTCCTTCTCCCATCTCATTGATAACCACATTCTGACCATTCTTCCTCTTCCAAGCCATTTCTGACCTGGATTATTGCCTCGGCCTTTTCACTGGTCTCTCTGCCCCCAGTTACAAATGTAAATTTCACTTGTCACCACTCAGAATGCCCTCCCTGAACTCCTGCTAAACTTCTATGTGGCCTACAAGGCCCTGTTTGATCTGGCCTCTGCTCACCCTTCCATACCTGCCTTTTGCCACTCTGTCCCTCCCATCATAGCAAACTGCCCAGAGATCTCAAAACACACCATTGTTCTTCTTACAGTATTCCTTTGGCCTATAATATCCTTCCTCTCCCCTCCCCTCAAAGCTCCTCCCTTCTCCACCCAGCAAATTCCTTTTTGTACTTCAAAATCAGCTGTAATATCCCCAGATCTCCATGTACCCATGTCTCTGAAGCTGTCTTGATACTGCCGCAATCAATATTACATAAACAAGCACGGTTAGTTATGCCTTCCTCTGGGTCCCCACTGCCCTGGGTACACTGTCTTATCCAACTTTGTGTCTGTCCCTGGCATACATGGTTGACGATCAGTGAATGTCTATTTAACTGGCAGTTTTGGTTTGTGGCAATGATCTTGTAATAGCAGTTTGTAATGTAGCTTGGACCTCCCCTATATATCCTCCATCATATTCCCCAGAGTCAGCCAGCATAGAGCCCGGAACCAGGCTGTCTGTGCATACAGGTACTTGCTAAGCGAGTGAATGGGAGAAGAGACTGCAGTGAATTTCCATGCTCAGGAAGCTACTCCCGACTCCCCCGGGCTGGAAGAGCTGGGTTCAGTTCCCTCTCCTACCCCAGCCAGGGAGCCCAGCCTTCCCCAGTGACAAGCTTTTCTTCTGAGCCTGCCCACTTCCCTCCCAATGCCTCTGGAACACGGCCACTATCTTGTGTCCCTGTCCCTAGCTTGCTCCATCCTGAGGCCCTGGAGGGAGGGCATACCACACCACTCTTCTCTCCTCCATAACCTGCTTCTAACCAAAATTAGGATTTGAATTGACAAAGGAATTCTACTGACCAAACAGCACTGGGATTAGAACAATTTAAGAGCATGAAGAGGAAGGATATTGTAAGTGGAGCCGGCACTGGGAGGCGCTCCATAGGTGGCATGGACCCTCCCCACCCCCAGCAACGGGCAGAAGTCCTGGGGAGAAGGGTGTAGGAACAGTTCCTTTGTAATCGCCCTCTAAGCAAGGCTTGTGGGAAGGTGCCTACAGATCTCCCCTCGCCCCAATTTTTAATTTTTCCTATACTTGGATGGGGCCATGAAGGAAGCTGGGATGGGGTGGGGGTGGCGCTAGGGATCACAGGGTTCTCAGAAATAGTAAAATAGGAACCCCGACACCCCAGGACTAGGTCTCCGCCCAAATAGGAGGCAGCCTCCTTTCCTGGCCTTGCGGGAGTGGGAGACCACCCCAGGAGGCAGAGACCATCCTTCCCTAGTCTCCTCGGAGGCCGCTGTGACTCCCCGCTTCCCGCGGCTGGGCCCCAAGCCCCCCGCCTCCGACTCACGGCCTAGAGGCGCCCGATCCGGCGCGTCTGGCTATGGCTCCGCCCGGCCCTGGTGGTGTCTAGTCCCTGGGCTGGGGGTTCCTCGGCCTGGGCGTCTCCGCGGTCCAAGCGTGGGTGCGGGGCTCCCGGGCAGCGCGCCCAGCCCCAGGTCCGGACTGCGGAGTCAGGCGGCGTCTGCGCGGCGGGGCGGAGCGGCCGGGCCCACGTGGGCCGGTTCGGTTTTCCGTGGAGCCGCGCGCTAGGCTCTGCGCCGGAACCGCCTCGCCCCCGCGCGGGGCCGCGTTGAACCAGGCCTTTCAGGTCCGGTGCTCTCTCCTATTGGCGTTCGCTGGGCCCTTCCCATCAGTTCACCTCACTGCGGACACCGTGCAATTTTCAAGTGAAATCTGATTAGTCACCACCTTCCGGCTTTAAACTCCTCTATGACTTCCCCACAGCCGGGACAACCCCTAAGGCAGCAGCCGCGGGGCTCTGCGCGTCCGGCCCTCCGTCTGCCTCTCCGGCTTTGTCCTCTACCCTCCCTCTCCGTAGCTACCCTCCCGCACGCCCCTTTCCGCCACGCGGCTTTGGCACGCACGGTTCCCTCGGTCTAGCAGTCTCTTCCCCCTCTCGATTTACTCCTATTTCAGCTCTCTTCTCGGAGAAATCTCTGACTCCCTAGATCGCATTCGTTCCCCCTTGTATGTCAGGGCACGTTCCTTTTCTTCATAGCATTTATCACAATTTGGAATTATATATTTCTTTTTGTGCTACTTGACTAAAGTCACGGAGACCGGGCGCGGTGGCTCACGCCTGTAATCCCAGCACTTTGGAAGGCCGAGGCCGGCGGATCACCTGAGGTCAGGAGTTCGAGACCAGCCTGGCCAACATGGTGAAACACCGTCTCTACTAAAATACGAAAATTAGCTGGGCGTGGTGGCGGGCGCCTGTAATCCCAGGTACTCGGGAGGCTGAGGCAGGAGAATCGCTTGAACCTGGGAGGTGGAGGTTGCAGTGAGCCAAGACTGTACCACTACACTCCAGCCTGGGCAACAGAGTGGGACTCTGTCTCAAAAAAAAAAAAAAAAAAGAGAGAGAGAAAGAAGAAGATCCGGCCTGGGACAGGTCCCAGGGCTGATGTCCTGTACCTGGGATGGGGGCTCTCCACAGGACACAGAGCCCGTCCATGACGCCTGTGCAGTGGGCACTAGTGCTTTTGCCCAGGTGAGGAGGAACAAGGTTATAAAAAGGGTCCTGGCTTCCAAACTCCAGTGAATTCTTCTCAGAGCTCCACTCTACTGAAGCTTGATCCCCCTCTTTTGCACCCTGGGGAAATGTGAAGTTGGGGACCCTGTTTGGAATAAAAGAGAACAGAGTTTAGTAATTGCTGACCCTAATATATAAGGTACCCTCTTCCAGTTTCAACTTGATTCCAAGTCACCATTCTGCACCCTAGATACTAATTGGCAAATTGAATCACACCAAGAAATCCTATATGCAAAAACAGGGAAAATGGAAAAGAAATTTTTATGATTATGATGACTATTTTAAGAGGGAAAAGGAAATAAGAAGAAGGCAGAAGTAATTCAAACTTTGCACACTCCTCCAGCTAAGAAAATACAGGTGGAGATGTCAGCCTCATTTCTACATCAGATCCTGTGGCCTAAGTTCTCTCCCTTCCCTTATCCACTTCAGGTTCCCCTGGCCTTCAGCCTGGGGTGACCCAAATCCAAATCCTTACTGTTGGTTTTTTTTTTTTTTTTTTTTTTTTTGAGATGTAGTCTCGCTCTGTCGCCTAGGCTGGAGTGCAGTGGTGCAATCTCGGTTCACCGCAACCTATGCCTCTCAGGTTCAAGTGATTCTCTTGCCTCAGCCTCCCGAGTAGCTGGGATTACAGGTGTATGCATCACGTCAGTTAATTTTTGTATTTTTAGTAGAGATGGGGTTTCACCATGTTGGTCAGGTTGGTCTTGATCTCCTGACCTTGTGATCCACCCACCTCAGCCTCCCAAAGTGCTGGGATTACAGGCGTGAGCCACTATGCCCGGCCCAAATCCTCACTCTTAAAGGCTCTCAGCTTTGGTGATCTAGGGTTATGCAGTTCTCCCCAGACCACAGAGCCATAAAGTCATCAATTGTTTGTTCTGCCCAGAATAGCCTTTCTCTGCCTCTGTTTGGACTCTGTCTCTCCCAGCTTAACCATGTGGGTCAAATGAAAGCCTGAAGAATCAAGGGATAGGAACTCCACTCCAGGTGAGCCAGTCGGAGTCTGGGATCTTCTGAAATGAAATTAAAGGAAGATGAGGCAGGGAAGAAACAGAGATGAGAGACAGAAGTTCTGATAATGTTGCAGACCCTGTTTCCTGAATCTAAATTTATAGTTTTGTGTGCCTTATTTTGCCAAGCCTAACTTGAGTGGAATTCTTTCACCGACAATCAAAAGAATGTTGATTAATACAATAGCACAAAGTGGTGACCCCAGGGTCTCTGGGTTCCACTCACCCACCTCTCAACCCTTATTAGGTAGCAGTAACTCCCTTTCTCCTTGAAAGCCATTATCAGTCCAGTCTACACTGTGACCACCCCCTTCTATTCCTCTAGTACTACCAGGAGCCTGAAATCCAAGAGAATCATCTTTGTGTTTCTTGGTTAGAAACGTTCCTCCCACGATGCTATCACCATCTTTTTTTTTTTTTTTTTTTTTTCCCAAGACAGTTTCACTCTGTCACCCAGGGTGGAGTGCAGTGGCGTGATCTCAGCTCACTGCAACTTCCACCTCCCAGGTTCAAGCCATTCTCCTACCTCAGCCTCCCGAGTAGCTGGGATTACAGGCACGTGCCATCACACCCAGCTAATTTTTGTATTTTTAGCACAGACAGGGTTTCACCATGTTGGTCAGGCTGATCTCGAACTCCTGACCTCAAATGATCCACCCGCCTCGACCTCCCAAAGTGCTGGGATTACAGGCGTGAACCACCATGCTCGGCTGATGCTGTCACCTTCTGACCTGCAATACCCAGAATCTCAGAGACAGGAAGAAAACTCTTAGTCCTTTGGTACAATCATATAAGGTGCCACAACCACCTCTACCTCTTCTTCCTATGCATTCTGGCTGCAAAGGACAAAACATTATATACATTGATTTAAAGCCTATATTGGGCCTGGTGTGGTGGCTCACACCTGTAATCCCAGCACTTTGGGAGGCCGAGGCGGGCGGATCACTTGAGGCTGGGAATTCGAGACCAGCCTGGCCAACATGATGAAACCCCGTTTCTACGAAAAATACAAAAATTAGCCAGGCATGGTGGTGCGCATCTGTAATCCCAGCTATTCAGGAGGCTGAAGCAGGAGAATTGCTTGAACCTGGGAGGTGGAGGTTGCAGTGAGCCAAGATCGTGCCACTGCACTCCAGCCTGGGAGACAGAGCCAGACCCTATCTCAAAAAAAAAAAAAAAAAAAAAAAAAGAATAGACAGAAGAATGGGCTGTAACAATGTAATGGGCCCTGCAACAGAGCCAGGAGGCAAAAGTAGTAAGCCCAAAAAAGGGTAAGGAAAGGCTTCACAGAGGTGACTTTTTTTTTTTTTTTTTTTTCAAAGAGACGGGAGTCTTGCTATGTTACCCAGGCTGATCTCAAACTCCTGACCTTAAGTGATTCTCCCACCTTGGCCTCCCAACATTCTGGGATTACAGGCATGAGCCACTACACCCAGCTAGCACAGGGGTGATATTTGAGCCAGGCCTTGAGGGATGAATAAGAGCTCACTAAGAGAAAGCAAGAGAAGGCACAGGAGACTGCATTTTCAGAGTGAGTTCAGGAAACACCCCATAGGCCAGTGTGGCTGGAGCTCGGTGGGAAGTGGAGGTAAGGTGAGGCTGGAAGATAAAGTTGGCCCAGTTGTGAAAGTTCTTGACCACCATCCAGGGAGCTTGGGCTCTATCCTGCGGGCAGCAGGGAAATAACTGAGGAAGCCCGTAGTTTCCATATCAGAACAAAGCAAAATCCTGGATGACAAACTACGTTGCTAACTTGCTTTCTTCTCTCTTCCTGAGGTCACATCATCTGTCAACTTCCCCACATGGCTTTGGGAACTTAGGCAAATCAAATCATTTTAAGCTTTTTGGGCTAAATAAAATAATATGCCTTAAAAATTGTTCAATAACATAGCAGTGAACGTTGTTACTTGGGCTCCCAAGACCAGGCACAATCCCAGAGGACCTTTGACATGCCAAAGAGCCTTTAAGGCAGATTAGAACGAGAATTATTCCCCAGAATTGGTTCGTCTTGGGAAAGGAAGGCCTAGGAAGCTGGTGGCCTAGTTGTTTTGTTCATCCATGTCTCTACTGCTTCTTAAAGGTAAAGCACCTCTTTAGTCTATCAAGAAATTACTGTGTGTTTACCTTAGGTAAAATATGTCCATTCCCCTATCTTCCATCTTGGCTATTTTCCCAGCTGTAAACTGACAATTAGAAGTTTTAAAGCATTTCTAGATCCTTGAAGTCATTTCTTTTTCCTCAACAAAATCTTTCCAATATATCCAGTTTGAGATCTCTCTTCCCCTAAACGCTCCACCTAAGGGCTCTGAGGGAACTTCAGGGAAGCTTTTAAAGTTCGGCAGGGCACAGCTGCAAATCCACTGCACCAGATGAACCCAGGAAATAAATCCTTCCCCTGTCCCCGACCCTGTTCCCCTTCTCACCCACCCTTTCCAAGGGAAAAGGGAGAAACAGGTCTTTTCGGAGCTGCTGGAAGAATGAAAGGTCATATAAACTCTTTCTCTCCAGTGCACTCAAGCGGTCACCAGGAGACCAGAAAAGCCAAATCCAAGGTCCCAAGGCTCTTGATCATCCAGGGCCCACAACAGAGGGAGTAAGCTAGATGGAGAAGCTGAAGTGAAGGAGGAATGAGAGAAGGGGGTGCCTGTTCCACCCCCTTCCTAGCAGCTGCCTCTGTGGGCTCCGTAATCCCCATGCCCTCTCCCCCACCCCACCCTCCGGCCGCCCACCTCTCCTCCACCCACCCCATTCATCAGTAGGAGGCCACTGTATCAGCACAGCCTTTCAAGGCCTGACAGTTCCTTTCTGGGTGCCCCCCACATGTAACCACTTAACCCCCAGCACAAAGGGCCAGGCTGAATGGGCTTGGAGCCGGTGGCTCGTGCAGAAGGGGAGGCCTCAATAGGATTTGGGGAGCTGGGTGTATAAACCGCTCTGCTCCAGCAGCCCTCAATGGAGGAGCTGGAGTCGGGGCATGTGCCGAGGGGAGGAGCTCGGCAGCTGCATCCCGCCCATGAACAATGATTTATTCATTCTCCTGGCACGCACAGAGAAGACAGGCTGGGGAAACATGGCCCCACAAATCGCCCTCAGCCTCAGCTGATTCCCACAGCAATCACTGCAGTTCAGAGTGCCCCCTCCCACTTGTAATGTTTTGCCTCAAGCTTACCCTTCCTCTTCCTCGTAAGGAAGTAGACTACATTACGGGAGGCCTTAAGTAGCCTTAAGTTCAGGCAAGCTTTGTTCTTTGAGTTGGTTGCACCCAAACTCAACCTCACTTTCTCTGAAAGCTTCCTGGCCAGGTTTTCCTCACACCCATTTCACAGCCACAGAAACAGAAGCAGACAGAAAAAAAAAAAAACAGTGCATAGCAAAGCCTATCTCAGGATGGCCTCCAGCAGGGAGCTGGGGAGCTTAGCCCAGGAGTAACTGACAGGTGATGGGAATGCAGTAAATGTTTGCTGGATGAGTTAGTGGCTGCTAACAAGAGGTAGTGCGCTTGCTGCTCTCACTCCTCTTCCCAGACCCTTTACTCCTTCCTGTAGCCACATCCATCTGGCTCCAATTCCCAGAAGAATCTCTTGGAAATCTTTTGGGATGAGGGGGCAGAATGAAGACAGGTAAGCAAAGATGCTAAAACCTGTAGATAAACAATGCTGGGCCGGAGTGGGGGGGCGGTTTCAAGAAGTCAAATTGTGACAAGAGGAAATTTGTTCTCGCCCTCTTGCCTCCATATGTCGTGTCACCAGGGCCAGATCACACACACACATCATCATCATAAATAAAACTGAAAATCAATACCGTTAGCAGAACAGGGAGAGCCAGAATGAAGTCACCATCCTCAGACTGGCCCCTGGGCCTACTGGCCGCAAGCTCGTAATTACCTTGTCACACAGAAAACAAATCTATTGTGAGGGGTGGTAAGTGTGAGGGATGGGAGATCCCAGGCACGGAGCTTGCCGGCTGGGGAGCAGGGGAAGGGGTGCAGTGCGAAGACGGATTGGCCTTCAGTGCTGGTGGTGCAGGAGCTTGAGACTAACAAACTAAGGCCTGAACAGTTTAAGAAAGTTTGTTGTTTTAGTCGGGAGGGTGGACACCTTAAGTGATCCTGCCCAATACTGGTGCGGGGCATGAAGTAGCCTGGGAAAAGGCTTCAAGCCCACTCCTGGAGCCTCAGGAGAGCAGGTGGCTAGGATGCTGCTGCCCTCTGGTGGGCATAAAGAGACAGTATCCACACCTCCAACACTGGAAATCCATTGCAAAGGAGTCTCCGTTCTTTGTTGTTCTAAAGGCTTGGCCACCAGGACTAGTGCCTTCACAGCTTGGATTTCCCAGGAAGCCAACTCTGAGAATGTTTAATGCGCTGGATGTTTATTAAGAACCTCCTTTGGGATCAACAGCTGTGGAAGAATGAGAATGAGCAGGAGTAGGCAGAGGAAGAAGCTGATCTACAGGACAAGCCTGTGACAGCCTCAGCCAACTGCACAGGGAGCTCTGAAGCTAGAATGGCCCTTGAGAGTTGATTCAAAATAAGCTAAGAAGGCCAGGCCTTTATACACCTGTTGCCATTTGATGTGGGCTATCCTTGACCTTGGACAAGGTGCTTTCTGAGGCAATTCCCACCCTGAAAGGCTGTCTGCATAGTGCTTCCAACAGCTGGGCCAACAAGGTCTTCATGGAAGGGTCCACCCTCCATACCATAAGTCATCAAATATTTCCCAAAGAAACAGCAGGTTTAGATCATGCCTCAGGCTGCAGGCTCAGTTGGGACAGTCTACAAGTCTCAGTTACCGGGGCTGTTATGCACTGATCCTTGGAAACGGTGAGGGGGGCCTTAATGCTCAGATTCATGGATTCATTCATCCAATGAGCATTTGTTGAGATTTACTGTGTGCCAGGCCTTGAGGCAGACACTTTACAAATTTTTTTTATTTAATCCTCACAACTGTGAAGCTAGTATTAACTCAGATTATTCAGATGAGATCAAGTTATTAAGTAGCTTTCACAGTCCAATGACACTTTGAAAAAATGCCACTTACAATGGGACAAGTGCTATTGCTGCCACCAAAGATTTCTTAGGTCAGAAAGGGTCTTGGCTGTCTTCTGTGTGTGTTCCTATGTGTATGAACGGGATGGCTCGCCTTCTGCTTTCAGCCAGAACATTTCCTCTCTGGCAGCCAAGAGCTGTGCCTCAATAGCCTCCTGCTTTAATTCCTGCCTAAAAATGTTGCTGCCCTGGCCGGGCGCGGTGGCTCAAGCCTGTAATCCCAGCACTTTGGGAGGCCGAGGCGGGTGGATCACGAGGTCAGGAGATCGAGACCATCCTGGCTAACATGGTGAAACCCCGTCTCTACTAAAAATACAAAAAACTAGCCGGGCGTGGTGGCGGGCGCCTGTAGTCCCAGCTACTCGGAGGCTGAGGCGGGAGAATGGCGTGAGCCCGGGAGGTGGAGCTTGCAGTGAGCCGAGATCGCGCCACTGCACTCCAGCCTGGGCGACAGAGCGAGACTCCGTCTCAAAAAAAAAAAAAAAAAAATGTTGCTGCCCAAGGTAACAAAACCACAAGCTTTTTTCTTTTTCTTTCTTTTGAGACAGAGTCTCACTATGTCACCCAGGCTAGAGTGCAATGCTGCAGTTTTGGCTCACTGCAGCCACAACCCTCAGGCTCAAGTGATCTTCCTACCTTAGCCTACCAAGTAGTGGGGACTACAGGCACGCACCACCGTGCACAGCTAATTTTTGTATTTTTTGTAGAGATGGGGTTTCACCATTTTGCCCAGGCTGGTCTCAAACCCCTGAGTTCAAGCAATCCCCCCGCCTCAACCTCCCAAAGTGCTGGGATTACAGGCATGTGCCACCATGTCTGGCCCAAAACCACAAGCTTTACAAATTCCTGGTTGTAGCTACAGAGCAAGCCACCATTGCTCAAAAGGAAGCTGGGCTAGCTCCTTCCCTGGAAAGTCAATGGAGAGATAGCCCTGGATCCTCAGTGTTCTTTTAGCCGTCTGATCATCAGAAGGTTGAGACGGTAAGTTCTTCCCTAATGTCTAACCTCCATATTTGCTGCAACTGTTTTGGGACAATAACGCTGAAGGGACAAGAGGCACAGGTTTCTGCTTCAGAAAACTGTCAGTACCCTGTACCTCTCACTAACCTGCCCACTCTGTGTAAGGGGCTGAGGGCTGGAAAGATAGAGAAAACTGTCAGCTGCTGTTCTTCTATAGCCCTGATGGGTTCTCATCCTTGGTCAATTAAGACATCCAGCAACCAACATTAAGATCTTAATTTTCTCATTTAGATTCTAATCATAAATAACCTGAAGGAAAATGAAAGAGGGAGTATGCTTGGAAGTCATGGAACAATTTCTGGGTCTAACTACAGAGACATTCACTCAACCTCACCCTCCCCTCAACCATACACATAGACACACACACACACACACACACACACACACACGCCTTCCCTCCTGGGCCCCCAGAACCTAATTTTTCACGTTTGGAAAACCCAGATGATTTTTGCCTAGGTCCATCTGGTTTTCCAAATAACCTGTCTTTTTGATAAATAACGTAAGTTAAATTAGACAAGACAAACAAACAGAAGGGTGGGCAGTCAGCCTTTTTCCTTCCCTCAGCCTCTGAGAAAAAGAGATGAGGGCTGAAAAACCCAAACCATGGCTCACTCCCAACCCTGCCCCAGCACTTTCTACCCCTTGGACTAGGCAATAATTCTCCAGCCTGGAGCTGGGAGCTGCCTCTTCAGCCCTACCTCTAGCCCACCAGCCATCAAGAATACCACGGACTATGGTTCTCTCTAAAATGAAGGGAAGGAACTCCGGTGTCCAGCCCCATAACCCCTTCCAATCACCCTTAGGCTGTAGCTACTTCAAACTCCCTTTTCCCATTATGAATCCCACCACAGGGAAGAACTAAATCAATAAACTGAAAATGAAAAACCTTTAAGGTGAGAGAATAGAGGACAAAAAGAGGGGATGGGAAGGATGTGGATGATACAGACCAAGACGATACAACTACTGGGGACAGAAACCAGGCACCTTGGTCTCAAAAGGTAAAATCTGAGGTGACACCAGCCATACACAAGCCATGTCTATCTTCCCACTTCACTGGAGAGTCCAAGCATACACGCAGGCCTCCATTTCTACTGCTATAACAAGTCTCAGCACATAGCTAGCCACCAGTGGTGGACTATGGAGCTTTGTTGGGGCTTGGCTTCTCCTTCCCACTCAGCTCTACCCATTCCTCAGCAGTGGGTTAGCCTGCATTAGTGCAGCCTCTGAAATATGCACATTCACTTCACATTAATTTTTACCTTTGATCCTAACCATACCCTGTGAGCTAAACCAAGTCATTTCACATGAGCTCCATTTTCCAGCTGAGGAAAAAAGTTGAGAATGACTTACCCAAAGTCATGATGCTTACAAGCTGCAGAAAGAGCAAGGACTAAAGCTCTCCACCTCTATTCTGTCCTACACTAGAAAGCTCCTCTGTATATAATTCAACTCCATGCTTTTCACCATTAGCTCTTCCAGGTCTCCCATGACTCACTGCTCAGAAAATTCATTGAATTATTTTATGTGCCAGGCATGGTGCTACCCAAAGCATACATTTTTCAACTAAACAGATATGGTCTGTTTTCACAGTGCTTACAGTCTAGCAGGGAAAGCAAGCCTCAACAAACACTAAGGTAACACATCATGATGATAGACCCAAAAGGAAACTTAAGGCTGTGTGAGGTGGCTCACACCTGTAATCCCAGCACTTTGGGAGCCCGAGGTAGGTGGATCACTTGAGGTCAGGAGTTGGAGATCAGCCTGGTCAATGTGGCAAAACCCCGTATCTACTAAAAATACAAAAATTAGCTGGGCACTAAAAATACAAAAATTAGCCAGGTGTGGTGGCGCATACCTGTAACCCCAGGTACTTGGGAGGCTGAGGCAGGAGAATTGACTGCCCGGGAGGCTGAGGTTGCAGTGAGCCAAGATCACATCACTGCACTCCAGCCTGGGTAACAGAGTGAGAATCCGTATTTTTTTTTTTTTTAAAAAAAGGAAACTTAAACAGAGATAGCCTAATTAGAGAAAGGAGTGGTAATGGTCAGAGAAGGCTTCTCTGAAGAAGTTAGACTTAAGCTAACACCTTCCCCGTCTCTATCAAAAATACAAAAATTAGCCGGGCATGGTGGTACATGCCTGTAACCCCAGCTACTTGGGAAGCTGAGGCAGAATTGCTTGAACCGGGGAGACACAGGTTGCAGTGAGCCAAGATCGTGCCACTGCACTCCAGCCTGGGCAACAGAGTGAGAATCCGTCTCAAAAAAAAAAAAAAAAAAAAAAGAGAAAAGAAAAGGAAACTTATACAAAGGTAACCTAATTAAGAAAGGGATGTTAATGGTCAGAGAAGGCTTCTCTGAGGAAATTAGGCTTAAGCTAACACCCTGAAAATTATGCATCAGTCAGACAAAGAGGGAGGATGTAGAGGAGGGCATTCCAGGAAAAGAGGACACTTTAGATGCTCCTGAGGCTGCATGTCATGAGAAAGAAGAGTAGACAGGAGGTTGGGAGGCAGAGCTATATCATGTATCGGCCATGAGGAGTTTGAACTTTGAGTGCAGTGGAAGACATTAAAAGATTTTAAGTAGGGAAGTATCATCTTCCAAATTATATTTATATAAAGGTCACCTCTGGCTGCTGTGCAGACTGGATGGAAGGGAAGCCAAAACAGAAGTGGGGAGGTCAGGAGGCTATAGTAGGACCCTGGAAAGAAATTATGGAATCTTGGACCAGGGTGCTGGCCATAGAGCTGGAAGAAATGAGCTGATTCAAGATGCAGTTTGGAAGTAGGTAGAAATAACAGAACTTGGAGACTGTCTGATTACAGGATTAAGGAAGGGGTCGAGAATGCTCTTCAGGTTTCCAGTCTGAGTGACTAGATATATGGAGGTACCTTTTACTGAAATGGCAAATACAGGAGGAAGAGCAGGTTTTTAGAGAAAATCACATTTTCATGTTAAGTTTGAGATTTTTTTTTTTTTTTTTGAGATGGAGTTTCGCTCTTGTTGCCCAGGCTGGAGTGCAGTGGTGCAATCTCGGCTCACTGCAACCTCTACCTCCCAGGTTCAAGCAATTCTCCTGCCTCAGCCTCCCAAGCAGCTGGAATTACAGGCATGCGCCACCATGCCCGGCTTATTTTGTATTTTTAGTAGAGACGGGGTTTCTCCATGTTGGTCAGGCTGGTCTCGAACTCCTAACCTCAAGTGATTCGCCTGCCTCAGCCTCCCAAAGTGCTGGGATGACAGGTGTGAGCCACCACGCCCGGCCAAGTTCGAGGTATTTGAGAAACAATGGGCCTTTAAGAAGTGGCCTACAAAATATGATATAATTGTGATACTGGTAATTTCTTTCTTTCATTCTCAAAGGAGGTGAATTTCTTTTTTTCTGGGAGCTACTGGCAATTTCTTATGCTTACAGAGTGGCACTTGACATAATGCACTGACATACATTTTCCAAATGAAGCCCCCTAGCAACTCTGAGACAGCCATGACTTACTATCCTCATTTTATAAACAGAGGCTGTGAAAGGTGTAGTGTTATTTATTCAAACTGTGGTAGGCACCACTACATTCCAAACTGTGTGCCAGGCCATGAGTAGGATATAAGGGTAGAAGATACAATACCATCTCAAGGATGACATAATCAAATAGTATCATGGGAACACTCCTCCCAGAAATACTCTTCTCTATCCTTAGGTGCACAAATCTCAGGACAGGATGCCCCAAGAGTGATGAGACAACCCTAGGAGATAAAAACCAAAAACACTCCCTAAAAAGTCTTTCAGCCTGAGCATTAGAAACTCTCAAAGTGAGCAGAAGTTTGTAGAGAAGCAGTTGAGGAAATGAGGGATGCCAGAGATCTGAGCACCTTGTCTCTAGAGCTTTGGTGAATAAAATCTTACGGTTTATGGAAGAGACCCTAGTATGGCTGTGCAATTGTGAATTAATAAGATGAAATTAGAGACCCGTTTAAAGAGGTTAATACCATGTATCCCTACTCAAGCGTATGGAACAAGGAAGAAACAAAAAGATTGACTGACACTGAGCATACCCTATCTCCCATCCTCATGGGCTCTGATCCTACCAAATATGTAATTTCCAAGCTAGTGGAGCTGAGTCCTCCTGCGAGCCATAGTGTCAGGTCCTGGGGCTTCAATTTCATTAAAACATAGCTGATACTGCCGGCTCAGTGCTTTGGGCAAAGGGCATAAGGGTCAGATCAAAACTGTCCATTTCAATGCTGTTATCAAGATCAAGGCTTAGCTTACTTTATAGCAGCCATCCTGGCATAAGGAAAAGTAACCCAGAGTTTAAGGCTCAAGTTTTCTTTCTCCAAAGAGGGCTTTCTCCCAGGAGCCTCAATCAGAAACCATTTTCTTTCTTCCTTTTTTTTTTTTTTTTGGGGGGGGTTCTCACTCTGTTCATGCTGGAGTGGCGCGATCTCAGCTCACTGCAACCTCCACCTCAAAGGTTCAAGCAATTCTCCTGTCTCAGCATCCCAAGTAGCTGGGACTACAGGCGCCTGCCACCACCACGCCTGGCTAATTTTTGTATTTGTAGTAGAGATGGGGTTTCACCTTGTTGGTCAGTCTGGTCTCCAACTCCTGACCTCAGGTGATCCAGCCACCTCGGCCTCCCAAAGTTCTGGGATTACAGATGTGAGCCACCACGCCAGGCCCAGGAACCATTTTCTCCCTGGATTTCTCAGGCACAAATTTTCTTTCTTCCCTTTCTTTCCTTTCTTTCTTCCTTTCTTTCTTTCCCTCCCTCCCTCCCTCCCTTTCCTTTTTTTTATAGAGTCAGGGTTTCACCATGTTGCCCAGGCTGGTCTCGAACTCCTGAGTTTAAGCAATGCACCCACCTCAGTCTCCTAAAGTGCTGGGATTACCGGCGTGAGCCATCGCCACCTGGCTGAATTTTCTTATCCTCAGTTGTCAATTCCAATTGTCTTTTCCATCTCTCCCTAAAAGACATGTAGGGAAACAAGAGGGGAGAAATATCTAGCCTTCCTGCTCAGTTCTCTTTGGCCCAGCAAAGGCCACCTTGCCTTGGGCACTGTTTAGAGAGTTCAAAGAAAGAGGCAAAAACACTTATCTTGAACCCATGGATAAAATGAAGTACACACAAACTCAGTTAAAGAGAAAGGCCAATCAAAGCTATAACAGGCTGGGCATGGTGGCTGAGCCTGTGACCCCAGCATTTTGGGAGGCCAAGGTGGGAGGATTACTTGAGGCCAGGAGCTCAAGATCAGCTGGGGCAACACAGCAAGACCCTGTCTCTACTAAAATAAAATAATTAACTGGGCATGGTGGCATGTGCCTGTAATGTGGCCCGGCTCTTCCAAAGGTTGAGGAAGGAGGATGCTGAAGCCCAGGAGTTCAAGGGTACAGTGAGTTATGATTGTGCCATTGCACTCTAACCTGGGCAACAGAATGAGACTGTCTCTAAAATTTTTTTTTTTTTTAAAGAGTTATAATAGAAGGTACCATTTATATAAACTCAATTATCCTCTTCACCTGAGCTGAACCCAAACCACTTGGTAAGTTAACTTGATCAATTCACTAAGACTGAGAATCCAGTGAGGGGACAATTGCAGCAGCCTCTCACTTTAGACCCAGAGGGTTTCCCTGGGATGGAGATAACCTGAAAATGAAATGCTCTTCAAGGTTAGATAGGCACTGACCTAAGAATGAACATTGAAGCTGGACAGCAAATCTTCAAGGCATTAAGATTTATTGAAAAACTACATACATATTAAAACATCTTTATACACATTTCCCCCATTATAAGATTACAAATATACAAACATAAGTATTGTCAAAGTCAACATCTTGAGTATTAGAAAACTGGCTGGGTGCGGTGGCTCACACCTGTAATCCCAGCCCTTTGGGAGGCTGAGACGGGTGGATCACCTCAGGTCAGGAGCTCAAGACCAGCCTGACCAACATGGCGAAACCCCATCTCTACTGAAAATACACAAAATTAGCTGCGTGTGGTGGTGGACACCTGTAATCCCAGCTACTCGGGAGGCCAAGGCAGGAGAATTGCTGGAACCTGGGTAGCCTAGGAGACAGAGCCAGCCTATGTTGAAAAGAAAAGAAAAAGAAAAAGAAAAGAAAAGAGGAAAGAAGAAAGAAAAGAAAAACTGTAGAAAACCTACAACCTAATTGCATCAATTAAATTGGTGTTCCCATCTCCCAATAAAATACTGGCACACTCTCTTCCACCTTCCCAAGTCCAGGTCCTGACACTGAAACCACAGTATTCACATGGAATGTTTTTCGAAAGCAGCATTGATGCTCAGTTCTGAGGGGAAAAACATTTGTCTAAAATTCTAAGAAGCTTGTGGTAGTTCAGGGCAAATGGAGAATGATGGCAATTCTCTTCAATAATATTTTTTTTAATTCCATGGTGGTCTTCTCTCAAAATTAGTAATGAAATACTGAAATGTCGATTGACTAGTGAGGGCAATGTATGTAAGCCAGGAGAATGCAATAAATAATGGTTATGTTTCTTCTTGTCAGACCCAGAAGGGAGGTCTTTGAACAACAGTGCTTCAAATTGAGAATTCAGTCCCAGAGAAGGTCTCTCTGCCTCATAGACTGTGGTGGACAAACACTGGATGTAACGCTTTATCTTCATCCCCAAGCTCCAGAAAATTAGAGCCAGTCTTTCTGACTTGGGTACCAGTTTAAGTCCTTATTAAGCAGCAAAAATTAATTCAAAATGTGATGCTGGCTTGGGAAGAAGCATACAGGAAAATGAAAGGGGTAAGAATAACACAGCAGCCCATCTATTGGTTCCTAGGTCCTCTGTCTAATAAATCTTGCTTTTGGCTGGGCACAGTGTGGTTCATGCCTGTAATCTCAGCACTTTGGGAGGCTGAGGCAGCTGGATCACTTGAGGTCAGGAGTTCGAGACCAGCCTGGCCAACATGGCCAGATCTCAACCTGTCTCTACGAAAAATACAAAAATTAGCCGGGTGTGGTAGCATGCGCCTGTAGTCTCAGCTACTTGGGAGGCTGAGACAGGAGAATCACTTGAACCCGGGAGGCAGAGGCTGCCATGAGCCAAAATGTGCCACTGCATTCCAGACTAGGCAACAAAGTGAGACTGTCTCAAAAAAAAAGAAAAGAAATCTTTCTTTCACTGAACCCTGGTCATCATGGTACATATATCATGGGTGTAAAGGAGTCATTGTGGAACTGGTTTTCACTGTTTAATCTGTAAGGTCACACTTTTCCCTACTCTTCCTCTTCCAACCACTTCTATCACAAAGAGATATTAACCCAGAAAGCTGCTAGGATAAAATGTCAAATGTTTAATGGAAGAAGTGAAACCTAACCCAAGGCCAGGTGTGGTGATTCATGCCTGTAATCTCAGCATTTTGCGGGGCCGAAGCGGGTGGATCATTTGAGGTCAGGAGTTCAAGACCAGCCTGGCCAACATAGTGAAACCCTGTCTCTACTAAAAATACAAAAACTAGCTGGGCATATTGGCACATGCCTGTAATGCCAGCTACTTGGGAGGCTGAGGCAGGAGAATTGCTTGAACCTGGGAGGCGGAGGTTGCGGTGAGCCGAGATCATGCCACTGCACTCCAGCCTGGGCAACAGAGTGAGACTCCATCTTAAAAAAAAAAACAAACCTCACCCAAGTATTCCATGAGTTGTTGATGTTGTAAATACTGCAGAACTGAGATCAGTGGCCAATCCAGGGAATAATACTAGGAAAAGAGATGTCCAGAGCTGTGCAGTAGAAAGAACAGGAATTTCTGTCTGCAATCTTATTGCATTGATTATGAAGGAAGGAAGGATCGTTGGCTTGAGTGTCAATTCCAACTTTCAGTGCTAGGAACTTCTCAAAGCAGTCTCAATGTAGATTTTGGCAACTTTGATGGTGTTAGCTCTCCAAGTATTTGAAGATGCTTCGCTTCAATCCTGAAGTGCTATCTTCTGTTTTGAGGCGCTTAGGTGAAGGAGAAGCCATGAAAGATGGACCCCTTCTCTTTACCTAGAGAGCAGAGGGAGTCAGAGCCAGCTTAAGACCTTCATACAAGTACTTACCTTCAATTAGCTCTCAAGCAACTCATAAATTGTGGATGATTAACAACAGAAAAAAAGAAAGATAAACTTTCTAGGCAAGTTTAAAAGTTGATTACCTACTAGGGGTAGCAATTCTCTTGTACCTTATCGGGGAGTGCAAAATTTCAACATTGCAGCATAAAGAGGTTAAGCCAGAATTTTTGTTTTTAAATGTAAATAAATAAATAAATTCTGGTTTGGAAAGCCACCATATTAGTTCTCAAATTCCATACCTGAGACTTAGACGATTCCTTTGCCGCCTCAGCCTTGACAGGAGAAAGTGTATGAAAGACAAAGTTTCTTGAATTTCGAGGAGCACTGGGGTTACGGTCAGAGAGAGCAGCCAGTTTCTGAAGCACAGCTTTGGGCTGGTTTAGCAGTGAGCCTGTCTTCACCTGAGGAAAGAAGAGTCATCTGGTATCAAATCCCAAGTGCCAACTAAAGAATGAAAAGTCTTTCCCTCCCTGCTTCCCCCTAGATATTGAGGGTACATATTCCTACCCTATTCAAATAGAAAAGAAATAGCAGACTCTTTGACATTAACTCTTTCCCTGCAGCCACCTCCTTCCTCTAATGACAGAGGCTATTCCCTAAGCTGGACCTGGGCGTTTATAACCTGTAGACTATGATGTCAGATTAACAAGGTTCCCAACCAACCTGTTGAGCACTTCCCGGTCTGATGGCTTCAAAAGGATTTCTGAGCAAAGACTTTGATTCCTGAATAACCATAGGGCGACTGGCTGGAAAGAAAAGACAGAGAGGCCTATTCTGGGAAAAGCTGATTAGAATTACTTTTAACTCTAAACAAGTTAAGAAATCTTATAACTAAATCAATATGCTAAAGCCATGGGAACTCTGTTCTATATAATGGTGACTTTGAAACTCTAATAATTGGCTCCAAGAAGAGACACAACTAAGTTGAACAGTAATCATTTAAGAAAAACAGAAGTGGTAAGTGTATGGAATAGTGAAGAGCTTTTTGGAGTTAAATATTCCTGGATTCAAATCCCACCTCTAACACTTGGGTATACAATCCTGGACAACTAAATAGAGAAAGCCAGAATTAACTACTCTGAGCCTTAGAACATAAAGTAAAACCAGCCACATATACTCACAAATACAGTCTCTACTGCCCAATAGTCTAAGGTCTAAGTACACGGTCTCCCACCACCTCTGAGAAACCTCTTTAAGACAGTATTAGACACAAGCTTATGATTAAGCTGCAATAGCTCCTGAAGGTTACAGTCACCTCCAAAGCTCTACCACTAACAATCCAGGGGGCTAGACCCTAAGGAGAAACAAGAGCTCACCATTCTTCTGCAGTGCTTTGGCTGTAACTTTCTTGGCCAGTATCATAAACTGACTGTCCTCCCCAATTTCTTCTTCTTCTTCAGCTGTAATTTTCCCCTGCTGTGCCTGAAAAAAAAAATTATACAGCATTTAAAAAAGTCTATAGCCTTCCTAAATAGTATGGCCTGGATTGTGAATCTAGAGTTCCTGGGATATTTGTTTTCCTTTTTGCAGCCTTTGCTGCTTTAGACAAAAAAAATTAATCTTAGACAAACACGAAGAGAACTGTCCATGGTATAGCCTTCTCAAAACACAAAAGATAGCTCGAGGATTAAAAAAGATAGCAATATGTTGCCTAAGATTTTGAAACTATCATGACAAGCTAAGTGACAGTCTCATAAACTAGGGTCAGAGTAGATGAACTCCTACCATGTCCCGAAGCCACTGCTCTCGTTCAATTCGCTCCTTCCTCCACCTGGCTTCTGACTCATCAAGCTGTTCTTCAGTCTGATCATCATCAGAGTCTCTGTGGAACAAGTCCATCTGGGAAGCATCATCTAAACAAAGAGTGAAGGTAATCAGCATTCGGCAGTCCTCACAGGAGAGGGTGCTTGGACAGACAAAAAATAAACCCTTATCATTTACTACATAATGATGTAAACTTTTCCCATCCTCTAACAGAAAACAGCAGTTACAACTAGGTCTTCACATAGCCTGTTATAGTTTTGCTTGCCATTTGCCATCTGAAACTGGACAAATGTGAATTATAACTGTTTGCCTTTTTTTTTTTTTTTTTTTTTTTGGGATGGAGTCTCGCTCTGTCACCCAGGCTGGAGTGCAATGGTGTGATCTCCACTCACTGCAACCTCTGTCTCCCAGGTTCATGCAATTCTCCTGCCTCAGCCTCCTGAGTAGCTGGGATTACAGGTGCATGCCATCACATCTGGCTAATTTTTGTTACTTTTAGTAGAGATGGGGTTTCACCATGTTTTTCAGGCTGGTCTTGAACTCCTGACCTTGTGATCTGCCCACCTCTGCCTCCCAAAGTGTTGGGATTACAGGCGTGAGCCACCACACCCGGCCCATAACTGATTGCTTTTAAAGACAACAACCAGGATACCTATGTTTTTCCATCGAAACTTTCTCATTCGCCCAGGACCATCGCTGTGCAGATCCCCATCAGCAAGGTACCTCTCTTGGTATAAACGTAGCTGTCGCTTATCATCATCCAACATAGTTTTCCTGCAACAGAAGAAATAGGGTGCTCAAAACAAGGACCATTCTGGCTGGTTATAGGGCTTGTCTTAAGATGTACCCTATTACTCAGAAGGGCTTGTTGGGATACTGACATGTGTATTTTCTTGATTTGACTTTGTAGTTCCTCATCAGAAGGAAGTACTTCATCAATTACGTCCTCTTCATATTCATCAATTTCTTCCCCATCATACTCATCTTCACTTCCCACATCACTTCCTGACACCTCTGCCTCATCCTCCAGGTATTTCCTCAACCTCCTAGAAAGCAATTTTGAGGATTAGAAAATGCAACAATGAATATACTCACAGAATATGGAAGCAGAGAAAAGCAGAACACAGAGCCACTTCTAATAATAATAAACATAATACATTTGATAATATTTAAATTTTTTTGGTAATAGTGTCCTACTTATGATGGTTTGACTTGATGATTTTTCAACTTTACGATGACATGAATGTGATATGCACTTAGTATGCTTCTCAATTTACGATGGAGTTACAGCTAGATAAGCTGAAAGTGCATTTTCAACTTAGGATGGATTAATCAGGATATAGCCCATTGTAAGATGTGGAGCATCTGTATTTAAAAGTTGATCACTTAATATGTCTTGTGTGCTAATAACTGTGCTTTACAGGCATTAACATATTATCTTAGGAATGGATACTATTATTCTCTTCATTTTACAGTTGAGGGAATTGAGCCTCTGAAAGATTAAATTTACCCAAGGTCACATAGCTAGAAGGTAGCAGAGCCTGGATTCAACTTAGATTGGGTGATTTGAAAGCCAGAAAACTCTTGATCTCTTCTACATGTATTAGAATACCTGCTGGAAGGTTCAAACTATTTTGTTTTGCATTTGAGCACACCAGCTTTACGAGACAAACTAGAGATGGTGTGGTGTAGAAAGGTAATAAACTGGGACCTTCTTACAGCCTAACAAATCTTGACCCCCACATCAGAAGGAAGACTGAGGCTCAGAGCTCCTGGTAATCAAAACGACTACTAGTTACTTCTTTTGACTTCAGCTCCCCCTGAGAACAAATCTGTTGTCACCCTGGATTCAAAGTCATCTTGGTCCCATGTGGTCCAAAATGGCAGAAGTTTGGTGGCTTTCTAAAAACTGATTTTTATCAAAGACCTATACTTATACTGTATTTTTTTTTTTTTTTTTTGAGATGAAGTCTTGCTCTGTCGCCCAGGCTAGAGTGCAGAGACGCCATCTCGACTCACTGCAACCTCCACCTCCTGGGTTCAAGCGATTCTCATGCCTCAACCTCCCAAGTAGCTGGGATTACAGGTACGTGCCACCATGCCTGGCTAATTTTTGTTTTTTTTAGTAGAGACGGGTTTCACCATGTCGGCCAGGGTGGTCCTGAACTCCTGATCTCAGGTGATCTGTCCGCCTCAGCCTTCCAAAGTGCTGGGATTACAGGCGTGAGCCACCACGCCCAGCCTACACTGTATTTTCTTAAAGCTAAGTTGTTCTAAATCCTAGGGTTCCTGGAAAATTCCTTCAGGGGCCACTAGTCACTAAGTTTCCCAAACTTCCCACTTACTGTCTTTGAACAGTTCAACTTTCATCTGTTATTCTTTAAAAGATTTTATTTGAACAAACAGCTCTGCAGATAAGAACCACTACCTTAGAAAAATCTATGGATGACCTAAAGCTGTATGAGAGTTAATTTGGCAGGTGACAAATTAGAACCCAAAGTGAATCTTAACAGAATGAAATTATGGGATAAAAGCAACCATATAAATCTAATAGGGATCAATATGATGTCCTATATGTGAATTCCAAATCATTCACATATAATATTAAATACCTATAAGAATTGTCTTTATAAAACTTTTTAACATCATAGGAAAATGTTTCTGGATATGCTAATTAGAAAAAAATGCAAAATTATACACATAAAAAGACTGTACAAATCTCAACTATATAAAAATATATGCATAAAAAAGATTAAGAGGAACTAACTAACTTTCATTTATATCCTGGATGGTGGACATGGATAACTTTTTATTTATATCTCTCTGTATTCTTTTTTTTGGGGGGGTTGGGAGGGAATGGAGTTTCTCTCGTCGCCCAGGCTGGAATGCAATGGCACAATATCAGTTCACTGCACCCTCCAACTCCCAGTTCAAGCGATTCTCCAGCCTTGCCTCCTGGGATTACAGGCACTGGCCACCACGCTTGGCTAATTTTGTATTTTTAGTAGAAATGGGTTCTCGCCATGTGGGCCAGGCTGGTCTCGAACTCTTGACCTCAGGTGATCCACCTGCCTCCAAAGTGCTGAGATTGTAGGCGTGGGCTACCGCACCTGGTTTGTATTCTTTTAAATATCCTAAAATAAATATTTTACTTTCATGACCAGAACAACATATCAAAAAAATAAGCTGGGCCGGCTGGGTGGGGTGGCTCACGCCTGTAATCCCAGCACTTTGGGAGGCCAAGGCGGGCAGATTGTGAGGTCAAGAGATCGAGACCATCCTGACCAACATAGTGAAACCCCGTCTCTACTAAATATACAAAAATTAGCTGGGTGTGGTGGCACGCGCCTATAGGCTCAGCTACTCGGGAGGCTGAGGCAGGAGAATCACTTGAACCCAGGAAGCGGAGGTTGCAGTGAGCCGAGATCATGCCACTGCTCTCCAGCCTGGAGAGCAAGACTCCGTCTCAAAAAAAAAAGGCTGGGCCTGGTGGCTCATGCCTGTAATCCCAGACTTTGGGAAGCTGAGGCAGGAGCATCACTTGAGGCCAGGAGTTTAAGACCAGCCTGGGAACAAAGCAAGGCCCCATCTCTACAAAAAGTAAAAAGAATTAGCCAGGTGTGGTGGCACATGCCTGTAGTCCCAGCTACTTGGGAAGCTGAGACAGGAGGATTTAAGTTAAAAAGTGTCAAACTGGCCGGGCGCGGTGGCTCACGCCTGTAATCCCAGCACTTTGGGAGGCCGAGACGGGTGGATCACGAGGTCAGGAGATCGAGACCATCCTGGCTAACACGGTGAAACCCTGTCTCTACTAAAAATACAAAAATTAGCCGGGCGCGGTGGCGGGCACCTGTAGTCCCAACTATGTAGGAGGCTGAGGCAGGAGAATGGTGTGAACCTGGGAGGCGAAGCTTGCAGTGAGTGGAGATCGCGCCACTGCGCTCCAGCCTGGGCAACAGAGCAAGACTCCGTCTCAAAAAAAAAAAGTGGTAAACTATTAACTTGACTGTTAGGGGAGATTTTACCTAATCTAAGTTGAATCCAGGCTCTGCTACCTTCTAGCTATGTGATCTTGGGTAAATTTAGTCTTTCTGAGGCTCAGTTCCTTCAACTGTAAAATGAGGAGAATAGTACTCACTCATAATTTTTTTTTTTTTGAGATGGAGTCTTGCTGTATTACCCAGGCTGGAGTGCAATGGGGCAATCTTAGCTCACTGTAACCTCCGCCTCCCGGATTCAAGCAATTCTCCTGCCTCAGCCTCCCAAGTAGCTGGCACTACAGGCGCCTGGAACCATACCTGGCTAATTTTTGTATTTTATTTTGTATTTTGTATTTTTAGTAGAGAGGGTTTCACCATGTTGGTCACGCTGGTCTCAAACTCCTGACCTCAAGTGATACGCCTGCCTTGGCCTCCCAAAGTTCTGGGATTACAGGCCTGAGCCACTGCACCCAGCATAAGATAATATGTTAATGACTGTAAAGCACAGTTATTAGCACACAGGACATATTAAGGGATCAACTATTTTTTTTTTTTTTTTTTTTTTGAGACAGAGTCTTGCTCTGTCACCCAGGCTGAAATGCAGTGGTGCAATCTCGGCTCACTGCAACCTCCGCCTCCTGGGTTCAAGCAATTCTCTCTGCCTCAGCTTCCCGAGTAGCTGGGACTACAGGCGCCTGCCATCACATCTTGCTAATTTTTATATTTTTTAGTAGAGACAGGGTTTCACCATGTTGGCCAGGCTGGTCTTGAACTGCTGACCTCAGGTGATCCGCCTGCCTCAGCCTCCCAAAGTGCTGGGATTACAGGCGCAAGCCACCATGCCTGGCCTAGTGACCAACTTTTAAATACACCTGAAGGAATGGACATATTAATAACACCTACATTTGCCTTTTCAACTTCTCAGATCGATTCAGGAGTTCTTCTTCATCATCATCTTCATGGTCTTCCAGTGCCAGGTCTTCATTACCAGAGTCACTGTGTTCATCCTACAAAATCAGCATCATATCCAAATTAAGCAGAATAAAATGTGTCCTCCATGAAAAAAGGATTTATAAACATCTGCCCAAACACCTCATTCTACGAAATTGTTTCTGATAAGATGCCAAATTTAGAATTCTCAAGAACTGAGGGGAAAAAAACACTTGAGGGCAGCAATACATGGAGTTCAGTTGTGATTACTTTGTTCCCTTCATACTCACCTCATCAGTATCAAACTCATTATCATTTGAGACGAGCTGGAAGTCTCCAAATTCCTCCTCCTCGTCTTCCTCTTCCCTAAAATGTAAATCAATGAATCAATAAATAAGTTGTTGAAAGCAAACTACAAGTAGTCAGCCAAGTTAGGAATTTTTAAAAATTTTGTGTAATTTTTTTTTTTTTCCCTCTGAGACAGTCTTGGTCTCTTACACCACCTGGAGTACAGTGGCACCATCTCAGTTCACTGTAACCTCCACCTCCGGGGCTCAAGTGATCCTCCCACATCAGCCTCCTGAGTAGCTGGGACTAGAGGTACAAAGCCACCATGCTCAGCTAATTTTTGTATTTTCTGTAGAGATAGATTTCACCATGTTGCTCAGGTTCGTCTTGAATTCTGGGCTCAAGCAATCTGCTCGACTTGGGCTCCCAAAGTACTGGGATTCTAGGTATGAGACACCTCATCTGGCCAAATTTAAAACTTCTATTATCACCAAAAATCTCTTCAAGAAACAGGAAGAAAATTTTTTAAATTTTCAATTGTAGTAAAATACACATAATATAAAATTTGCCTTTTTAACGATCTTTCTATGGTTCAGTAGTATTAAGTACATTCATATTGTTAAGTAATCTCCAGAACTCTTTTCGGCTTGCAAAACTAAAACTGTATACCCATTAAACTGTCCATTTCCCCATACCCTCAGTCTGTGGCAACCACCATTCTACCTTCTGTCTCTATGCATTTGACTGCTCTAAGTACCTCATGAGTAAGTGGACTCATACAGTATTTGTCTTTTGGTGACCGGCTTATTTCTTTTAGCATAACATCCTAAGGTTCATCCATGTTGTAGCAAGTGTCAGAACTTCCTTTTTTTTTGAGACAGGGTCTTGCTCTGATGCCCAGAGTGCAGTGGCACAATCATGTTATAGGGATGGGGTTTTGCCATATTATCCAGGCTGCTCTCAAACTCCTAAGCTCAAGTGATACACCCACCTCAGCCTCCCAAAGTGTTGGGATTACAGGTGTGAGCCACCATGCCCAGCCAGCATTTCCATTTTAAGGTTGAATATTCCATTGCATATATATATATATATATACCGCATTTTGTTTACCCATTCATCTGTCAATAAACATAGGTTGCTTTCATGTTTTGACTACTTACTGTGAATAATGCTGCTTTGAACATGGGGGTGCAAATATCTGTTCAAGTCCTGCTTTCACTTTTTTGGGGTATAGACTAAGAAGTGAAATTGCTGGATCATATGGTCATTCTATTTTTATTTTATTTATTTATTTATTTATTTTGAGACACAGTTTTGCTCTTATTATCTAGGTTGGAGTGCAATGGCATGACCTTGGCTCACTACAACCTCTGCCTCCCGGGTTCTAGCAATTCTCTTGCTTCAGCCTCCCAAGTAGCTGGGATTACAGGCATGTGCCACCATGCCCAGCTAATTTTTTGTATTTAGTAGAGACAGGGTTTCACCATGTTGGTCAGGCTGGTCTCAAACTCCTGACCTCAGGTGATCCACCGCACCTGGCCTCTATTTTTAATTTTTGAGAAGCCATCATACTTTCCCTAGCAGCTGCACTATTTTACATTCTCACCAATAGTACACAAGGTTTCCAATTTCTCCACATTCTCACTAACACTCTTTAGGTTTTTTGATTAAAGTCATCTTAATGGGTGTCTCACTGTGGTTTTAATTGGTATTTCCCTATTAATGATATTAAATATCTTTCATGTTCTTGCCTTTTTTACCCTGTTCTACACCAAAGCATTATAATTTGCTTACTAGGCATATATGAGACTCAAATCCACTGCAAGATTCTCAGAAAAGGTGCAAAGCCCTTAAGATGATCAGTTATTTTGATTTTATCAAAAGGCCAGGCCTTCCCAAGTTCCCAGCAATCTGAGACTTACTTGTCTGTTGGAAAAGAGCCTGAGCAAAGAGCAAGTGCTTCTTCCATTGGATCACCCATGCTGCTCTCCTTCTCCTGCTTATTTAACTCTGATGAGGCCGGAGTGGAGGCATCTAAATCACAACGAGGAAAAAATGTGTCACCAAGGAATGATAGCTTTATACTCTTTTCGCAGCCATCTAAAGTCATGCCAGCTCGATACGGTTCTAAGGTAAGCTTGCCAAGAAGAACCTACCATCTATTCATTCAACAAATCCTTATTTAGTGCTTACTATGTGCCATATGTGCCAGGCCACCAGGGATACAGTAATGAACAAACCACTATCCCAGATCTCATAGAGCTTATGTTCAGTCTAGCAGTTGTGTGCGTTGGGGGCAGGGGACAGGAAGTAAGTTAACATTTATGTGAAATTTATTATACATCAGACACTGTTCTAAACTTTGTACATACATTAATCATAAATGATATATCATATGGGCAAAGCTAAAGCAGTCTTTTTTTTTTGAGACAGAGTCTCTCTCTGTTGCCCAGGCTGGAGTGCAGTGGCACGATCTCAGCTCACTGCAACCTCTGCCTCTGGGGTTCAAGCAATTCTTCTGTCTCAGCCTCCCAAGTAGCTGGGATTACAGGCACGGGCCACTGCGCCCAGATAATTTTTTGTATTTTAGTAGAGACAGGGTTTCACCTTGCTACCCAGGCTGGTCGCAAACTCCTGAGTTCAGGCAATCCACCCGCCTTGGCCTCCCAAAGTGCTGGGATTACAGGCATGAGCCACCGTGTATGGCCTAAAGTAGTCTTAAGTTGATACTTTACCACTCTAAGAAAGTAAAATTTCTAAATGTCAGGGCACTAAGCAGTGAATTCAATTTATATAGATTCCATCACAGTCCTGTTTTCTGTGAACTTTTCACCTGAGGTTAAGGGGCTTCTTTTCTTTCTTTCTTTTTTTCTATTTTTAGGCAGGGTCTCTGCCACCCAGGCTGGAGTGCAGTGGTGTGATCTCGGCTCACTGCAACCTTCACCTCCCAGGCTCAAGAGATCCTCCTAAGTAGCTAGGACCACAGGCACGTGCCACCATGCGTAGCTAATTTTTTTTTTTTTCCCGTACAGATGGGGATTTGCCATGTTGCCCAGGCTGGTCTCAAACTTCTGAGCTCAAGCGATCCATCCAACTCAGCCTCCCAAAGTTCTAGGATTACAGGCGTGAGCCACCCCACCCGCCCAGGGAATTCTTTTCAAGGACACTGATACTTGGGTGTGGTAAGCCTGATGCTCTCTGTTGGATATTTACCCTGAGAAGTGAATTTTCCTGAACAAAGGTTCAGAAGTTCCTCCATGTTCTCTTTCTTGTCACTCTTCCTGGGTAGATGTTTTTCAGTCTGAGATGTAAACTTTCCAGTACACAAATCCAACAGCTCATCCATGTTGGCATCCATGGCATTCTCATCCATACTGGCCAATGGCAATCGAGTCTTCAAAGCTTGGTACTGATCCCTGTGGTTTCTAACATTTAAGAACCTAAGAGCCAATGAGCACAACGAATAGTGTAAAAAATTCCTCAGAGAAATGGCAAAGTAGGGGGTGAAAAACCTCTGAATTCATTTCCAACACCAGTTAAAAGCTGAATCTCAAACCAGAAAGCAAAAGATTCAAACTTTAGGCTTGTGTTAATCTAAAGAGGGAGGGAAAAGTTTTGTGAAAGAATAAAATGTTACTCAGAAGGTAAAGTGTAAAGGATAACTTTTAGCTTCAGATGTTAGAGCAGGGCTTGGCATTATGTCCTGTAATGTGCCACCAGTCTGTGAATTCTCAGCCTTACCCAACAATAATAACATAGCAGGATGGATACAGGGAAATTTGATGACCTTACAATACAAGACCTATGCATTTCAAGTAAGACAGAAATTGAAGGACCAGAATGTTAGCAAGAGCTATTTATGTTTATTTTCTGGACAGACTTTGTTCAAACTTATAGAATGTAATACTAATGGTCTGTACACCTTCTCTTTCTCAGAAGAGAAAGCACAGATGGAGTGACAGAAGCTTACTTATTTTTAAACAAAATTAAGCAGTACCCAGAACCATTCCCGCCCACAGAAACACAAAACTACCTACCCATCTGCATCCAACAGTTGGCTCTGAGTGTCATCTTCTAAACAGAACTGGAAGTCTCCTGCTCCTAGGAAAAGTGTCTTAGGCTCTGGGGAGGCGTTATACAGATCCTGGGAATCCTCTATGGGAAGTGAAGGCTCAGACAGTTTCCCTGAACTCTGGCACCCAAACAAAAACAAACAATAACAAAACATTTTACAAGTGTCATTCATTGTCATGACAACAACAGAAGTTGCTATTTGCAATATTTAAGCTACTCTCAGGAAACTGCAATTGAGGAGGACAATACACAGCCATGAGAAGCATAAAGAAAAATACCTCCAAGAAAGTAAGAATACTGGATGAAGCTTGTTTTTAATACACAAAGGGGGTGGATTTTTTAAACTGAACACACATAAGCTCAGTACCAAAGTGGTGGGAGTTGGTTGGCTGGGACAAACTTTATTTAGCAATGTGGGAAGCAAAGAGAGGAGGAGATTAGAAAAACCATTACCATCTTACCTTAGAAGCTGAGCTGACCAAACTGCCTCGAAATAGCCCAGGGGAAGGAGATCTGAATCCTCCTGCTGTAGGGAAAAAACTGGTCCCACGGCCTGTTTGTCTGTTGCAAGGCTGATAGGATGGAATCGTGGAGCCAATCAGCTCAAAGCTGCTATTGTGGCTGCTCTCCTTCGTTAGCAATGAACATGAATCATCCTCATCTAAAGAAAGAGAAACACCTTTTAAGTCCATGATTACAGAAATAAGGTGGATTTGTTTAGGAAAAAGAGTTGAGGATGAAACTGTCAGATAAAATTCATAGGCAAACCCCTCAAGTTATATGTTCCAAAACATTAAGTTAAAGGTAAATTACAGTACTAAGATAGCATTATATAATCAGGGCTTATTACTCTGAGCTAAGTGACACTTGAAAGTTCTTTTTTTTTTTTTGAGATGGAGTCTCGCTCGGTCGCCCCAGATGGAGTGCAGTGGCGCGAATTCGGCTCACTGCAACCTCTGCCTCCTGGGTTCAAGCGATTCTCCTGCCTCAGCCTCCCAAGTAGCTGGGACTACAGGTGCATGCCACCACACCCGGCTAATTTTTTGTATTTTTAGTAGAGACAGGGTTTCACCATGTTAGCCAGGCTGGTCTCGATCTCCTGACTCATGATCCGCCTGCCTCAGCCTCCCAAAGTGCTGGGATTACAGGTGTGAGCCACTGCGCCCAGCAGAAAGTTCTCTTCTTTCTCTTATCCTTCCTAATGCCTATGATCACACTCTTTATTATCCAATTAATTATTATTATTATTATTTTTTTTTTTTTTTTTTTTTTGAGACGGAGTCTCGCTGTTGCCCAGGCTGGAGTGCAGTAGCGCGATCTCGTATCACTGCAAGCTCTGCCTCCTGGGTTCACGCCATTCTCCTGCCTCAGTCTCCCAAGTAGCTGGGGACTACAGGCGCCTACCACCATGCCTGGCTAATTTTTTGTATTTTTAGTAGAGATGGGGTTTCATGTTAGCCAGGATGGTCTTAATCTCCTGACCTCGTGATCCGCCCACCTCAGCCTCCCAAAGTGCTGAGATTACAGGCATGAGCCACCGCGCCCAGCCTATCCAATCAATTATACATCTTCCTTTGATCTACATATAGAAATATTTCATTGCTCACTCAATCAACACACATTCACTAAGGCCATTATGTGCCACCGTCTACTATAAATAAACTGCAAGTAAGTTTTCAAAAAATAGACCAAGAAAAATATTCTAATTCATAAACCCCTTTCACTGCCACATATGAAACTGGGAAGTGACCAGATTTTAAAAAATGGGAACTTACAGTACTGCAGTCCTTAAATATCAAAGCTGAGGGACAAAAGAAATGTCAAGTTCTGCACAAGAATCACTACTTACCCAGTTTGCTAGGCTGTTTGCCTGAGTTTTCATCTGTTTCTGATTTTTCTTCAATAGGAAAGTAACTATAAAATAAGAAAGTAAATTGGTTCAGTATCTGTTCCTAGTTTTTACAGGAGGGGCAAATCCAAGGCAATTTTAAATTTTCTTAGAGAGAATCACTTACCCCATCTTGGAAGAGCTGTCCTTAAATAGAAGTAAAGTAGAATCTGATGAGAGAGACTTGGGAACAGAGAGAAAGCCAACTGCCTTGCCAATTTCACTACTGCCATCATTATTTTCTTTATCCATTTCTTTTTCATCTTTGGTTTCTATTTCTTCACTACTAAGAAGGAATTCTGCAGTCTTTACCAATCATGCCACCACAAAACAAAATAATACAAGTCAAAAACTTTAAAAGCAAATACAATGTTAGCTTGAAATATGGCTGATTGGTTACTGATAACATCTTAAATTCAAAAAGGCAAACTTGAAGGAAGTTCCATATGACCATTATCAACATAATTTTCCCTGACACTTCTAGAACTTTTTTGTATTTTTTTTATCCTTTACCCTCCCAAAATTGCTAAGATTATAAAGGACGACTGGATTATCATTTTACTGAGGCAATAAGAGGTTAATTAATCACTCTAAGATTGCAGGATGACTACTGATCTCAAACCAAGCACAGACTGAGACAGTCTATATAGCTCAGCCATTGTTTTCTTTCTCCTTTACCCAAAACTAAATATTAACTCAAGTTTCTGGGCGTGGTGGCTCATGCCTGTAATCCCAGCACCTTGGGAGGCCACAATGATGGGAGGATCACTTGAAGCCAGGAGTTCGAGACCAGTCTGGTCAACATAGTGAGACCCTCATCTCAAAAAACTTTAAATAAATAAAATAAAATAAGTGATCCCAGCATACAAAAAGGAAAGCTTTTTTCTTTTCTTTTTTTGAGATGGAGTCTCACTCTGTCACTCAGGCTAGAGTATAGTGGCGCAATCTTGGCTCACTGCAACCTCTACTGCCCGAGTTCAAGCAATTCTCCTGCCTGAGTAGCTGGGATTACAGGTGTGCCACCACACACAGCTAATCTTTGTATTTTTAGTAGGGATGGATTTTTACAATGTTGGCTAGGCTGTTCTCAAACTCCTGACCTCAGGTGATCCGCCCACCTCAGCCTCCCAAAGTGCTAGGATTACAGGCATGAGCCACCCTGCCCGGCCCAAAAAGGAAAGCTTTTTAATACTTAACAATCGTATCATCACCTGTTTTCCCTAGGCAGAAAACAATACTATGGAACAAGGGCAAGAGGCCCCTCTACAAATGCCTTCTTCAACAAAAAATGAAAATAACTCAAAAGGTCTCTGCCTCCCTGAGAATTTACTCCAGACCTCGATCTAGCCAAGGTTAGGACTGCTTTTTAATCTGATAGAGAAACCTAAATAAACAACAAACATAAAATTTCCTACAAATACAAAGCCATTTTTAATATTAGCATTATTATATTAAAATATAAACAAACAGGTGGAAGCCCAGGCAATGGTATTCTGTCAGTACCACTGAATATCTGTATTCAGATACATAATGATGATCTACGGATATTCAGTGGTACTGACAGAACTGAAGATACTAAGATTTAGGGATATGTGGGGTAGTTACCCTTACCATGCCCTTAAAACCTCTTATACAATTGAACATGCTTATGCTTTTATATAAGTCTGACTTTTTCTCTCATATTCACCATGACAAGGTAATAAAACAACATAATTGCCAGAAACCTCCTGATTTCCATCTTCTTCCTCTTCTTTCTCCTCCTCTTCCTCTAGTTCTTCCTCTTCTTCCTCTTCTTTCACTGCCTCCTCTTCTCCATCTTCCTCAGACTCATCTGTCATTTCTTCCTCTTCCTCCTCCTCTTCCTCAAATCCATCTTCATTATCTAATTTAAACAGTGCTTGGCGCTTCTGGCGCTCCTCAAACCTTCGGAGTTTCATCGCCTCTTGCAGTTTAGCTTTTAACACCTGAAGCTTTTCACCTGAACAGAAATATGTAGAAATGCTTTAGACGTAATACAATAATTAGGTATGCATTTCAGGTAACTCCAGAAGTATTCTAGTCACATCCCAAAAGGAAAATCTGAGACTCTAGTATTTCTGGGCCTTTTTGTTATTTGAACACAAGAGTATTATTATTAATTGAAGTATCGAAGAGAATTTCTGCACCCTGGATAGTATACTCCTCAGGGATTATAAAATAATTGTTCAAAAGAGAGAAAAGAGGGGTAGGGAGTAAAGCTTCGAAAGTCTGTGGCTCAAAAGCCTATACTAAAGAAAAATAGGCCATGCATGGTGGCTCACTCCTGTAATCCCAGCACTTTGGGAAGCTGAGGCGGGTGGATCACAAGGTCAGGAGATCAAGACCATTCTGGCTAACACAGTGAAACCCCGTCTCCACTAAAAATACAAAAAATTAGCCACGCATGGTGGCGGGCACCCGTAGTCCCAGCTACTCGGGAGGCTGAGGCAGGAGAATGGAGTGAACCCGGGAGGTGGAGCTTGCAGTGAGCCAAGATCACACCACTGCACTCCAGCCTGGGCAACAGAGCGAGACTCCATCTCAAAAAAAAAAGAAAGAAAAAAAGAGAAACAACTCAAAAGTAAAATGAGCTAATGATATGAACTGCCAGTTCACAGAAAAATAAAAATACATTGTTAATAAACAAATTAAAAGTAATGCTTAACCTCACTTCTAATTAAAGAGCTACAAATCAAAATAATAAGATACATTTTCAACATGTTAGTTTGGCAAAAATTAGGAGGTTTGATAATACCTATTATTGAGAGGAAACAGGAACTCATACACTGTGATTCAGAGTGGTACAACCATTCTGAAAGACAACTGGATGATATATATCAAAATGTGATATATATCATGACAATTCCACTGCAAGGAATTTTGCATCTAATATACCACCATATATCTGGCACTATAATATAATATAACACTGTATGCAACAGCAACAACTGGAACAAACATCAGTCAATAAGAGTATGGTTTAATGAGTCATGTTGTATTCATTCAATGGAATATTATGCAGTCATTTTAAAAAAAGCCTCAAGGCCGGGCGCAGTGGCTCATGCCTGTAATCCCAGCACTTTGGGGGGCCAAGGCGGGTGAATCACGAGGTCAGAAGTTCGAGACCAGCCTGGCCAACATAGTGAAACCCCATCTCTACTAACAATACAAAAATTAGCTAGGCATGGTGGTGGGAACCTGTAATCCCAGCTATTCGGGAGGCTGAGGCAGGAGAATTGCTTCAACCCAGGAGGTGGAGGTTACAGCGAGCTAAGATTGTGCCACTGCACTCCAGCCAGGGCAACAGTGCAAGGCTCTTTATTAAAATTTAAAAAAAAAG
The DNA here is from genome assembly GCF_008728515.1 of Papio anubis. Lineage (NCBI taxonomy): Eukaryota > Metazoa > Chordata > Mammalia > Primates > Cercopithecidae > Papio > Papio anubis. Next base: position 33,959,335 of record NC_044976.1, read on the forward strand.
CCTCAAAAGCAATATAAAGTAGATCCTGAGCTCTGGAGTTAGGTGGTCTGGATTAGACCACTGGTCTTACCATTTATTAGCTATGTGAACTTGAGCAAGTGGCTTAAGTGCTCTGCATATCAGTTTCTTCACATACAAAATAAGGATACTAATGTTATTTACCTCATAGGGTTGTAAGGATTAAATAAGATAAAACATATAAAGAACCTAGAGCAATGCCTGACAGGGAGTAAATGTTCAATGTCACAGACATTCACAAAAAATGGTATATGGATAAAAATACTCCTATAAGGACATAGAAGAAATTGTTAATAGTTATCTTTGGGAAGACTAATTTTTCATTTGATAGCTTTTTTCAGTGTTTAAAACTGTTTTCCAAGTGATATATTACTTGTGATTTCAAGGGGGGGGCGGTGAGAGCTGTCCTTAATACATTTCTAAAACACAAAGCAGAATGCATGTTATGATCACATTATTAGGTGGGTTGTTTTGTTTTGAGACAGGGTCTCACTCTCTCGCCTAGGCTGGAGTGCAGTGCCACAATCATGACTCATTGCAACCTCAACCTCCTGGCTCAAATGATCTTCCTGTCTCAGCCTCCCAAGTATATGGGGCCACGGTGCATGCCACCATGCCTGGATAATTTTTTTTTTTGGTAGAGATTAGGGCTCACTATGTTGCCCAGGCTGGTCTCCAACTCCAGAGCTCAAGAGATCCTTCTGCCTTGGCCTTCCAAAGTGCTCGGATTACAGGCCTGTGCCACTGCACCTGGCCCTGTTTTTGTTTAAATACATATACATATGTGCAAAGAAGAGAGTTTAAAAGGATACACAATATGGTTATAGAACCTGTCTCTGATAGAAGATTAAATTTTTCATTTATTCTATATATTTTTCTATAATGGGTATTTGTTTTTTATAATAAGACAAATGATAATTTTTAAAAAATAAAGCCAGCTTGTCCACCCCACACCTCTAGGTGTGCTACACGTGAATCATGCCAGAGATACTGCTGTCCAAAGTCTCCAAGGAAAAAGATTCTACGACTTTTCATTATAAGGTTTTCAATAGCCTTGAAGATCTGTTAGAATACAAAGCAAAAAGCAAAAAACAAAACCTGTGGGCTCAAATACCTGGTTTTGTGTGGCTTGCTCCATCCAACTTCTTAGGTGCTAAAGTCACAGGTACCACATCTGCTTTTAGCTCTTCCTTTCCATCAGTGCCCACGTCTTTCACTATGACGTTCACATTCACTGTGTGACCAGCCCTGGGTTTGGCTGCTGGATTAGCATGCTTCCAGAAACGCTGCTTCAAGGCTTCCAGTTCTAAACCCAAACGCCAACCAGTGTGTCAGTTTGCCATGTTCAAAACTCTTTCCTTTAAGACTTATAAGCTAAGTTTTTTTTAGCTCAACAATGATGAGGAAAACCACACACAGAGAAACGAAAAACCCCTTGCTATTAACTCCTGAGTCAAATTCATACAACCTAACCCAAACTAATGGACTGCCACAACTATTCTTCCTCAACGTTTCAAAAATCAGACTTTAAAAAATCAGACAGAAAGGTATACCTGAAATTTCTAAATATGTGCAATTCTTTTGAACATTCTTTAAAAATTCTCTAAAAGTATTAAACTGGTAGGAAAAAAGATTATAATCTCATCTATTCAAGGGCTAAATTTTTCATGGGTTTCCGTCTTTTTAAAATTCCCTATTTGTTATTGCTGTTTTTTGTTTTTGTTTTGAGACGGAGTCTCACTCTATTGCCCAGGCTGGAGTGCAACGATGCAATCTCAGCTCACTGCAACCTCCATCTCCTGGGTTCAAGTGATTCTCCTACCTCAGTCTCTTGAGTAGCTGAGATTACAGATGAGCACCACCATGCCCAGCTAATTTTTTTTTTTTTTTTTGGAGACGGAGTCTCGCCGTCTCCCAGTCTGGAATGCAGTGGTGTGATCTCCTCAACTTTGGGAGATTGCCAGGCTCCACTTAGGTTCACTCTGTACGCGTTGTGGCCTGGAAACTCTCCAGAAGGTAAGCTGGGGCAATGATAGGACTCACCTCATTTGTTTCTCTTCTCTCAGAGCTTACTGTTCTATTTTGCCTGTTAAATGCCTGAAAAATTTACTTCATATATTTTGTCTGACCTTTTAGTTGTTTAAGGCAGGAAGGCAAATCCAGTCTCTGTTACTTCATAATAGCCGAAAAGTTTCGTTTTTGTTGTCTGAGCTCAGCTTCTATAACAAGGGTCAGCAAGCTGTAGCTCACAGGCCAAATTCTAGCTGGTAGCCTGTTTTTGTATTATCCACAAGCTAAAAATGGCTCTTGCTTTTTTATTTTTAAAAATTTTTTTTGAGACAGGGCCTTGTTATGTTACTCAAGCCGGGGTGCAGTAGCACCATCACAGCTCACTGCAGCCTTGACTCCTGGGCTCAATAGATCCTCCTGCCTCAGCCTCTGGAGAGGCTGTGACTGTAGGCCTGTGCCAGCAGACTGGCTAATTTGACCTTTTTTTTTTTTTTTTGAGATGGAGTCTAGCTCTGTTGCCCAGGCTGGAGTGCAGTGGCGCAATCTCAGCTCACAGAAAGCTCCGCCTCCCGGGTTCACGCCATTCTCCTGCCTCAACTTCCCGAGTAGCTGGGACTACAGGTGCCCGCCACCATGCCCGGCTAATTTTTTGTATTTTTAGTAGAGACGGGGTTTCACTGTGTTAGCCAGGCTGGTCTCAAACTCCTGACCTCAAATGATCAGCCCACCTTGGCCTCCCAAAGTGCTGGGATCAAATTCCCTATTTTGAACGTTTCATTATTGGCAATCTTACCAAATATAGGCAAGGTCAAATTTTTTTTTTTTTTTTTGAGACGGAGTCTCTCGCTTTGTCGCCCAGGCTGGAGTGCAGTGGCCGGATCTCAGCTCACTACAAGCTCCGCCTCCCAGGTTCACGCCATTCTCCTGCCTCAGCCTCCCGAGTAGCTGGGACTACAGGCGCCCGCCACCTCGCCCGGCTAGTTTTTTGTATTTTTTAGTAGAGACGGGGTTTCACCGTGTTAGCCAGGATGGTCTCAATCTCCTGACCTCGTGATCCACCCGTCTCGGCAAGGTCAATTTTTTTAAAGAAGGGAAAATAAAATGACAATCCAGTCAGTGATACAATTAAGCAGCACGACAGTAATAAGTTTTTTGGTGAAAACTGTTACACTAGTACAATTGGTACAATGAGAAAGGAAATATTGTAGCCCCAGTACCACATGCTCAACTTGTATACAAAGTTTAGCAATCCAACAGTGATATAAATTTACCCCTCTTCCCCACTGCAATATCTTAGAATTTCCTTCTTTCTCCCTCAGCCAGCTGTTACCTCTCTGCTTAACACTTCATATCGTAATGGAATCTGTGATGATAGCTGGCAGTTACAAGGAGAAAGTTCCTTTGGAGTTGATGCACACTGGATATTTTCAGGTGGCCTTCTCATCCATGATAAAATCGTTTTTTTTTTTTTTTTTTTTTTTTTTGAGACGGAGTCTCGCTCTGTCACCCGGGCTGGAGCGCACTGGCCGGATCTCAGCTCACTGCAAGCTCCGCCTCCTGGGTTTACGCCATTCTCCTGCCTCAGCCTCCTGAGTAGCTGGGACTACAGGCGTCCGCCACCACGCCCGGCTAGTTTTTTGTATTTTTTTTAGTAGAGACGGGGTTTCACCGTGTTAGCCAGGATGGTCTCGATCTCCTGACCTCATGATCCACCCGTCTCGGCCTCCCAAAGTGCTGGGATTACAGGCTTGAGCCACCGCGCCCGGCCCAAAATCGTTTATTTTTAAATGGAGTCTTGTTCTGTCACCCAGGCTGGAGTGCAGTGGTGCAACCTTGGCTCTCACTGTAGCCTCAATCTCTCCAAGCTTAGAGGTGATCCTCTCACCTCAACCTCCTGAGAGTAGCCAGGACTATAGGCATGTACCACCACCCCTAGCTAACTTTTTTTTTTTTTTTTTTGAGACGGAGTCTCACTCTGTTGCCCAGGCCAAAGTGCAGTGGCACGATCTCAGCTCACTGTAACCTCCATCTCCTGGGTTCAACCAATTCTCCTGCCTCAGCCTCTCTAGAAGCTAGGATTACAGGCGTGCATCACAACACCCAGCTAATTTTTTATTTTTATTTTTAGTACAGATGGGGTTTCGCCATGTTGGCCTGGCTGGTCTTGAACTCCTGACCTCAGATGATCCGCCCACCTCGGCCTCCCAAAGTGCTGGGATTATAGGAGTGAGCCACTGCACCTGGCCAATTTTTGTATTTTTTGTAGAGATGGGTTTTGCCGTGTTGTCCAGGCTGGTCTTGAACCCCTGGACTGAAGTGATCCACCCTCCTCAGCCTCCCAAAGTGCTAGGGTTACAGGTGTGAGCCACTGTGCCCGGCCACTTTTCATTCTTCTTTTTAGAGACGGGGTCTTGCTCTGTTGCTCAGGCTGGAGTGCAGTGGTGTGCGATCACAGCTCACTGCAACCTTGACCTCCTGGATTTAAGCATTCCTTCTACCTCACCCTCCCAAGTAGCTAGGACTACAGGTGCATGTCACCACATCTGGGTTTTTTATTTTTGTAAAGACAAGAACTCACTATGTTGCCCAAGCTGTTCTCAAACGCCTGGCCTCAAAGCGATCTTCCCACCTTAGTCTCCCAAAGTGCTGGGACTTTAGGCATGAAACTTTGGTTAATTTTCTAAAATGTACTCAAATCATACTTCAGTATTTTTGTGACTAGCATCTAGATGTGTGTTTTTTTTTCCCCTAGATGGTCTTACTAGAAAAAGAGAAAAATGAAGGAAATATTTTTATCCTGAGCCCCCAACATTATTAGCAGCAAAAACCCAACTCTAAAGGATGCTATGTTTACATTGCAAACAAAAGAGTAGAGAGACAAGCTTTAAGTCTGCCTCCTATTTTGCAGTGGTTCAGTAAAGCTAAAAGCAACAGGTAGTGGCAGGGAAAAGGGAACAGAAATAGGCAGGTTATTATGGATGCCACTAGAGCAAGAGAAATGGTTGGGTGGGAAGATTACCTGGGACTTAAAATAGCAGTCAGCATGAGAACTGTTCTCATTCACATTACTCTTGTCCAGAAAGTAGAATTAGAGGCAGGGATTATTCCATATGCTATTGCAAGCAACAGAAGTAATGTATTTCTGATGTCACAAAATTTAAATTTACATGCATTTTTTCATGGAAACCTTATCCTATATGAGGTAAGGAAACTGAGCTGTTCCCACTGTTTTTACTCTTAAACCCTTCCAATGCATCCACCACACCAGGTACCAGATTTAACTTCCTAAAGTGAGTATCTGATTGAACATTTCCTTTGCTGAAAACGTTTCAATGGTCCTCTACTTACAAAGAGCTAAAGTCCAAGCTCCTAGCATGGCATAAAAACCCTGAATGATCTGGGCAATGATCACCAATGTCCTTGCTATCTTCACTTCAGCCAGGTAGAACACTCTGTGCTTTTTATTGTCTCTGACATCTGCAGGTTCAACCCCTCCACCAAAATAGTCCTCCCTCACCTCTCTGCCTTGGTATCTCTACTGAGCTCCTTTCAGAAACTTCCTTGACTTCTAGGCTCCAAGTAAGGTACCCTTCCTCTAGGTTCCCAATGCACCCTCAATTACATACCTTGATTGCAGCACTTACCATCCAGTATTGTAATGGTCTGTTTGCCTGCCTATCACTCCTATTATATTTTAATTTCTTTAAGAGCAGGGAGTGTTTTACGTGTATACACAGCACCAAACACAGTGCTAAATACAATTTATTGCATGAATGAATGAATGTTGATTCTAACTTCATGTATATTATGGCTGGTCTGGAAACCCGAATTTCACGTCAATTATTTCTAAAGGAAAACATGTTCCAAGTTAAAAAGTAAGTGCTCACCATATGCCAGCCACTATGTAGGTCCCTTTATAAGCCAAGTATAATGCTGGAAAAATTACCTAACCTCTCTGAGCCTCAGTCTCTTCATTTTGCAAAATAATACCTCGCGCTATGAAAATTAAGAAAGACAACTAACAAAGAATGTACCAGTGTCTAATATAGTTGGTACTCAAAAAACGTTTCTCCCTTTCCTATCAGTCTAGGACTGTTTAGGTAACTTTTAGTCCCATAGAACAGAAACTTTCCCTCAGTGTTCCAGACAACAGCTTATTCTCATGCTTCTTTGCTAATGGAGCTGTGCTAGTTCTGTTACACACCTCTGCCACCTCAACCTCCAGCCCTGGTCAAACTGACTTTCACATCTTCCCAATATGCACTACCATGCAGAGCTCTTTCTATCCTTCTCCTCATCTCCAAAGTCAACCCATTCAGTTATCAAACTCACTGAGCATATTTTACACACCAGATACAGTGGCTGACATAGCACCTACCAACAATAAGCTGTTTAATGAAAGAGAATCTTTGTGTGTGTGTGTGTTTTTTTTTTTAATGAGACAAGGTGCTCTTTCTATCCTCTCCATCTCCAAAGTCAACTCATTCAATTAACAGACTCACTGAGCATATTTTACACACCAGATATAGTGGCTGACATAGCACCTGCCAACAATGAGCTGTTTAATGAAAGGTAATTTTGTGTGTGTGTGTGTGTGTGTGTGTTTATGAGACAGGGTCTCATTCTGTCTCCCAGACTAGAGTGCAGTAGTGCAATTTCAGCTCACAACTCACTGCAGCTTTGACGCCCCAGGCTCACACAATCCTCCCACCTCCGCCTCCTAAAGTGCTAGAATTACAGGCATAAGCCACTGACTGTGCCCGGTTTAATGAAAGAGTCTTGATCGAGTGTAGTGGCTCACACCTGTAATCCCAGCACTTTGGGAGGTCAAGGCAGGCAGATCACCTAAGGTCAGGAGTTCAAGACTAGCCTGGCCAACATGGTGAAACCCCCATCTCTACTAAAAATACAAAAATTAGCTGGGTGTGGTGGCGGGCACCTGTAATCCCAGCTACTTGAGAGGCTGAGGCAGGAGAATTGCTTGAACCCAGGAGGCAGAGGCTGCAGTGAGCTGAGATCGCAGCATTGCACTCCAGTCTGGGTGACAAGAGTAAGTGAAAGTCCATCTCAAAAAAAAAAAAGTCTTGATGTGAACCATTTCACTAATAATAGTAGAAGCAGCAACAACTTTTTGAGTGCTTCTTTAAACTATCCATTTGCATGCATTATTTCAACACATCTTCACCATAGCCCACAAGCCATAAAGCACTTTTTTCTTTCTTTATTTTTTCTTTTTTTTTGAGACGGGATTTCATATGCTGCCCAGGATGGCCTTAAACTCCTGGGCTCAAGTGACCCTCTTGTGCCTCAGCCTCCCCAGTAGCCGGAACTACAGGTGCACACCACTGTGCCTGGTTTTCTTCTCTTTTTAAAAAAAAAGATGCTTGAAGAGGTCAAATGACATATACAATGTTAAACAATTACTATGATAGTCCAGATTCAAATCCTGGTCTTGCTACAAAGTCTAAGCTCTTTTTTTTTTTGAGACGGAGTCTCACTCTATCGCCCAGGCTGGAGTGCAGTGGTGCGATCTCAGCTCACTGCAAACTCGGCCTCCCGGGTTCACGCCATTCTCCTGCCTCAGCCTCCTGAGTAGCTGGGACTACAGGCGCCCGCCACCGCGCCTGGCTAATTTTTTGTATTTTTAGTAGAGACGGGGTTTCACTGTGTTAGCCAGGATGGTCTCGATCTCCCGACCTCGCGATCCACCCGCCTCAGCCTCCCAAAGTGCTGGGATTACAGGTGTAAGCCACCGCGTCTGGCCACAAAGTCTAAGCTCTTAACCACCATGCCATACTGCCTCAAGGCAGAGTGGGGAGCATCAAACTCTATCTAAGGGTCAGGAAATTTATTCAACATGGTAATACTTGAGTTCAGTGTTGAGAGATCATTCATTCATTTGATAAATACAAGTGCCTACAATGTGTCATCCACTGAGGAAGCACTAGGGATAGAGTAGGGAACAAGGCAGGAGATCCCAACTCACAGTATAAAGGGAAGGCAGTGAACAAGTAATTACATCCACCTATTCTTCAAGCTGTCCTCTAACCATTCATTGGAAGAAATTTATCCCTCTCTGAATTCCTACAGTATTTTATTCTAAATGTTCTTTAAGAAAATAATACTTTTCCTTTTTCATGTTATTTATTTTCCAATTATCAATGACATATTCATTATCAAAGACATCATTTACCATTTTCTCCTTTGTACTTCTTATTTGCATACTTCTTATCTCCCCCATTAGAGTAAAAGCATCTTAAGTATACCTTAAATATCAGATTTATGTTGGTATGCCCCATAGCAACTTACTCATAGTAGATACTTTAATATTCGTTGAATGAGTGAAAACAAAAGAAATTCAGTTTCACAGATAATTTAAGTGAACCAAAATGTTTCTCTTTAGCAGTAAAAAATTAAACAATGTTTTCATCAATGTCTTAAGATTTGACTCAGGCCAGGCACGGTGGCTCACGCCTGTAATCCCAGCACTCTGGGAGGCCGAGGCGGGCGGATCATGAGGTCAGGAGATCGAGACCATCCTGGCTAACACAGTGGAAACCCCATCTCTACTAAAAAATACAGAAAATTAGCTGGGCGTAGTGGCGGGCGCCTGTAGTCCCAGCTAGTAGGGAGGCTGAGGCAGGAGAGTAGTGTGAACCTAGGAGGCGAAGCTTGCAGTGAGCCAAGATCGCACCACTGCACTCCAGCCTGGGCGACAGAGCGAGACTCCATCTCAAAAAAAAAAAAGGAAAAAAAAAAAGATTTGACTCAGGATTATAGAAAAAACTTAATTTCAGATTGGAAAGGCAGAAATAATAAATTCCTAAATACCATAACACAATAGCAATGTACCTCCTTTTTATATTAACTATCAACAAGCTTTTTTTTTTTTTTTTTTTTTTTTTTTGCGAGGGCTTTTTCTTTTTCCCCCCCTGGTGTGGGGTGGTGCGCTCTCCGCTCACTGCAACCTCTGTCTCCCGGGTTCAAGTAATTCTCCTGCCCCAGCCTCCCAAGTAGCTAGGACTACAGATGCATGCCACCATGCCGGGCTAATTTTTGTATTTTTAGTACAGACAGGTTTCACTATATTGGCCAGGCTGGTCTCAAACTCCTGACCTCATGATCTGCCCGCCTTAGCCTCCCAAAGTGCTGGGATTACAGGCGTTAGCCACTACACCTGGCCAACAGACTTCCATTTTAAACATGGCTTAGATCATTCTGATACCCTGCCAAATTTCTCTAAAAGGGATTCTGCCCATATCTGGAACAACTGCAGGATAAGATCACATGTGGTTATTGGTTTCTCCTATGTTCTCTCTCCTCAACAGTCGTCAATAATCAAAAGCTACCAGGATAATCACACCAGGGAGACGCCCCACAGTTTAAAGGATTACCTCTGTTGGTTTCAGGTTCATCAAGTATCACAAAGGAATCTTCATCAGCACCTAGCCGTGGTTTAATGGAAACATCTACTCCCAGTTGCTTAAGTCTATCCAGAGTAAACCTTCTCACTTTTTCAGGTGGCACAACTGCTGATGATTTATTTTGCTGCCCAGGCTCTTCCACTTTCTCATCTGTTTCTTCTGGATTTTGGGGGTCTTCACCCTCCAGGGCATGAGGTTCAAATGCTACAAGCCCTCCAACCTGACATTCCTCACTGTGATTGTTCCCAAGGAAGTTGGATTCCTGTTGCACCACCGAGCTGTCCCCAGGTGAAGGTCTAATGTCACTCTGCTTCTGTTTCTCCTGAATTTCTAGCTCTTCATTTTTTACCAAATCCTTCCCGGAAGACTCATCTGATCCAGTAATGATCTGGGTTTCCTTTGAAACCACAGGGAGTGCATTAATTTCCACTTCATTTTCTGCACCCGTTGTCTGCTCAGAACTTTTACTGTGGTGATAACTGTTCATTTCAGTGGTATTTGCAGTGTCTGTGATTTCTTTGTGATGGCTTGACTGATATTTAGATGACCTAGAGAAGAGAAAATGAGCTGGAGTTGAAAATTATCCTAAATGTGAAACATTCTCATCCCTTAGTATACATCAGTTAAATCAGTTTTAAGGGAGTGAGAAATCTGAACTTTTCATGCCAGATGTTTGCTACAAAACTAAATGTTCATGAAAATAATAATAATAATTTAATATAATAACAAGAGTGTTCTTACTTCAATAGTGCCATGGCATTTCCCTGGCAAGTGGGCCGGGGTTTACGTTTGAAGAAATCGTGAATGGTTTTATTCTCAGGCATATGATATGGAAGGTTAAGTGCAGACTCTATAAAACAGAATAAAACAAGCAAATATATATACTGTATATTCTGAAATGTCACTTCATATTCAGTTAACCAAACATAATAACCAACGCCATCACTAGAAATAGAAAACTCCCCTTTAACAAAGGCAGAGGAGCTAAGTACAAAAGAGTTCCCTGAAGACCAATGGCTTTTAAACCTAGATGTGAAATCAAAATGATCCAGAAAGTTTTTTAGAAATACAGATTCTTGGATCCCATTTCAAACCTACTGAATCAGAATCTCTGTGGGGCCTAAAAATTTATATACAGTAGTCCCTGCTTATCCACAGGGATACATTCCAACACCTGCAGTGGATGCCTGAAACTGCAGATAGTACTAAACCATGCAGTGTTTTTTTCATCTGATAACTGAGAGGGCTACTAACTGACTAACAGGCAGGTAACGTATACAGTGTGATACACTGGACAAAGGGATGTTTTTTTTAAATTCCATGGACCATGGCTGACCACAGGTAACCAAAACTGCAAATAAAGAGGGACTACTACCTCTCCAAAGAATCCTAACAGAATCAGTCCACAGACAACCATTAAATTTCCTCCTTACCCGCATTACAATTCTGAAAATTTCTTCAGTTTATACTAATGGTTCCAAGGGCTTTAGAACAATGGCCTTTCACCAAGATAAATTCTAAACTTGATATTATAACCTGAGTTCACATTAGAAGTGTTAAAAAAATAAAAGTCCTCAACATCCAAGTTGAGCTTACCAAGAAACATTGTGATTTTGCCTCAAAGTTTACTGGGTTGCATTACCTCGAATAAGGCGCTGAGTCTCACTATGCAGTTGTTTTAATGCTTCTTTACTTAATTTGGCTGCCTTTCTTTCCTTCAAGAAAACAAAAAGTGAGACTACATTAATTACATGAATATCCAGAAAGATAGATATTCATCCCTCAAGAGTTTGTTCTCTCCAAGAAAAGAGGAAAGGAAATAGTAAGCCAAATGCAGTGTAAACTCAAGGAATTCATTTAAAGTCTTAGAGAATACATTTGAGTCTCAGAGAATTCGTTCAATCCAATCCATATTTTGTTCCTACTATGTACAAAGCAATATGATGGGTAACAGAAAAATATGATAGACAAAATAAAATATTTATTCCTAAGCAATCCATAAACTCCTGTGTAAAGAGATCAATGTGACTAATATACAGGGCTCTACCTCACCTTCCTCGTGGTTCCTTTTGATAACTCACTTTCTTCCTCAAATGAATAGACCTCACTCTCCAAAGATGGTTCCGTTTTCTAAAAGAAATGGCATGTTGATTATTAGGACAAAAACAAAATTCAAATAAGAGGATGATTTAGTTGAAGTCTACTTTTGTTGTCCAACACCACATCATGCTACATTAATAAATCAATAATCATCGAATAGAAATTATTAAACACACAGCATCCTATTATGCTTAGAAAACAAATTAGATACCTCAAATGGAGTTTGGAACCTTATTTCTTTTACCTCTGCTTACATCTTTCCCTAAAGAGGGATAATAACTCGCAGGAAGCTAAAAAAAAAATCTTAGGAAGAAAAATTATGCTTCCAAATACTCGGGACAACAATGTTTTGACTGATGCCTCTCTTTGATACCCTTCCTGAAACGCTATAGGGTTCATTTCTCAAAGGCTATAGGACTGCAAAATTTACATCTCTTCCCTATTATTTACCTGCATCTTACTACACCGTCAAGTATCTTAGTCTTTTTTTTCAGCATTCCTAAAAGGGTAATAACAAAGAACTAGTTTCCAAATAAGTTAGCACGTCTATCACTTGTACTGCAAGTCTCCAAAATTAACAGCTGAAAACTTAAGTCAATTGACACGTTTTTCTTCAGTTAAAAAAAGAAAAAATTAAGGTTCCAACAGTAAATTAAAAATATAGCAAAGGTCAGAGGCAGTTGGTTAACTCTTACTGCAATCATGTTTTACTTGCCTTGTGCTTTTTTACTTTGTTTTTTACAGCTGCTCTTATTGATTCTATTGACTCTTCATCTTCCAATGGAGAGTTATTTTCATCCTCCAACCCAGTTTCAAAAAGGTCTTTATCCATAATAAGACAGCCACTGTCATTAAATGGCTGTTCTACATCATCTTCCTAGATAATACATAAACAAAAAGCATAATCCAATCATTTAAAAATCCAATATTTCACAACATCATATGGCAATTTGGATCAGGCCAGAAAAAGCCCATGTTTCATCAACAGACAAGCATATAAAATCTAGAACATCCTCACTGGTTCCTAACTCACACTTATCCTTTGAAGTCCAAGTTGTGATTTTATGCAACTGTCTAAAACTAACTTAATAAGCAGTAAATTTTTTTTGAAAAGTCGAATACTTGTTAAGCAACTAGTTTATAAATCTGAGGATGGTTTTTCTAGTTAGCAAACAAGACTTCTGACTGACAGATGCATTAAAAAGCCTTCTTTCAGTTAATATTCATCAGCTCAGAGACAGCAAAGAATTACTCCATGTGCTCATAAAGAAAATAAGAAACCCATTTATTTGGAAATGTCCTCTGCATACCCAAAATAGAATAAGACCAATAAGTTTTATTTTTTTGTTTTGTTTTGTTTTGTTTTTGAGACAGGGTCTCACTCTGTCATCCCCGCTGGAATGCAGTGGTACAATTACAGCTTATTGCAGCCTCGACCTCCTGGGCTCCAGTGATTCTCCCACCTCACCCTCTCAAGTAGCTGAAACTACAGCTGGGACTACGGCCACCACACCCAACTAATTTTTAAGTTTTTTGTAGAGACGGGATCTCACTCTATTGCCTAGGCTGGTCTTGAACTCCTGGGCTTAAGTGACCCTCTGGCCTCAGCCTCCCAAAGTGCTGGGATTAGAGGTATGCACCTCTGCACCTGGCCAAGACCAGTTAGTTTTAAATAACATACCCTATTATTCTCAACACAAAATAGTCAATTCAAAGCAATATTTGGAAAGCAGAAACAACCTCAAGTACTAACAGCAACCTTTTCTAAAATGTTAACCTACCCAAGCAATAGCAAATTATTCTTTTTTTTTTTTTTTTTTTTGAGACAGAGTCTCCCTCTGTAGCCCAGGCTGGAGTGCGGTGGCCGGATCTCAGCTCACTGCAAGCTCCGCCTCCCGGGTTCACGCCATTCTCCGGCCTCAGCCTCCCAAGTAGCTGGGACTACAGGCGCCCGCCACCTCGCCCGGCTAGTTTTTTGTATTTCTTAGTAGAGACGGGGTTTCACTGTGTTAGCCAGGATGGTCTCGATCTCCTGACCTCGTGATCCGCCCGTGTCGGCCTCCCAAAGTGCTGGGATTACAGGCTTGAGCCACCGCGCCCGGCCAGCAAATTATTCTTTAAAATGTACCTGGTTTTTTGTTTCCTTCTTTTTCAGCTGTCTAATTTTTTCCATTTTTCTCTCCTCTTTCTCAAGTCTTCTTTTCGATTTTACTTTTGCTTTTCCTGCAGTTCCTTCTTTATCATTTGTGTGCTTTTTAGAACTCTTTCTGTCAATGGTAAAGTCCGTAGAGTTTCCAGACTGAAGACTCAGCTCTAAGCAAGGTTTCACTTGTGCTTCGAGATTTTCCTGATACAAAGACTTCTCCATGTAACTTTTATCACTGTCTGCCAGAGTTTTGTAAATCCTTTTGACTTTTGTATTTTTCCCAGCATAAAAATTCTCTTTATTTTCCTCCTCGGCACCGTCATAGGTAGTTTTCTCTGGAGAGGCATTTGTGTCCTCTGTTTCGGAATCACTGTCTTGTAGAACCTTCCTGTTTTTCAACTTCTTACTTACAAATATCTCTTCATCTGAATCTGGAAGAAACAATTTTCTTTTAATTATACCATCATTTGATCTTCCTCCTAGTCCCACTACTCCTCAAAAATATATTCAGTTATACAAGTGATATATTACATTGTGAAATTATATAACTACTATTAAGAACTAATTGTAGCAAAGCAAATCTAAAAATACATTTTGAAAAACATTTTCCCTGGGAAAAATGTCTCTTACTGGGAAATGTAATTTTATGTATATTTACAATGTGTGAAGTTGTTCTAATCCTCTGGCAGGTGTTAAAATTCCTTTTATTATAGGATGGATGCAATTAACCAGGCAATGTGGTAGCTATTAGACAATCAACAATATAACATAGTTTCAAAAAGGTACAAGCACTGTTATTTTGCTTTTATCATAAAACAAACAATAAGGATGGGGCATTAATGTAATAAATCAAGAGAATAATGAAATTAATCCAATCTACTTACAACTGAGGCTCCTGCATACTATTCCTAAAAATAAAATTACTATTACAAACCTCCTTCACTCAAGGGTCCAATTGTTTCACAGCTGCCCTGTCCACTATCTGAAGGACTATCTGCTTCCTCTTGTGAAATGACTTTTGGATCATTGATTTCCAGCTGAACCTAGAAAATGACAATATACTTTGTATTAACCAGCAGGTGACCGAAAGCTCCAAGTACATAATGACACACAAATCATGGGATCATCCACCTGAACTAAGGAAAGAACCAAATACGATGGTTCCTTGAAGGGATGACATTTAGAATTACTGGACAACAAACAAACAAAAGTTCATTTTTCACCTTTGAAGGATGCTAACAGAACCAACTCCTTTAGTAATGGTAAAAGAATGAAAAGAATCAAGCACTTATTATGCCTTTTCTGTGTGAACTGTTCCCCATATATCCATATGATTGATGAGGGGAAGTTTCTATTTAGAGAAATATCTTAATGAATTAACAAATGATAGAATTAGATTATCACAGTTTTATCAACCCTCAATTAAAAACAGACCTCGGCAATTATCATTAATGGCTGCTAACATTACCAAAAGAGAAACAACCAGACATTATGTGCTGCCTAATAGAAGTACCCAATACTAGCTATAAAGTATTCCTGACAGAACAATCAAATTTGAATCCTATCAAGTCTCTAGATCTAACTACCAAGTTACAGGAAATAGAGTGAATAGGGGAACATGTTGAATAATACCACAGAGATGCAACCTAGATGTGGGAAACTCCACAAGTCAAACTGGGTGGTTTCTTTCTTTCTTTCTTTTTTTGAGATAGGATCTTGCTCTGTCACCCAGGCTGGAGTGCAGTGGCACAATCTCTGCTCACTGCAACCTCTGCCTCCTGGGTTCAGTCGATTCTCCTCCTAAGTAGCTGGGATTACAAGCGCACACCACCATGCCCAGCTAATTTTTTGTATTTTAATAGAGACAAGTTTTCCCCATGCTGGCCAGGCTGGTTGCAAACTCCTGACCTCAGGTGATCTGCCCGCCTTGGCCTCTCAAAGTGCTGGGATTACAGGTATGAGCAACTGCACCTGGCCTTTGCAATATATTGCAAAGAAAAAAAAAGAGGGAGAGAAACCTATAAAGTTAGTTAATACATAAGTAAATGAATATACATGTGTACGTATGTATATTTCCATATATTTATACATGTATGTATATTTCTATATGCTATATTTCTTTTTCTTTTTTTTGAGACGGAGTTTTGCTCTTGTTGCCCAAGCTGGAGTGCAATGGCACGATCTTGGCTCCCTACAACCTCTGCCTCCTGGGTTCAAGCGATTCTCCTGCCTCAGCCTCCCGAGTAGCTGGGATTACAGGTGCGTGCCACCATGCCCGGCTAATTTTTTGTATTTTTAGTAGAAATGGGGCTGGGCGCGGTGGCTCAAGCCTGTAATCCCAGCACTTTGGGAGGCCAAGACGGGTGGATCACGATGTCAGGAGATCGAGACCATCCTGGCTAACACGGTGAAACCCCGTCTCTACTAAAAAATACAAAAAACTAGCCGGGTGAGGTGGCAGGCGCCTGTAGTCCCAGCTACTCGGGAGGCTGAGGCAGGAGAATGGCGTGAACCTGGGAGGCGGAGCTTGCAGTGAGCTGAGATCCTGCACTCCAGCCTGGGCAACAGAGCGAGACTCTGTCTCAAAAAAAAAAAAAAAAAAAAAGAAATGGGGTTTCACCATGTTAGCCAGGCTGGTGTTGAACTCCTGACCTCAGGTGATCCGCCTGCCTCAGCCTCCCAAAATGCTGGAATTACAGGCGTAAGCCACCACACCTGGCCCTGTATATTTCTATATACATAAATGTATGCCTTATATATGTATGTATATCTTAAAATACATACATATATGTATATACACACATATATAAGTATGCTTTATATATGTATATATACACATATATAATATAAACAATTGCAATATGCAACTTCTGATGATGATTCAAAAAAATGTAAATAATTATGCTAAAGTGACATATAAAAATAAATGAAATATCCATGAGTCAAAGAAATCTGAACACTGACTAGATACTTCTTAGGTGTGGTAATAATATTGTAGTTATCTTTTTTTGGAAAGCCCTTGTCTGTTAGATAGGCACACTAAAATATTTATGGTTCAAATAATATGATATCTGGGATTTTCCTCCAAATAATCCCGTGAGAGGAAAAATGGGTAGTAGTATGAATAAAACAAGATTGGCCATGATTTGATAATACAGGTTGAACATCTCTAATCTGAACCTGAAATACTCCCAAATCCAAAATATTTTAGCACTGACATGATGTCACTAGATGAAAATCCCACACCTGGCCTCATATGATGAGCTGCAATAAAACCTTTGCTTCATGCACGGAATTATTTTAAAATGCTGTATAAAATTACCTTCAGACTATGTGTGTAAGGTATATATGAAATATAACTGAATTTCATGTTTAGACTTGGGTCCCTCCCCCAAGACATCTCATTAAGTGTATGCAAATATTCCAAAACCCAAAATGAATCTGAAATTCAAAACCCTTCTGGTCCCAAGCATTTCAGACAAGACATATTCAAACGGTAGTTGAAGTAAGGTGATGGGTTCATTATACCATCCTTTCTACGGTTATATAGGTTTGAAAATTTCTAAATAAGACAGTTTAAAAAGTCGCAAATAAAAACCTAAGGAGAGGTGTGTTAGGTGACTTGATCAGTTAGTAACCAAGCTAATCCCAGATGCCAAGTCTGCCTCCTTGGAGTTCTCAGGGCTCTGAATCAACTTATTAATAAAGGGAGAAATATGAACATCAGTAATGTAACAGGGTACAAGGCCTCACCCGAGTGGTTCCTCAAAAAATCATTAAATTGGCCAGGCATGGTGGCTCACGCCTGTAATCCCAGCACTTTGGGAGGCCGAGGCAGGTGGATCACGAGGTCAGGAGTTCGAGACCAGCCTGGCCAATATGGTGAAACCCCGTCTCTACTAAAAATACAAAAATTAGCTGGGCATGGTGGTGTGTGCCTGTAGTCCCGGCTGCTCAGGAGGCCGAGGCAGGAGAATCACTTGAACCCGGGAGACAGAGGTTGCAGTGAGCCGAGATTGCGCCACTGCACTCCAGCCTGGGCAACAGAGCAAGACTCCATCTCGGAAAAAAAAAACATATCTATATATATATATAAAAAATTAATTTGGATGCTTGGCAAAATTTTTTTTTTTTTTTTTTTTTTTGATACAGCATCTCACTCTGTCACCCAGGTTAGAGTGCAGTGGCAGGATCATGGCTCATTGCAGCCTTGACCTCCAGGCCCAAAGGATCCTCTCACCTCAGCCTCCCCAGTAGCTGGGACTAGGGGCGACGCCCGGCTAATTTTTTTTTTTTTTTTTTGTAGAGGCGGGGTTTTGCCACGTTTTCTACGCAGGCTGGTTTCCAAATCTTGAGCTCAAGCAATCTGCTGGCCTTGGCCTCCCAAAGTGCTGGGATTGCTGAGAATTAATATGTATGCACTGACGATCCTTTCAACAATCCAAAGCACTGAAACTGTTACTTCTGTTTGTGAATGTGGAAACCGAATTTAGGTAACCAGACAGCTCAAGGAATAGGGCTGCTTTGAATGACGATTCTCTTCTAGGCAATTTGCAGCAACATCAAAGGGCAGGGTGACATTTGACGTTGGGGTGGGGTGAGGTCTCAAAAAATTCAGTAATCAAAATAAATAACATATTAATGCAATATTTTTTAAAAAATTAAATCAATAATCTACGGCTCATGAGGTAAATAATACACCCGCTTTTGTAGATAAAGTTTATTGGAACCAGGGACGAGATTAGGGTGAGGTGAGTAAGGCAAGGTCGTGCAAATGACTGGTCAGATCTTGTCTCTGTTTAAACGTCTGATATTTTGTTCAATATCAAATCATAAAAATTTTTTGCATTAATTTCGGTTTTTTTAAAAAAATTGCATTAAAATATGAGTTCGATGATTGAGTGTTTTGGCGCCCCTTTAAATTTTGCTCCTAAGGCGAGAGTGCCTTGCCCGAATCTGGCCCCAGAAAGGACATAGGTCTGGAAACATCTATTTTTTACGCCCAATTTCGCCAGGGAGGTGCGAGCCACCAGCCAGGAGCCCCAACGGTGACTTCCCACTCGGGGCCCCGTAGGAAAACGCAAAGGGCCTCCGCGCGATGTCCTCCAGGACCCCTCCCAGGCCCAATGTGGAACCCCCTAACACCCTCGTCCTCTCTTTGCGGAGAATCCCGCCCCGCACCCCTGCAGCCCGGTTCGGCCAGAGCCTCCTGGCTTTCAGGGCACCCTGAGGGGAGGAGCTTCCGCGACAGGAAACGCGCCAAAGGGGAGGGCTGGCGGCAGGAACCGGCTGAGGAGGGGCTGGGCTGCCGGCAGCGCGCGCCGCAGAGACCTGGAGCTCCCCGGCCACGGAGCCCGAAGCGCGGGAAGCCCGGCGGCGGGACGGGACGCCCGGTCGGAAGCCATCCCGACCGAGTCTCGAGGCTGCGGGAGCCGACGCGGTGAACGCCGGGAGCCGCAGTCCTCCCGCCCGGGCGCCCCGGGTCAGCGGGGTCTACCCCGGCCCACCTAATCCCTCGGTGCCGGGCCTTCGCAGCCCCGGTGGGGGGCGTGTGCGTAAACTCACCTCAGAACCCACCTCGCCCGTCATGACTCCTGCCTCCCCGGTGCTCCGTTAGGGACGGAGCTGTCTCTGGTTCCCTCAGCCGGAGAGCAGCGGCTCCCGCCGTCTCCAGCCCGGCAGCGCTGTTCGAGCTTTCCCGCCCAGCCAGAGTGGAGGTCCCACCCCCATGGTTTGCACCAATCCAGAGGGGATTTTCCAGCGAGTCCCCGCCCCATTCCGACCCACCAATCACGCAGCGCCTCCGGCCGACCTCAAATAACCCAGGCTGGGTCGCAGCTGCTGGTAGCGGCGCCTCGGGGAGCTGGAGGTACACTGGGGCGGGCAGTAGGTACCAGGCGAGCAGTGGTCTTTGACCATTGACACTTGCCAAAGCAGGAAGTGCGGTTGGAGGGGTGAGTCTTCGGGGGGAAGTGAGCTGGGAAACGGTTCCTGGGCACCTGGGAGTGTCCTGTACCTGAACCTTTTTAAAGGGATTCCAAGGTCCCCGTGGGATTTTCTCCACTGACTTCATTTCTGGAGCAGCTAGATCCTGTCTGCCTTTTGTACACGACACTTACCACTGAATATATATATACACACACACACACATATATACACTCTCACACATATACACACATAGACACACACACATATATGTACACACGTATATATGCACACACACACATATATATGTATACACACACACTTTTTTTTTTTTTTTTTTTTTTTTTGAGACGGAGCCTCCCTCTGTTAGCCAGGATGGAATGCAATGGCGCGATCTCGGCTCACTGCAACCTCCGCCTCCCGGGTTCAAGAGATTCTCGTGCCTCAGCCTCCCGAGTAGCTAGGATTACAGGCACCCGCCACCAATGCCTGACTAATTTTTGTATTTTTAGTAGAGACGGGGTTTCACCATGTTGGCCAGGCTGGTCTCGAACTCCTGACCTCAAATGATCCGCCCCGCCTCGGCCTCCCAAAGTGCTGGGATTACAGGCGTGAGTCACCGCGCCTGGCCCACTTTTATTTATTAAAGACCTTTAGTCTTTAAAAACTAAAGTGCAATGACCTGATATTGGCTTATCGCAACCTCCGCCTCCCAGGTTCAAGCCATTCTCCTGCCTCAGGCTCCTGAGTAGCTGGAATTACAGGTATATGCCACCACACCCAGCTATTTTTTTTTATCTTTAGTAGAGATGAGGTTTCACCGTGTTGGCCAGGCTGATCTCGAACTCCTGACCTCGTGATCCGCCCGTCTCAGCCTCCCAAAGTACTGGGATTACAGGCATGAGCCACCGCACCTGGCCTATCCCAAACAATTCTAATCCCAGTTTTGCCACTGTGCTGGCCATTATTTTTTGCCCCTCCAGGTTAATTCTCTGTCCTTCCTTTACCCTGTTTTGTGTTAAGGCAAGGCTGACTTCTCTAGACTGTATTATCCCAGCTCCCTTGCCCTCTGGCTTCTGGTTGGGTCAGGCCCCTGTAAAGGCACTTTATAAGGTGACTGTAAGGAGATGAGAGACCACCAGGAAAGAAAGATCAGAGTATTTATTGCTCACTTCACCCTCCATGGTCATATCCACTGCCAGCCCAGCTTGCCCAGGACTTTCCTAGTTTTAGCACTGAAAGTCCTGCATCCTGAGAACCTCCTCAGTCACAGGCATACCAAATAGTTGGTTCATCACCCAATCCACTGGCCTCCTCTTCCAAATTTCCAGCTTTAGCTGGGTTCAGAAAAAAGCTCCCTTTCCACATCTTAATTTCTTTACCTCCCCATCATCTCTCAACCCACTTCTGCCCCCACCACCAAAAACAGCCCATCATCCATCCTCTTCTCTTTTTGTGTCCTGGTTTATCCACCTTTTCATCCACTTTACTATTAATTTCTACATCAATGACTCCCAAATATACATCTATGGCACTCCCCATCAAATGTGGAGGGCTAATGTTTGTTGAAGCCTTACTCAGTGACAGAAACAGTTGCAAGGATTTTATAAGTGTTATCTTATTTAATCTTCAGAGTAAACTTGTAGGTAATATTATTATCTCTTTCTTAGAAGATGAGAAAACCAAACTTTTAAAAGGCTAGAAACTGGTAGAGCTAATTTTCAGACTCGAGGTGACTTCAGAGTTCATACCCCTCAGAGAGACCCTGCCTGAGCATCCTCTGTGTTCTCCCTCCTCCTGTGCTGCTTTCCCTGCTAACACTTCCCTTTGCCTGAAATTTTATTTATATCTATTTGTCTGTTGTTATTCCAAGAGGACAGGCACTTTGTTTTCTTTGCCTCTGTATCTTTGCAACCTAGAATTATCTTTCTTAAACTTGAGCATGCATCAGAATAATCTGAAAGGCTGGTAAAAACAGCGATTGTTGGGTCCTAGTGCCAAAGTTTCTGATTCAGTATATCTGAAGTGGGGTCCAGGAATGTATACTTCTTTCTTTCCTTTTTTTCTCGCTGAGTGCAGTGGAATGATCACAGCTCATTGCAGCCTCAACCTCCCAGGCTCAAGCAGCGCTTCCACCTCAGCCTCCCAAGTGGCTGGGACTATAGGTGTGCACCACCATGCCCAGCTAATTTTTTATTTTGTAGAAAAGGGGTGTTACCATGTTGCCCAAGCTGGTCTCAGACTCTTGGACTCAAGCAATCTGCATGTCTCAGCCTCGCAAAGTGCTGGGATTATGGGCATGAACCACCATGCCCCACAGGAATGTATATTTCTAACAAATTCCCTGGTGATGCTGGTGTTGCTGATCTGGAGACCACACTTTGAGAACAAAGGGCTTAGAACATCCCAGGTTCAAGGTAGGAAAACTGATGAATATTTGTTGAACTAATTAATTCATTCACTTGACAACCTTTTTTTTTGAGACGGAGTCTCACCCTGTCGCCCAGGCTGGAGGGCAGTGGCACAATCTCAGCTCACTGCAAGCTCCGCCTCCCGGGTTCATGCCATTCTTCTGCCTCAGCCTCCCGAGTAGCTGGGACCACAAGCGACCACCACCACACCCGGCTAATTTTTTGTATTTTTAGTAGAGATGGGGTTTCACTGTGTTCGCCAGGATGGTCTCGATCTCCTGACCTCGTGATCCGCCCGCTACAGCCTCCCAAAGTGCTGGGGTTACAGGCGTGAGCCACCACTCCTAGCCAACAATTTGACAACTTCTTGAGCTCCCTCTGAAAGTGAATAAATAAATAACATTCCTTATATTAGTATTTTAAAATATCTTTGGGGAGCACCTCTTCACTCATCACAGAAGCTAAGAGAGAAAGCTCCAATTTGAACAATGGGTGGACAGGGGTAAGCTAGGAAAGGAAAACCTTTTATTCATTTTTTATTGTGATAAAACATATATAACAGAAAATTTACAATCTTAATCATTTTAAAGTATGGAGTTCAGAAGTACATTCAAATTATTATGTAACCATTCTTCAGAATTCTTTTCTTTTTTTCTTTCTTTTTTTTTTTTTTTTTTTTGAGACGGAGTCTGGCTCTGTCGCCCAGGCTGGAGTGCAGTGGCCGGATCTCAGCTCACTGCAAGCCCCGCCTCCCGGGTTCACGCCATTCTCCTGCCTCAGCCTCCCTTTTTTTTTTTTTTTTTAAATGGAGTTTTGCTCTTGTTGCCTAGGCTGGAGTGCAGTGGTGCTATCTTGGCCCACTGCAACCTCTGCCTCCTGGGTTCAAGCAATTATCCTGCCTCAGCCTTCCAAGTAGCTGGGATTACAGGCTCCCACCACCATGCTCGGCTACTTTTTTGTATTTTTAGGAGAGATGGGGTTTCACCATGTTGGCCAGGCTGGTCTCGCATTCCTACCTCAAGTGATCCACCCACCTCGGCCTCCCAAAGCGCTGAGATTACAGCTGTGACCTAACGTGCCTGGCCTAGAACTCTTTTCATCTTGCAAAACTGAAACTCTATGCCCATTAAACAACAATTTCTCATTCCTCCCATCCCCAGGAAACCTTTTATTTTACACATTTTACACATTAACTTGTGCCAAGATAAAGTGAGTCGGTATTTAGAATTAGCAACCTGTATTCTCAATTTTGGTGAATGGAACCATAATCTACTCACCAGTTCAGAAACCTGTGAATCACCTTGACCTCTCTGTCCTTTCATTATTGTAGTCATCCAACAATCCTTGTTTATCAAGTTGATAAGTGGCAACCAAGGAAACATCTGGAGTGCTGGCTTTACGGGGATTAGTCTGAACCTGTCCCATAGAGGGCTTCATGAACTTAAGTAAGCAATGTAGTTTCTCAGAAACTTGTTCTTTTTTGGAGGTTGGGCACAGTGGCTCATGCCTGTAATCCCA
Source organism: Papio anubis (assembly GCF_008728515.1). Classification (NCBI taxonomy): domain Eukaryota; kingdom Metazoa; phylum Chordata; class Mammalia; order Primates; family Cercopithecidae; genus Papio; species Papio anubis. Next base: position 33,982,887 of record NC_044976.1, read on the forward strand.
GCATTTAGGGAGACCGAGGCAGTCAGATCACTTGAGGCCAGAAATTCAAGACCAGCCTGGCCAACGTGGTGAAACCCTGACTCTACTAAAAATACAAAAATTAGCTGGGCGTGGTGGCAGGCACCTGTCGTCCCAGCTACTTGGGAGGCTGAGGCAGGAGAATTGGTTGGACTTAGGAGGCGGAGGTTGCAGTGAGCTCAGATCATGCCACTGCACTCCAGCCTGGGTGAGAGAGTGAGACTCTGTTTCAGAAAAAGAAAAGAAACTTGTTCTTCTTTTTTGTAACTAGAAAACACTGGATGAGAGCATGATTCTCAAGTAGGTTTAATGGGCAGGGCACCAGGAAGTATAGCACTTCATAGGAAGCATTTTGCAATACTGATGCTATTAATCTGGTCGTTCGAATGAGGAAACATTTTAACTAGTAGGATATATTATTATATCACAAAAAGAAAGTTAAAAAGCAATTCTCACATTACAAGTCTGGGGAAAAATCAGCCATGGAACTTAACATGCTCAGCCAATTCTAAAAGTGCTCTATTTATACGTGCTCCTTGGCAGACAAAAGCAGAAACCAAAGGCTTAAGAAAGTTTGGAGGAAGATAATTGACTGAATTGTGTCTTTTATTTCTTTTTCTGCAAATTGAGGAAGGATACCATGTTACATTTTTAGTACTGCTATTCCTCTGGAGTAAAGTTTGAGAACTACCTGCTTTTCCAAAGTCCTGGGCCTCCAAATTACCTTTGTCCCTGGAGAAACACTGCCACTGTGTGGTAGACCTTGGTTATGCCACTCTATCCTAAAACCATTTGAGACGTAGGGGTCATTTTAAGATTTATTCAAGTTATTTAAATGTTCCTATGGTAGGGTAAAATAGCCGCATCTCCCAATATCTTATTTTAAAAATAATTTTGGCCAGGTGCGGTGGCTCACGCCTGTAATCCCAGCACTTTGGGAGGCCGAGGCTGGTAGATTGTCTGTGGTCAGGAGTTCGCGACCAGCCTGGGCAACACAGTGAAACCCCGTCTCTACTAAAAATACAAAAAGAAAATTAGCCGGGCGTGTCAGCGTGGCGGCTGAGGCAGGAAAATCGCTTGAACCCGTGAGGCAGAGGTTGCAGTGAGCCGAGATCGCGCCACTGCACTCCAGCCTGGGCGACGGAGTGAGACTGTCTCAAAAAAAAAAAAAAAAAAGTCATTCCATACAGTTATGAAGCTTCTCTTAGAGAGTACCCTGCTTGAAGGTCAGAGCTGTTTTTCTTGTTTATCATAGTAGCCTCTGACTTTTAAAATGGTACAGGGCCTCGGTGCAGTGGCTCAGCTTGTAATCCCAGCACTTTGGGAAGGCTGAGGCAGGTGGATCACTTGAGGCCAGGAGTTCAACCAGAATAAGAGGAGTTAGACCACTTGTTTAAGTGGGAGATTATGGGAACCTGAACTAGATCAATGGTAGTAACAATGGAGAGAAGAGGATGGTGAAACTCTGTCTCTACCAAAAATGCGAACATTAGTCCAGTGTGGCGGCACACGCCTGTAATCCCAGCTACCCTGGAGGCTGACAGGCAAGAATCACTTGAACCCAGGAGTCAGAGGTTGCAGTGAGCCAAGATTGCGCCACTGCACTCCAGCCTGGGCAACAGACTGAAACTCTGTCTCAAAAAATAAAAATACACTGGGCACGGTGGTTCATGCCTGTTATCCCAGCACTTTGGGAGGCCGAGCAGGTGGATCACTTGAGGCCAGGAGTTTGAAACCAGCCTGGCCAACATGGTGAAACCCCGTCTCTGCTAAAAGTACAAAAATTAGCCGGGTGTGGTAGCAGGCACCTGTAATCCCAGTTACTTGGGGAGTCTGAGGCAGGAGAATCGCTTGAACCTGGGAGGCAGAGGCTGCAGTAAGCCGAGATATCGCCACTGCACTCCAGCCTGCGTAGCAGAGTGAGACTTGGTCTCAAAAAAAAAAAAAAAAAAGAAAGAAAGAAAAGAAAAAGAAAAGAAATATAATAATAGAATAAAGTAAAATGGCACAAGGCTGGGCACAATGGCTCATGCCTGTAATTCCAGCACTTTGGGAGGCTGAGACAGGAGGATGACTTGATCTCAGAAGTTCAAGACCAGCCTGAGCAACATAGTGAGACCTCATCGTTACTAAAAAAATTTTTTTTTAAATTAGCTTAAGGCCGAGGTGGGCGGATCACGAGGTCAGGAAATCCAGATTATCCTGGCCAAAACGGTGAAACCCCATCTCTGCTGAAAATACAAAAAATTAGCTGGGCGTGGTGGCACACGCCTGTAATCCCAGCTACTCAGGAGGCTGAGGCAGGAGAATCGCTTGAACCCCGGAGGTGGAGGTTGCAGTGAGCCAAGATCATGCCACTGCACTCCAGCCTGGGCAACAGAGTGAGACTCCGTCTCAAAAAAAAAAAAAAAAAAAATTAGCTGAGAGTGGTGACGAGCGCCTGTGGTCCCAGCCACTCAGGAAGCTGAAGTGGGAAGATCGCTTGAGCCTGAGGCTGTAATGAGCCATGATCGCACCACTGCAGTCCAGCCTGGGCAACAGCAGAGCGAGACCCTGACTCAATTTTTTTTTAAAAGGTATATGGCCTGAAATATAGTGGGTGCTTAATAAATAATTGTTGAAGCCAAGTGCAGTGGCTCACACCTGTAATCCCAGCACTTTGGGAGGCCAAGGCAGGTGGATCCCAAGGTCAGGAGTTCAAGATCAACCTAGCCAAGGTGGTGAAACTCCGTCTCTACTAAAAATACAAAAAATTAGCCAGGCATGGTGGTGGGCACCTGTAATCCCAGCTACTTGGGAGGCTGAGGCAGAGAATTGCTTGAACCCGGGAGGCAGAGGTTGCCAAGATCACACCACAGCACTCCAGCCTGGGCAATAGAGTGAGATTCGTCTTAAAAAAGGAATAATTAAATAATAAATAATTGTTGAATAAGTGGTTAAAATACTGGGGACTAAAAAACAAAAAAAATGCTAAGACCTTTTCCCAAGGTATAACAGCACATGCACACACCATCAGCTAGTCTGTGTGCAGAAGCTCCCTTACCACGACACTGGGCAAATCTGAAGTATCTATAAAATATTGATCCACTTGAGCACCTATTTTAAGCCTGTACTAGATACAAAGAATATAAAGACAAATAAAATACAATCTTGTTCTCAGAGAGCTTCCCACTGCAGTCAGAGACAGGCAAGCAAACAAGCACGTGCGACATGGAAGTGTGTACAGGTAGCTGTGGGAGGGAGCTACTTGTCCTTGAGGGAGGGACAACTGACCATGCCTGGGGTAAGTCAGTGGGGAGATGACTCCTAAACTGAGTTTCTAAGATGAATTGAAGTTCTCCAGGCTGGTACAGGGAGGAGAAGGCATTCCAGGTATGTGAAGGGGCTTGAAAAAACATGTTGTGTTTGAGAAACTAAAAGTAGGTCAGTGTGACAAGAGCATGGTGTGGAGGTGTGGCCAGAATAAAGGCTAAACATGTTATGAAGAGGTTAGGTAATGAAGGTTAAACCAGGAACAAAAGGTCTGGAATGCTATGCCTAAAATTTTAGCTTTTAGACAGTATGAACGGAACAGATGGGGTGTGGGGAGGGGTTTTGTTAAGGAGAGTGATATGACCAGATATATGCCTGAGAAAGATTATTCTAGCAGCATATGAAGCATGGATTGGAAAGGGATTAGACTGGAGGCAGGAAGACCAGTTGTCTAAGTGGGAGATTATGGAAACCTGAACTAGGTCAATGGTAGTAACAATGGAGAGGAGAGGATGGATTGGAAAAAGAGGCAAAGTTGACAGAGCTTGATGGATGATTAACCTCGAGGGGAGCGGGACAGTGGAGCCGATGTGACTCCAGTGACACCCACATTTCTGGACTGGTGAGTGATGGATTGTGATGCCATTCACCAAAATTAAGAGTGCAGGTCACTAATTCCAAATACAGACTCACTTTAACTTGGTGCAAATTAATGTGTAGAATGAAAGATTTCTCCTTCCTCACTCTCCCCTGTCTACTCATTGTCCAAATTGGAGTCACTTCTGGTGACTAAAGAGGTGGTCCCCAGGCTCAGCCTTTCTCTCCATTCTGTTTCCAAACTGCTATCCCTACAGCACCCCAAACCCGAACTCTTTTGTATTCCATTCACATATTTTCTTTTCTTTCTTTTTTTTTGTTGTTGTTGAGACAGTGTCTCGCTCTGTTGCCCAGGCTGGAGTACAGTGGTGCGATTTCAGCTCACTGCAACTTCTGGCTCCTGGGTTCAAGCGATTCTCCTGCCTCAGCATCCTGAATAGCTGGGACTACAGGTGCCCGACACCACGCCCAGCTAATTTTTTGTATTTTTATAGAGACAGGGTTTCACCATGTTAGCTAGGATGATCTCGATCTCCTGACCTTGTGATCTGCCCGCCTTGGCCTCCCAAAGTGCTGGGATTACAGGCGTGAGCCACGGCGCCCGGCCTCTATTCACATATTTTCTCTTCAATTCGCCTTTTCGCTACCTACCCAGGAAAAGTGAATACGAGAAATTCTTCTACCCTGCTGTGTTCATTTTTTTTTCTCAAGCTTTTTACTTCAGTTTTTGTAAAAACCCAAGTGTTTTCACGACTCCCACCTCCATTAAAGAAAGTTAATGGCTTGGTGGTGACAGTAGTGTTTATTTAGACATTAGCATCCCTAGCACTTGTCAATTATACTTCAATTACATATGCCTCAACCAGTCTTAAGAGACTATTCATTTATGTATGGTTGGGGAAAAAAAATTCTACCACATAAGGACAAACTGAGTCTGGTCCATTCCTACTTTTTTTTTTTTTTTTTTTTCCGAGACAGAGTTTCATGCTGTCGCCCAGGCTGGAGTGCAGTGGCGCGATCTCGGCTCACTGCAACCTTCGCCTGCCGGATTCTCCCGCCTCTGCCTCCCGAGTAGCTGGGACTACAGGCCCTGCCACCACACCCGGCTAATTTTTGTATTTTTAGTAGAGATGGGGTTTTGCCATATTGGCCAGGCTGGTCTTGAACGCCTGACCTCAGGTGACCTGCCCACCTCAGCCTCCCAAAGTGCTGGGATTACAGATGTGAGCTACCACGCCAGGCCCATTCCTACTGCTATTGCATTTCAGCTCCTGCTTATAGATTGGCTAATATTTGACCCCCTTCAGGAATGCCAGATAATTCAACTATACCTAGAAAGGTAGAGCCTTATGAGAATACAGTAACTCCTTCAAACACAATATAGTTGGGATAGAGGAACACTTAGGAACTTCTAAGACAGGAGGTGTTATTGGACAGACAATATAATTTTGTGCTTACTGTAGGCCCAAAGGATGGTTTTACCAGTGGTATTCAACCAGGGGATTTATCATGATTGTCAGAATGGCCCAGACTCTATTGGCATTTTTGTGTAAGACCAAGGTTGCTAAATGTCAGCGAGAAACATTACAATAGGCAAAGAGGAAAAGGATAAGTATTTTAGGCAGAGAAAATAGAATGCATAAAAGCATGGAGACAGGAATGATACTAAGATACTAAGGGAGGTGTCCAACTAATGACTTTAGTGGGGACTAGTAGATGATGATGGTAAGGAAAGTAGGGAATAAGATCTAAAGATTGTTTGTTTAAATCCAACTCAATAAGCATCTACAGAGTGTCTATTTGGAGCCTGAATATCTGCTAGACTCATGAGATATCAGAGAAAACAAGACAAGTTACTTTTCTCTGAGGATAAAATATCATTACAAATAAATAAATTGTGGAGTAGATTGTGATGAGTGTTATAGAAAAGATATGAGGTACTTGCTCCGGAAGCAGGATCATAGCAGACCTTGAATATGAAGAATAGAACTATAAGACATACAGTCATTCATTCACCACACAAACTTTTACTGAACATTGTAGTAGACTGAGAGAATAATCATGGCTGTGTCCTCTCCCTTTTTCAATGTGATTTTGCTGTACCTCCCATCTAATTCAACATCTCTTAAATCTGGGCTGTCCTAGTTACTTGCATTAATAACAGAATAGGCTGAGTACAGTTGCTCATGCCTGTAAATCCAATACTTTAGGAGGCTGAGGTAGGTGGATAGCTTGAGCCCAGGAGTTCAAGACCAGTCTGGGCAACATAGCAAAACCCTATCTCTACAAAAAATACAAAATTTAGCTGGGGCTGGTGGTGCATGCCTGTGGCCCCAGCTACTCAGAAGGGTGAGGTAGGAGGATCACCTGAGCCCGGTGAGGTCCAGCTACAGTAAGCCATGATTGCACCACTGCACTCCAGCCTAGGCAACACAGCAAGACCCTCTCTCCCACTCCCCGACCCCCCAAAATCAACAGAATGTATTGCAAGTAGCTTTGTACTGGGCACAGTGGCTCACGCCTGTAATCCCAGCTACTCAGGAGGCTGAGGTGGGAGGATCACTTGAGCCCAGGAGGTCAAGGAGCAGTGAGCTGTGATCACACCACTGCACTGCAGCCTGGGCTACAGAGTGAGACTGTCTCAACAATAACAACAACAACAAAAAGAAGGTAGCATTGTATAGTTTCTGAGGCTAAACCTTAAGGGATTTTGCAGCTTTCAGTTTCATTATCTTAGAGCACTGCGGCCATTAATTTTTTTTTTTTTTTTTTTTTTGAGATGGAGTTTTGCTCTTGTTGCCCAGGCTGGAGTGTAATGGCACGATCTCGGCTCACCGCAACCTCTGCCTCCTGAGTCCAAGCGATTCTCCTGCTTCAGCCTCCCAGGTAGCTGGAATTACAGGCATGTGCCACCACGTCTGGCTAATTTTGTATTTTTAGTAGAGATGGGGTTTCTCCATGTTGGTCAGGCTGGTCTCGAACTCCCAACCTCAGGCGATCTGCCCACCTCAGCCTCCCAAAGTGATGGGATTACAGGAGTGAGCCACCACGCCTGGCCTGTGGCCACTATTTAAGAAACCAAGTTATCCCACTGAATGGGCCACATGGAAAAGAATCAAGACACCTCAGCCAACAGCTAATTGCCAGACATGACCATCCTGGATGACCCAGCCCCATTTAGCCACCAGATAAATACAACCATGTGAGTGACCAAACATGAGACCAGGAGAACAATCAACCAGCTAAGCCCAGCCAAATTACAGAATCATGGGCCGGGTTCTGTGGCCCACACCTGTAATCCCAGCACTTGGGAGGCCGAGGCGGGCAGAACACTTGAGGTCAGGAGTTCGAGACCAGCCTAGCCAACATGGGGAAACCCTGTCTCTACTAAAAATACAAAAATGAGCTGAGCGTGGTGGCACATGCCTATAGTCCCGGCTACTTGGGAAGCTGAGGCAGGAAAATTGCTTGAACCTGGGAGTTGAAGGTTGCGGTGAGCCAAGACAGCGCCACTGCACTCCAGCCTGGGTGACAGAGCAAGACTCCATCTCAAAAAAAAAAATAAATAAATTACAGAATTACGGGCTAATAAATGATTGTTTGTTGTTTAGTATGGTTTGTTATGCAGTAATGCATAATTAAAAGAAGCTCCTATCAGGGGTTAGACATTGTTTGAATGAAGCCTTCCAAAAGTATTATTTAGCTGACACAAGAAACCTATAGAATGGGTAACTGTTATTATCCCTGTTTTTATAAATGGAAGCTGAGACCCAGAGTAGGAGAGAGGGTTTATTATTCAGAATCACAGAGCTAACTAATAGCTTAGCTGGGATTTGAATCTCATCTCTCTAACTCCAAGTCCAATGCTCTTTTCACTGCTCCAGGATGCTGCTTTGCTGTAATTACAGATGCATGACCCTATTATCTTCTTAAAAGATAGATATCAACTCTTGTTAGGAATGCCAAGTTTTAGAAGGGTGTTGGATATAAGAGTTCCCAATATAAGAATATGTATTTGATCAATAAGCCCAGATGCTACTAGTAATACTCAGAAAATCACCAAATGTAATGCCTGACACAATGATGCTATAATTTTTCCTTCTAATGGAACCAGATGAGACTTACATATTGTGACCATTAAATACGGTATGGTTATCACAGCCCCTCTGCCATTTCTTATATCTACATGTCTGTATTGAGAGAGACAGATAAACAAATGCAAATGTCCTTCTTTTTTTCATTTTTTTCTTTTTGAGACAGGGTTGCCCAGGCTGTAGTGCAGTGGCACGATGTCGGCTCACTACAACCTCCGCCTCCTGGGCTCAAGCCTGCCTCCCGCCTCAGCCTCCCAAGTAGCTGGGACTACAGGCATGCACCACTACATCTGACTAATTTTTGTGTTTTTTGTAGAGACGGGTGCTTACCATGTTGCCCAGACTGGTCTCAAACTCTGAAGCTCAAGGGATCCTTCTCCCTCGGCCTCCCAAAATGCTGGGATTACAGCATGAGCCACTGCAATTGGCCGCAAATGCCCTCCTTAAAGTTTCTTTATTTGGAAATCCTTCTTGCTTGTTTTGTTTTGTTGTTGTTTGTTTTTTTCCCCCAATATGAAAATCTTGTTTAATTGGGGTGCTTGGTCCATTTCCATTTCCATTTCCATTTAATACAATGTGCTTGGGTTTGTCTATCATAATATTTTTAAAAACCTTTTCTTTTTGATTTTTTTTTTGAGATGGAGTTTCGCTCTTCTTTTCCAGGCTGGAGTGCAATGGTGCGATCTCAGCTCACCGCAACCTCTGCCTCCCGGGTTCAAGTGATTCTCCTGCCTCAGCCTCCTGAGTAGCTGGGATTACAGGCATGAACTACCACACCCAGCTAATTTTGTATTATTATTATTTTTTTTTTTTGAGATGTTGTTTTGCTCTTGTTGCTGAGGCTGGAGTGCAATGGCACGATCTTAGCTTACCTCAACCTCTGCCTCCTGGGTTCAAGCAATTCTCCTGCCTCAGCCTCCAAGTAGCTGGGATTGCAGGCATGCACCACCATGCCCAGCTAATTTTGTACTTTTAGTAGAGACGAGGTTTCTCCATATTGGTGAGGCTGGTCTTGAACTCCCAACCGCAGGTAATCCGCCTGCCTTGGCCTCCTAAAGTTCTGGGATTACAGGCGTGAGCCACCACACCCGGCTAAGTTTGCATTTTTAGTAGACACGGGGTTTCTCCATGTTGGTCAGGCTGGTCTTGAACTCCCAAACTCAGGTGATCTGCCTGCCTCGGCCTCCCAAAGTGCTGGGATTACAGGCATGAGCCACCGCACCCAGACTTTTTCTTTTTGATTTTTATGAATACATAATAGTTGTACATATTTATGGAGTACATGTGATATTTTGAGACAAGACTACAATGCGTAATAATCAAATCAGGATAATTAAGTCTATCTTCTTGGTATTTGTCTTCTCTTTGTTTCATCTGTTTCTCCTTTCCTGCCTTTTTTGGGTGAACTTAATATTCCACATATTTTCTCTATTGATTCTTAGCTACACTTTTTTTGTTTTGTTTTGTTTTGTTTTGTTTTGTTTTGTTTTGTTTGAAACAGAGTCTCATTCTCTTGCCCAGGCTAAGCATAATCCTGGCTCACTGCAGCCTCAACTTTCTGGGCTCAAGTGATCATCTTGGTTTAGCCTCCCAAAGTGCTGAGATTGCAGGTGTGAACCACCACATCCGGCCTTACACCTCTTATAATAGCCATTTTAATTTATCATAGTCGGCTGGACGCAGTGGCTCACACCTGTAATCCCAGAACTTTGGGAGGCTGAGGCAGGAGGATCACTTGAGCCCAGGAGTTTGAGACCAGCCTGAGCAACATAGCTAGACCCTTTCTCTATGAAAAAAAAAAAAAAAACTTGCCACAGTCTACTTTCAAATAATACTGTGCTCCTTTATGAATAATATAAGAAACCTTACAGTGGTATTTTATTTACCTACCTCCTGTCCTTTGAATCCTTGTTATATATTTATTCTGTAAATCTCACAATATGTTATATACATATATAAATACATAAGATATACTTTATTAAAGATCATTTTTGAAAAGGTCTTTTATATTTATTCAGATATTCACCATTTCAAGTTTTCATTTCTTCCTGCAAATCTGAACTTTCATCCGGTATCATTTCCTATCAGGTTCTAGAACTTACTTTAGCATTGCTTATAATACAAGTCTGCCTGGAACAAATTCTCTTAGCTTTTGTCTACCTGCAAATATTTTTATTTTATTTTTGAAGGATATATGTATATTTTTTTTCTTCTAGTACTTTAAAGGTGTCATCCAGGCTGGGCACGGTGGCTTACACCTGTAATCCCAGCACTTTGGGAGGCCAAGGCGGGCAGATCACCTGAGGCCAGGAGTTCAAGACCAGCCTGGCCAACATGGCAAAACCCCATCTCTACTAAAAATACAAAAAATTAGCCAGGCGTGGTGGCGGGCACCTGTAATGCCAGCTATTGGGAGGCTGAGGTGGAAGAATCACTTGAACCCGGGAGGTGGAGGTTGCAGTGAGCTGAGATCGCACCACTGCACTCCAGCCTGAGCGACAGAGCGAGACTCTGTCTCAAATAAAATAAAAAAAATAAAAGTGTCATCCATTGTCCTCTGGTCTCCCTTGTTTTTTCCTCTGCCTCCCTTCCTCCCAGACCCCAGTTTTCTGGTCTCCATTTCTGATGTCATTCATTCTTTGTATCGTTGTTTTCCTATAGGCACTATGTCCATTTTCACTGGCTACTTTAAAAATGTTATTTTTAATCTTTGGTTTCAGTAGTTTGACTATATGTCTAGGTGTGGTTTTATATGCAGTTATCCTGCTTAGGATTTGCTAAGCTTCTTAGATCTGTGCATTCTGTCTTTCATCTATTTTAGAAAAATCTCAGCCATTATCTCTTTAAATACTTCTTTTGCTGATTTTTCTCTCTCCATCTGGGACTCCAATTACACATATGTTAGAATGCTTAATATTGTCTCCATTCTTGGACACTCTGTTCCATATTTTCACTCTTTTTTTTTCTCTTTGTACCTTAGTTTGGATAATTTATACTGACCTGTCTTCAAGCATATTGATTCTTCCCTCTGCTGTGTTCAGTCTGCTAAGCCCATTGAAAAACATTTCATTTCTTATTTTTCATTTCTAGCTCTTCCATTTGGTTCTTTTTTATAGTTTCTACCTATTTGCTGAAATTCCATCTGTTCATGCATTTTATCCACCTTTTCCACTAGAACCTCTACATATTTATCAGAGCTATTTCAAAGTCGTTGTCTGATCATTTGAAATCTCAGCTATCACTTCATCTGCTTCTAGTACTGCTTTCTCTCTTGACATGGCCATACTTTTTTTGTCCTTTGTGCGTCTTTGTGTGTTCTTTGTGTTTTTTATTATATGCTGGGATATTTTATGTAAAAGAACTGTAGAAACTAACAAAAATTTTAAAAAAGGGGAAGCCCCTTTTTGTCAGCTCACTATTGTGGGGGAAGTTAGTCAATGCGATCTGTAGTGGAGCTGGATCTGAGCTTTGTCGTAGCTTTAGTTAGATTCAGTTCACCATTGACTTCACATGTTTTGAGGGTATATGAGGACTCCTTTCAGCATGGCTTAGACTCTGAGCACCAGCAATATTCTAGTAAACTCTTTATGCTTTAAAGTGGGTTGCCTGTGTGGGAGGATGGCTTGAGGCCAGGAGTTTAAGACCAGCTGGGCAACATAGTGAGACCCCATCTCTACAAAAAATTTTATAAAATTAGCCAGGTGTGGTGGCACGAGCCTGCAGTCCTAGCTTGTTGGGAGGCTGAGGCAGGAGGATCTCTGGAGCCCAGGCGTTTGAAGTTACAGTGAGCTATAATCACACCACTGCATTCCAGCCTGGGTGACAGAGGAGATCCTGTGCCTAAAAAAAAAAAAAAAAAAAAAAAAAATAGGGCCGGACGCAGTTGGCTCATACCTGTAATCCCAGCACCTTGGGAGGACGAGGCGGGTAGATCACCCAAGGTTAGGAGTTCAAGACCAGCCTGGCCTACATGGAAAAACCCTGTCTCTACTAAAAATACAAAAATTAGCCAGGTGTGGTGGCATGCACCTGTAATTCCAGCTACTTAGGAGGCTGAGGCATGAGAATCACTTGAACCTGGGAGGCAGAGGTTACAGTGAGCCAAGATTATGACACTGCACTCCAGCCTGGGTGACAGAGTGACAGAGTGAGACTGTTTCAAAACAAAACAGCAACAACAAAAAACAAACCAAACAAACAAACAAAAAACAACCGGCCGCCAACTTTCTGAACTGCAGAAGGTCTTTTTCTATTTTACAGCTCAGCTGCTAAATTTGGGGATCATCTGAGATTTATTCTCACCCCTGATTTTCTGTGCCTCAGGACATCTCTCTCCACCTTGCTGCCCTGTGTCTAGCTTTTGCAAGGCGGCTTCTGTACCCCTGGCTAATGCCTGCAGTGTCCCTACTGTTTTATTTTATATTTTATTTTATTTTGATTTTTTGAGCCAGAGTCTTGCTCTGTTGCCCAGATTAGAGTGCAGTGGCACAATCTCTGCTCACTGTAGCTTCCACCTTCCAGGTTCAAGTGATTCTCCTGCCTCAGCCTCCCGAGTAGCTGGGACTAGAGGCGCACGCCACCATGCCAGGCCAGTTTTTGTATTTTTAGTAGAAACAGGGTTTCACCACATTGGTCAAGCTGGTCTCGAACTTCTGACCTCAAGTGATCCGCCTACCTTGGCCTCCCAAAGTGCTAGATTTGCAGGCGTGAGCCACCATGCCCAGCCTCACCTTTTATTTTATTTTATTTTATTTATTTTATTTAGGACAGAGTCTTGCTCTGTTGCCAAGGCTGGAGTGCAGTGGCACGATCTCGGCTCACTGCAACCTCCACCTACCAGGTTCAAGCAATTCTCCTGCCTTAGCCTCCTGAGTAGCTGGGATTACAGACGCCTGCCACCACGCCTGGCTCATTTTTGTATTTTTAGTAGAGACAGGGTTTCACCATGTTGGTCAGGCTGGTCTCAAACTCTTGACCTCAGGTGATCCACCCACCTCAGCCTCCGAAAGTGCTGGGATTACAGGCATAAGCCACTGTGCCTGGGCACCTTTTATTTTTTAACAGATACATACATAAGTAGATTAAGACTTTTTCCTTCATATCCCCAATAAGAAAAAAAGGAAATTGTAATAGAATTTACTATGGACCCACAGACTTTGTCCACTGGGAAAATCATGAAAATGAGAATGACCCTTCCTTCTAGTTGGTACCACAACTCAGACCAAGCGTTCAAGTACTCAGAGACTCTGCTGCAAGGGTGCAGGCACCTCTATCACTAACCCCAACTACAGAGAAGCAACACGACCTCTGGGATTCAGAACTATTCAGATGGTGGAAGAATCTCATTTTTAAACAAAGGGCTAAAATCAGTGAGGGTACTATCAAGATATGGTTTAGGTGTTAAATATATAGAATATAAATAGTATATAAAAGCCTTTGGTTGGTTTCTGAGACTTGGTATCCTAAAATTTTCATCTTATGAATTAGACAAAACAAAATGCAACCTAAGAAGAGAGGCAGCATAGATTAGGGGTTGTGCACATGGACTCTGGAGTGACAGCCCCTTGCCCTAGGCTTATATTTAACTCCTTTGCGCTTTGGTTTCTTTAGCCATAAATTGAAGATAATGGCAGTACCTCCTTCATAAGGTTATTGAAGATTATATAGTTAACATGTAATTATTTATTTTATAAATTAATAGACAAGCATGTAGAATATTACTGGCTTATAACAAGCATTATGAAAATGTTTTAAATTATTATCAGCACTAACTTTGGCAGATTTAGAAACACCAGGATGTGTATATAATAATGTAAGTTAAGATTTGGGGCCCAGTGCCGGGCACAGTGGCTCATGCCTACAATCCCAGCACTTTGGGAGGCCGAGGTGGGCAGATCACTTGAGGTCAGGAGTTCAAGACCAGCCTGGGCAATGTGGCAAAACCCCATCTCTACAAAAAATACAAAAATTAGCCAGGTGTTGTAGTGCATGCCTCTAGTCCCAGCTACCTGGGAGGCTGAGGTGGAAGATCACTTGACCCTGGGGGGCGGAGGTTGTAGGAGCTGAGATCACAACACTGCACTCCAGTGTGGGTGACAGAGAGGGACCTTGTCTCAAAAAAAAAAAAACCTTCGTGGCCCAAATTGCCTTCACCCACTCTATACACATGTTCTCAGCCCAAAGTTTCCAAATATTTTATCCATATAACTTAAAGATGCCTTTTCCTAACTACCCTCACTTTAAGGACTTAATACAATTGTACATATATTTCTGCTATATGGATCTCAGACACTTAAGGCTTGGCAACAGGGAGGAGACAACCTCAGTTGGCTCCTTGGGAAGTAGGACATGCCTCCATAGTCAGATAGCTGGAAAACAGATGGATGGACTAGGCAGAAATGCTTCTGGACCATTTCTAGCCTCTGGGGAAAAAAAAAAACAAGGAATACTCTGGAACTCCAGAGGTACCAAGAACTCCAAGGAATGTGCTTTTATAGGGAAGAACTTATATCTTTCCTGAAATTGTGATCCCAGAACTTTAAAAATTGCTGGACATTTGATAATCTCAAAATACCCCTGTTAAGGAGGAACAATGGTGGTTTGAACACATATGTTTATCTCCTCTTTTTCCTGGAGCGCCAGAAAAAATGAGAGCAAATGAATAAAACCAGAATAAACCCACGAGAATAAAGAGAGTGGGAGAAAAACATCGGAGGATGAGAAGATGGAAAGCTAAGTGGAAAAATTAGCTGTGGCAGGAAAGCTATATACCAGGTGTCTGCAGAGGTGGTGCTCATGAGAAGCTAGCCATTTCCTGCCACAGAACTCCAGCTAGGCTCAGATACTAGGGGATCCAGGAACCCAGGAAGAAGAATGGATGGAAGACAAGAGGACTGGTTGAAAGTCTCTATAAGGATTACTTAGCCTCTACAGCCCTCTAGGACCTAGCACCTATCAGGAGTCTGGCAGGAGTCTAGAGGTTTAGTCTGTGGAGCAACCGAACCAAAGGGGAGCCTTGAGAGAAAGAGGGAGTGAGTCACAGGAAGTCTACATACTGAACCATGAGACACACCCTTCTCTGCCCATTCCTACCCCAGCCCCCACAGTCTCCTTATCCTGGTGGCTAGGCTGCTCCCTCCCTAGGCATGCACATGGGGAATTCTCTGGAGAAACTAACAGCCCCAGAGAAATGACCTAAAGTTGGAGCTTCCATTATGAAAAGCTACCAACGGACAAACCTCATACATAGATACCTAATTCAAATCAGTCTTTTAATACCTGACTCTTTGATGCGAATGGACAAAAAGGACATTTAAGGAAAGCCCGAAAATAAATGAGGGAGACGAAGACAAACAAAAAGAAAAATATACTATTAGAACATGTAACTCTCTTTGTTTCTGGGGTTTCACACACTTTTCTCTGCTTTCTACCTCCCTGACTGATCCTCTCCAATCTCCTTTGCTGGATCTTCCTCACCTCCTTGATCTTTACATGTTGCAATGCCCAGGACACAAGGACCTCTTCTTTTCTCCATCTACACTCAGTCTTTTAGTGAGCTCATCAGCCTCATGGCTCTAAATATTCTTTATATGCCGTTGACTCTCAAATGTATATTTTTAGACCAATTTATCCTCTGACTCCAGACTGTATATCTCTATGCCTACTCAGCTTCTCCACTTGGTGACCTTACAGGCACCTCAATACTTTTTTTTTTTTTTTTTTTTTTTTTGAGACAGAGTCTGGCTCTGTTGCCCAGGCTGGAGTGCAGTGGCGGGATCTCAGCTCACTGCAAGCCCCGCCTCCCGGGTTCATGCCATTCTCCTGCCTCAGCCTCCCAAGTAGCTGGGAGTACAGGCGCCCGCCACCTCGCCTGGCTAATTTTTTTTGTATTTTAGTAGAGACGGGGTTTCACCGTGTTAGCCAGGATGGTCTTGATCTCCTGACCTCGTGATCCGCCTGTCTCGGCCTCCACAAAGTGCTGGGATTACAGGCTTGAGCCACCGTGCCCGGCCGGCACCTCAATACTAATGTGTTCAAAATATATTACCGGCTGGGAGTGGTGGTTCATGTCTGTAATCAATTCCAGCATTTTGGGAGGCCAATGTGGGCAGATCACCTGAGGTCAAGAGTTTGACACCCGTCTGGCCAACATGGTGAAACTCCATCTCTACTAAAAATACAGAAATTAGCCCAGTGTGGTGGTGCATACCTTTAATCCCAGATACTTGGGGGGCTGAGGCAGGAGAATCACTTGAACTTGGGAGGCAGAAGTTGCAGTGAGCTGAGATCATGCCACTACACTCTAGCCTGGGTGCCAAAGTGATACTCTGTCTCAAAACAAAACCCAAAGTATATTACCGATCTTCTCCCTAAGAATCTGTGTCTACTAAAGTCTCCCTCATCTTAATAAATGTCAACTTATTAATAATTTTTTTTTTGTTTTGTTTTGAGACAGAGTCTCTCTCTGTCCCCTAGGCTAGAGTGCAGTGGCACAATCTCGGCTCACTGCAACTTCCGCCTCCCGGGTTCAGGCAATTCTCCTGCCTCAGCCTCCTGAGAAGCTGGGATTTACAGGCACACAGCACTACGCCTGGCTAATTTTTTTGTATTTTTAGTAGAGATGGGGTTTCACCATGTTGGCCAGGCTGGTCTCGAACTCCTAACCTTGTGATCTGTCCACCTCGGCCTCCCCAAGTACTGGGATTACAGGCGTGAGCCACCGCGCCTGACCAATAAATAAATATTAATAAATATCTTTCCAGTCGCTCAAGTGAAAAATGTTATGTATTAGTTTGTTCCCCCAAAAGTGTTCAAGTACAAGCAATTTATTTTAGAAGTAGGAGAGTGGGAAATGACATGTGGAAGGGACAGCAGCCAATAAAGGGTATGTTATTAAGCTAGCTACCACTGATTGACTGGATCTCAATCCTTCAGGGAAACTCTAGGAAATAGTGTAGAACAGGTGGCTCACAATTATCCCACCTGAGGGAGAAGAGAGCCAGGAGTATTTATACCCCAGCTCCTGAGAATCACTGGTTGAGGGCTTCCCCCAGGCAGGATAATTTCTCAACACTTTCAGTCTAAGGTAAGAACTGTTAGAGTGGCATTCCTTTTGCTCTTCTGGGAAAGGCCTCAGGCTCAGAAATGCAGATATCTGGGGCACTGATAGCACTGAAATTTTTGAATTATCTTTTTTTTTTTTCTTTTTTTTTGAGACAGAGTCTCACTCTGTTGCCCAGGCTGGAATGCAGTGGCCGGATCTCAGCTCACTGCGAGCTCCGCCTCCCGGGTTTACACCAGTCTCCTGCCTCAGCCTCCCGAGTAGCTGGGACTACAGGTGCCCGCCACCTCGCCCGGCTACTTTTTTTTATTTTTTAGTAGAGACGGGGTTTCACCGTGTTAGCCAGGATGGTCTCGATCTCCTGACCTCATGATCTGCCCGTCTCAGCCTCCCAAAGTGCTGGAATTGCAGGCTTGAGCCACCGCACCCGGCCCTGAATTATTTTTAATACCTCTCCTTTTCTCACACCCCGTATTTGGTCTGTTGTCAAATTCTACCTTCAAAATGTAGTCAGATCCATAGTGATGACCTTCACTCAGGCCACCAGCAACGCTGACCTGAAGCCAAGCACTAGTCTGCCTCGTGTGTCTCCCTGCTCTCACTCTCGCTCCCTGATAGTTTCCTAGGACTGTATAACAAAGTACCAAAAACTGGGTGGCTTAAAACAACAGAAATATATTGTCAGGCCGGGTGCTGTGGCTCACGCCTATAATTCCAGCACTTTGGGAGGCCGAGGTGGGAGGATCACCTGAGGTCGGGAGTTCGAGACTAGCCTGAGCAACATAGAGAAACCCTGTTTTAGAAACCCTAAAAATACAAAATTAGGCAGGGCGCAGTGGCCCACACCTGTAATCCCAGCACTTTGGAAGGCCGAGGCAGGCAGATCATGAGGTGAGGAGATTGGAACCATCATGGCAAACATGGTGAAACACCGTCTCTACTAAAAATACAAAAAATTAATTAGGCACAGTGGCGCACACCTGTAGTCCCAACTACTTGGGAGGCTGAGTCAGGAGAATCGCTTGAACCCCAGAGGCGGAGGTTGCAGTGAGCAGAGATTGCACCACTGCACTCCAGCCTGACGACAGACTCCACCTCAAACAAACAAACAAACAAAAAAATTAGCCAGTCAGGGTGGCGTGTACCTGTAGTCCCAGCGACTAGGCAAGCTGAAGCAAGAGAATCACTTGAACCGGGGAGGCAGAGGTTGCAGTGAACCGAGATTGCGCCACTGCCCTTTGGCCTGGGCCACAGAGGGAGACTCCATCTCAAAAAAAAATGTTTTGTCTCACGGTTCTGGAGGCTAGAAGTCTGAAATGAAGGCGCTGGCAAAGCCATGCTCCCTCTGAAACCTCTAGAGAAATCCTTGCCTCTTCCTAGCTTCTGGTGGTTTGCCGGCAAACTTTGGTGCTCCTTGGTTGATAGATGTTATTCCAATCATCTGTCTTTACATGGTGATCTCCTTCTGTGTCCTTACGTAAGTCTTCCCTCCATGCATGCCTATGTCTGTGTCCATATTTCCCATTTTTATAAGGACATCAGTCCTACTGGATTAAGGCTTATTCTAATGACCTCATCTTGACTACATCTGCAAAGACCCTATTTCCAAATAAAATCACATTCTGAAGTACAGGAGGCTAGGACTTCAGCCTATCTCTGTTTAGGTACACAATTTAACCCATGACACTCCTACCCCCCATAATCTATTGTGGTCCTTTTAAAGCTCAAGTAAGGTTATGTTACCCCTGCTCAAAACCCTCTAGTGGTTTCCTAACTCAGAGAAGAATTCCTAATTCCTAAAATGGTCTACAAGGCCCTAATTGTCAGCATAACCATCATCTTCTCTCTGACTTCCTCTCTTATCATTCTCCTTGTTCAGTGTCAGTCCACTGTCCTTACTGTTCCTGTTAATCCCATAGTGAACCACCATCAAACAGAGAGTTAAGTGAAAGTCTATATATTGAGTGATGATACCCTCAGCCGTCTTCCCTCACTTACTTCTGACAATGCTACCAGCCAAGTTTGTATCTTCAATGTAGAGATTGGAGGATCTTTACCTACGGAAACTTACTAGGCTAAGAGAAATGCGTACAAACTCAGATAGCTGAGAGTCCTCCAACGATAGTATCCAAACAGATAATCTTATGAATGAAGCCCACCAGAAAATAAGCCATTCTCCAGTCGACTTTTTTTTTTTTTTTTTTTTTTGAAACAAGGTTAGGCTGGAGTCCAGTGGTATGATCACAGCTCACTATAGCCTCGACCTCCTGGATTCAAGTGATCCTTGAACCCCCACACACAGCCTCCCATATAGCTGGGACTAGAGATGCACCACCATGCCCAGCTAGTTGTTGGTTTTGTTTTGTTTTGTTTTTTTGTTTTGTTTTTTTTTGAGATGGAGTTTCACTCTTGTTGCCCAGGCTGGAGTGCAATGGCACTATCTCGGCTCACTGCAAACTCTGCCTCCCGAGTTCAAGTGATTTTCCTGCCTCAGCCTCCCAAGTAGCTGGGATTATAGGCATGTGCCACCATGCCTGGCTAATTTTGTGTTTTTAGTAGACAGGGTTTCATCATGTTGCCCAGGCTGGTCTTGAACTCCTGACAGGGTCTCACTCTGTCGCCCAGGCCAGATGCCTCACTGCAGCCTCTACCTCCCTGACTTAAGTGATTCTCCCACCTCATCCTCCTGAGTAGTTGAGACTACAGGCATGTGCTACCAAACCCAGTTAATTCACAATGTATTTATTTTATTTACTTATTTTTTGAGTCAAGGTGTGGCTCTATCTCCTAGGTTGGAGTGCAGTGGTGTGATCTCGGCTCACTGCAACCTCTGCCTCCTGGGCTCAAGCTATCCTTCCACTTCAGTCTCCCGAGTAACTGGGACTACAGGAGTGTGTCACCACGCCCAGCTAATCTTTGTATTTTTTGTAAAGACAGGGTTTTGCCACGTTGCCCATGCTGGTCTCAGACTCATCAGCTCAAGAGATTCACCCACCTCAGCCTCCCAAAATGCTGGGATTACAGGTGTGAACACCCAGCCTGATTATCTTTTTTTTTTTTTTTTTTTTGAGACGGAGTCTCCCTCTGTCACCCAGGCTGGAGCGCAGTGGCGCGATCTGGGCTCACTGCAAGCTCCGCCTCCTGGGTTCATGCCATTCTCCTGCCTCAGCCTCCAGAGTAGCTGGGACTACAGGCACCCGCCACCACGCCCGGCTAATTTTTTTTTGTATTTTTAGTAGAAATGGGGTTTCACCGTGTTAGCCAGTATGGTCTCGATGTCCTGACCTCATGATCTGCTCACCTTGGCCTCCCAAAGTGCTGGGATTACAGGTGTAAGCCACCGCGCCTGGCCCAGTCTGATTATCTTGATATGAAAATATGAATGTTTCAGATAATAACCTAAGTATTTGTACCAATGGACTTCAGTTTTACTTTCATTTCTGTTGCACAAATTTGTACTTACTGCCTTTAATCTATATTATGCAGTCTAGTAATAACACCTCCATACATACCAAATAAATCTAGATATAATCAGTTGTAAAAATATTTTTAAGCCAGGCGCAGTGGCTCACACCTGAAATCCTAGCACTTTGGGAAGCCAAGTTGGGCCAATGGATTGAGCCTAGGAGTTCAAGATCAGCCTGGGCAATGTGGTGAAACCTCATCTCTACAAAAATGCAAAAAATTAGCCAGGCATGGTGGTGCATGCTTGTGGTCCCAGCTACTTGGGAGGCTGAGGTGAGAGGATCATTTGAGCAGGGAGATAGAGGCTGCAGTGAGCCGTTATCATGCTACTGCACTCCAGTCTAGGTGACAGAGTGAGACCCTGTCTTAAAAAATAAAAAAGTAGGCTGGATGTGGTGAGTCATGCCTATAATCCCAGCACTTTGGGAAGCCAAGGCAGGTGGATGACTTGAGGTCAGGAGTTCGAGACCAGCCTGGCCAACATGGTGAAACCCTATCTCTACTAAAAATACAAAAATTAGCCAGGCCTGGTGGTGGGCACCTATAATCCCAGCTCAGGCACAAGGATAGCTTGAACCTGGGAGGCGGAGGTTGCAATGAGCCGAGATTGGACAATAGACTTTTTTAAAGTGTCATTTTTGTTCTTTGTAGTTTTCATTGCTGATTGCACACCTTTTCATGTCTTCTTATGTGAATTCTCATTTTTTCTACTGGATTGTTAATCTCTTACTATGGAACTTGTAGTAACTCTTTATAGTTAATTTTATGATGGTTTTTGTGAGAAGTTTTAATTTTTCATGTAACTAGAATATCAGTTTTTTTTATGGTTTCTAAATTTTAGGTCTTGTTCAAAAATGCCTCTCCTTTCCCTACCCCCAACTTGAAAATATTCTATATTTTCTACTATTATTTTATTATTTTGTTATTTTATTATTATTTTATTATTTTGTTTTTGTTTAATCAAACTGGAATTTATTTTGTGTATGATATAAAGAATGATTGGAACATATCATTTTTTCCAAACGGATAACCAGTTGTCCCAACAATATTTGCTATAGTCATTCTTTTCCTTTCTAATGTGAAATGCCATGTTTATCATGTACTAAAGTCCACCAGGAAGGTAGGTAGGTAGTAGCTAGATAGATGGACAGATAGATAATCTGGATTTGGAGATTTTACTGTTTTTTTTTGTTTGTTTGTTTTTTTGAGACCGAGTCACGCTCTGTCACCTAGGCTGGAGTGCAGTGGTGCAATCTCGGCTCACTGCAATCTCCGCCTCCCAAGGTCAAGCAATTCTCCTGCCTCAGCCTCCTGAGTATCTGGGATTACAGGTGCCCACCACCATGCCCAACTAATTTTTGTATTTTCAGTAGAGACAGGTGTTTCACCATGTTGGCCAGGCTGGTCTCGAACTCCTGACCTCAGGTGATCCACCCACCTCCATCTCTCAAAGTGCTGAGATTATAAGCATGAGCCACCATGCCCGGCCACACTATTGATTTTTTATATGGTAATTTTATACGTAATCATTGTATTAATTCTCATTCATTCTAGTAATTTTCAGTTGGTTTGTTTGGATTTTTTCTTTTTTCTTTTCTTTTCTTTTTCTTTTTTTTTTTTTTTTGTTTTTTTTTTTTTTGTTTTTTTGAGATAGGGTCACCGCAGCTTCTACCTTCCAAGCTCAAACAATCCTCCTGCCTCAGCCTCCTGAGCAGCTGGGACTATAGGTGTGTGCCATCATGCCCAACTGATTTTTGTAGAGATGGGGGTCTCACTGTTGCCCAGCCTGATATCAAACTCCTGGGCTCAAATGATCCTCCCATCTTGGCCCCCCAAAGTGCTGGGATTACAGGCATGAGTCACTGTACCTGGCCTCTTTTTCTTTTCTTTTCTTTTTCTTTTCTTTTCTTTTTTTTTTTTTTTTGAGACAGGGTCTTACTTAGTCACCCAGGCTGGAGTGCAGTAGCACGATCATAGCTCACTGCAGCCTTGAACTCTTGGGCTCAAGTGATCCTCCAGCTTCAGCCTTCTGAGTAGCTTGGACTATAGGAGTGCACCACTAAGGCTGGCTAAATTTTAAAAAGAGGGTGCAGACAGAGTTTCACTCTCTGTGCCCATGCTGGAGTGGGTCTGATAAGTGCGATCGGCTCCACCGCAACCTCCAGCCTCCCAGGTTCAAAGTGATTCTCCTGCCCTAAAGCCTCCCTGAAGTAACAGGATTACAGGTATGTGCCACCAAAATGCTATTTTTTTTTTTTGTATTTTTAGGTAGAGGCCAAGGGTTTCTCTCCATGTGTGTCAAGGCTGGTCTCGAGACTCCTGACCCCTCCAGGTGATCTCCGCTCACGGCCTCCCAAAGGTCACTGGGATTGGGCGCTTGAGGCTATGCCCGGCCTTTTTTTTTTAAGCTCTATACAAAGCTTGGGCTGGAGTGCAGTGGCCAGATCTCAGCTCACTGCAAGCTCCGCCTCCTGGGTTCATGCCATTCTCCTGCCTCAGCCTCCCGAGTAGCTGGGACTACAGGCGCCCACCACCTCGCCCTGCTAGTTTTTTGTATTTTTTTAGTAGAGACGGGGTTTCACCGTGTTAGCCAGGATGGTCTCGATCTCCCGACCTCGTGATCCGCCCGTCTCGGCCTCCCAAAGTGCTGGGATTACAGGCTTGAGCCACCGCGCCCGGCCACTATGCCCGGCCTTTTTAAAAATTTTTTTATAGAGACAGAGTCTTGCTGTGTTGCTCAGATTTGCTTGGATTTTCTAAGTAACATCTTTAATCTTCAAGTGCAGCTACTGGGGACTTGTATCATCTCTTTTCAAAAATATTTATACCTCTTCTTTTTCTTGTCCTTATTCAATATAATGTTGACTAGCAGAGATGAAAAATTGGCATGCCTTTCTTGTTCTTTATTTTAGTGAGGTTTGTGGTTTGCCATTTTTATTATAACAATTTGGAGGATTGACCCTCATTCACAAGAAGCATGCATGTGTTATCTAACCAAGCTGTTTACTTAGAGATGCCTCATTCAGCAGATGGCAAGACATCATGGAAGAGATATTCTTGGTCCCATACAAATGTCCTGGTCAGGTGACCAAGATGTTAACAGTTTATATGAGGTGAGTTTCATGGAGACTAAGGGGCTGCCCAAATACTTTCTCAGTTACCCCTTATACCTTGTCCTTGCATGGGTAGGACAGCTTGTGCATATTACAGTAACATGTGCAACTTAGCAGGATGCATCTGTATTTAATGTAAAATATTTAATTTAATAGAATACATCTGTATTTAACATTTAGATACTTATTTAACCCTGAATTATTGCCTTTGTGGGATTCACAGTGTGGGCATTCCCTTATGGGAGACCTCCACTACAAACATAATGTTCGCTTTTGGTTTCTGGTAGATACTTTTTATTTTGTTTTGTTTATGTACTTATTTTTTTATTTACTTTTTTTTTTTTTTTTAATTGAGACAGAGTCTCACTTTGTTGCCCAGGTTGAAGTGCAGTGGCATGAACTCAGCTCACGCCTTCCTCTTTTTCAGACAGAGTCTTGCCCTGTTGCCCAGGCTGGAGCGCAATGGCACGATCTTGACTCACTGCAACCTCCACCTCCTGGGTTGAAGCGATTCTCCTGCCTCAGTCTCCCCGGTAGCTGGGACTACAGGCACGCGCCACCACACCCAGCTAATTTTTGTATTTTTAGTAGAGACAGAGTTTCACTATGTTAGCCAGGCTGGTTTTGAACTCCTGACCCCAGGTGACCTTCCCACCTTGGCCTCCCAAAGTGTTGACATTACAGGCATTAGCCACTGCGCCTGGCCTTTTTTTTTTTTTTTTTTGAGATTGAGTTTCCCTCTGTCGCCCAGGCTGGAATGCAGTGGCATGATCTCGGCTCACTGCAACCTCTGTCTCTGTTCAAGCGATTCTCGTGCCTCAGCCTCCCGAGTAGCTGGGATTACAGGCACCTGCCACCATGCCCGGCTAATTTTTGTATTTTTAGTAGAGAGGGGGTTTCACCATGTTGGCCAGGCTGGTCTCAAACTCCTGACCCCAACTGATCCACTCGCCTTGGCCTCCTAAAGTGCTGGGATTACAGGTGTGAGCCACGGTGCCCGCCCCCCTCTGCCTCTCCTTTTTTTTTTAAGATAAGGTTTCACTCTGTTGCCCAGGCCAGAGTGCAGTGGTGTGATCATGACTTACTGCAACTTCTGACTCCCGGGCTTATGTGATTCTTCCTGCTCAGTTTTCCAAGTAGCTGGGACTACAGGCACATGCCATGATGCTGGGCTAATTTTTGTAATTTTAGTAGAGATGGGGTTTCACCATGTTGGCCAGGCTGGTCTCAAACTCCTGACCTCAAGTAATCCACCCACCTCAGCCTCCCAAAGTGCTGGGATTACAGGCGTAAGCCACCGTGCCCGGTCTTTACCTCATCTTCCTCCACCTCTAACAACATTTCTGATCTGCTTCAAGATCCATATTGTCTGGTTTTACCCCGAATCCTCTCTGTCTCACTGCTTTGGTATCATGGGGACTCCTATTCCTTCACCTCCTCTTCTTCTTTACCCTCCTCATCAACCTTTTTTGTTATCCTTTCCATCTCCTCCTGCTCTGCTTTCTCATTGCCTTCCTTCGTCTCCTCCTCTTTACACCTTTAAGTCATGTTTTCACTCATTTATACTTGCAGGAGGGCGATGCAGGACTGGGAAAGGAAAGAAAAATAAAGTGTTTTGTTTGCTGTTATAGTTATCTATTGCTGGGTATCAAATTACTCTCAAAGCTTAGTGGCACAAAGGAACAACCATTTTATTTTGCTCATGGATTCTGGGAGTCAGAAATTCAGAAAAAGAACAGTTGAGGCCAGGTGCAGTGGCTCGTGGCCATAATCCCATCACTGTGGGAGGCCAAGGCAGATGCATCACGAGGTCAGAAGTTTGAGACCAGCCTGGCCAACATGGTGAAACTCTGTCTTTACTAAAAATACAAAAAAAAATTATCTGGGAGTGGTGGTGCACCCCTGTAATCCCAGCTACTCGGGAGGCTGAGGCAGGAGAATTGTTTGAACCCAGGAGGTGGAGGTTGCAGTGAGTCAAGATCGTGCCATTGCACTCCAGCCTGGGCAACAGGGCAAGACTCTGTCTGAAAAAGAGGAAGAAGGAGAAGGAGAAGGAGAAGGAGAAGAGGAAGAGGGAGAAGGAGAAGGAGAAGAAGAAGAAGAAGAAGAAGAAGGAGGAGGAGGAGGAGGAGGAGGAGGAGGAGGAGGAGGAGAAGAAGAAGAAGAAGAAGAAGAAGGCAGAGGCCGGCGCGGTGGCTCGCTTCCGTAATCCCAGCATCTTCTTTGGGAGGCCGAAAGACGGCGACTGAGGTCAGGAGATCGAGACCATCCTGGCTAACACGGTGAAACCTCGTCTCTACTAAAAAATACAAAAAACTAGCCGGGCGAGGTGGCAGGCGCCTGTAGTCCCAGCTACTCGGGAGGCTGAGGCAGGAGAATGGCGTGAACCCGAGAGGAGGAGCTTGCAGTGAGCTGAGATCCAGCCACTGCACTCCAGCCTGGGTGACAGGGTGAGACTCCGTCTCAAAAAAAAAAAAGAAGAAGAAGAAGAAGGAGAAGGAGAAGAAGAAGGAGAAGGAGAAGGAGAAGGAGAAGGAGAAGGAGAAGGAGAAGAAAAAGAGTAGTAGTAGTTGATATGGTTTGTCTGTGCTCTGAAACATTTGGGGCTTCAGCTAGCAAGACTCAAGTAGATGAGGGTAACTCAACTGGGTGGTGGCTGGAATCATCTGGAGGCTTTTTTATTCACATGTCTGGCCCTTAATCAGGGAGAGCTGGAAAGCAGGGCTCAGCTGGGACAGTTGACTGGATCACCTACACATGGCCTGTCCAACGTGGTGGCCTCAGGGTAGTCAGCCTCCCGAGTAGCTGGGATTATAGGCATGCGGCACCACGCCTGGCTAATTTCGTATTTTTAGTAGAGACGGGGTTTCTCCATGTTGGTCAGGCTGGTCTTGAATTCCTGACCTCAGGTGATCCACCCACCTCGACCTCCCAGAATGCTGGGATTACAGGCATGAGCCACTGTGCCCAGCAGTCAGACTTCTTACATGACAGCTCAGGGTTCCCCAAGAGAGTGCTCTACTGAGCAAGGTAAAGCACTAGATGGCCTTTTATCACCTAGCCTTGGACATCACATAGCATCAATTCTGCCATTCTCCATTGGTCAAAGTGGTCATAAACCCATCCATATAAAAGGAGGACATAGACCCTACCTCCTGATGGGTGAAATGTCAAATAATTTGTGGCCCTGTTTTATAAACACTAGAAGTGCTCAGTTCAAATCAGTGATACAGCCTGCCTATATCAGAGAGGCAATCCCTTTCTACTTTTTCTAAAATTGCCTCCCCTGGGTAAACTCTCTCATTTAGTTTATTTCTGCTACAATGCTCATCACACTTTGTAGTGATCTTATTCCTTTGTTTTGGTTTGTTTGCCTTTTATTGTTAGTCTCATTCAAGATTGTGAACTCCCGGAGGACAGGAACCCTGCTTCTCTTGCTCACCCTTGGATTCCCATTACTTAGCACGGGGTCTGGCACATGGTAGATACTCAATAAATAGTTGCTGAAAAAACAGAATAACACATTAGTCAATAAATATCTTCACACAACTTAATAGATTCTATGGGACCACAAACATCATCTGACTTTACCTTTTCATCATCTCAAGCACTCCAAACATAATCTCAAACCCCTCAAACATCATGCTTGAACACCCCCTAAACTTGGAGCCCACTACTTCCCAAGACCTCTTCCTTCTTTGAATCACTCTGGATATTAGAAAGGTCTTTTTAAAATTATAGCTGGGTGCAGTGGCTCACACCTGTAATCCCAGCACTTTAGGAGACCTAAGCAGGAGGATCATTTGTGCCCAAACAAAAATTAGCTGGGCGTGGTGATGCAGCCTATAGTCCCAGCTACTTGGGAGGCTGAGGTAGGAGGATGACCTGAGTCAGGGTGTCGAGGTTACACGAGCTGTGATCACGCCACTGCACTTTAGCCTCGGTGACAGAGTAAGATCCTGTCTCAAAAAAAATAATAATAAATAAATAAATATTAGTCATTTTTCCCAACCTACAGATAAAAGAGGTTTGTTCAGCACTAGGGAGGAAGTGAAAAGGATTGGGCACTTTCTGAGCCCTTTCAAAGTCCCAGGCACTCTGTTAGATGCTTTCCATTCATTATCTCCTTTAATCCTTTCAATAACCCTATGAAATGACTGGTGTCATCTCCATTTTACAGTTGAGGAAGTTGAGGTTCAGACAGGTGGAGACACAACTTAAAGTAACATGGCCTATAAAATGGAAATTGGAGAATTAGAATATAAATCGGAATTTGAATGCAGGCTTATCTCATTTCATAATTCATTTCCTTTACTTCATCTTAAAGAAGAGACAGAAAAATAAATTGGTGTGGTTAAAAAGTGTATAGAAATAAAGGCTGAAAGTAAAAGCAAACATATTCATTGATTGTTTGTCAATGCCCGAGGCATTGCTCTCCTTGCCAGCTATGCCATCTCATTGACAAAGATGGTAAAATCAAATACAGTTGCCAAGTCTCTTTATTCCTGGTGTTTAGACTATGAATATGCAGAAAGCTGCCTATGAAATACAAAAGAAACATTTCTATTCAACCTTGTACTGTAGGGTAATTAAGCAAGAAAATTTTTTTTGAAGTATCCATTTTGAAAAGGAAGAAGTGAAACTATCTCTATCTCTATTTGCAGTTGACATGATTGTTTAATATATATACTTTAAGTTCTGGGATACAAGTGCAGAATGTGCAGGTTTGTTATATAGGTATACATGTGGCATGGTGGTTTGCTGCACCCATCAACCCGCCATCAACCTGTCAATTTGCTGAGAATGGTGGTTATCAGCTTCATCCATATCCCTGCGAAGGACATGAACTGATTATTTTTTGTGGCTGAATAGTATTCCATGGTGTATATGTGCCACATTTTCTTTATCCAGTCTATCATTGATGGGCATGTGGGTTGGTTCCAAGTCTTTGCTATTGTGATTTTTTTTTTTTTTTTTTTTAAGACAGAGTTTCACTCCTGTTGCCTAGGCTGGAGTGCAGTGGCGCCATCTTGGCTCACTGAAGTGTCAACTTCCTAAGCTCAAGTGATTCTCCTGCCTCAGCCTCCCAAGTAGCTGGGACTACAGGCATGCACCCCCATACCTGGCTAATTTTTTGTGTTTTTAGGAGATAGAGGGTTTCACCATGTTGCCTAGGCTGGTCTTGAGCTCCTGGGCTCAAGCAATCCGCTCACCTCAGCCTCCCAAAGTGCAGGAGTTCGAGACCAGCCTGGCCAACACAGTGAAACCCATCTCTACCAAAAATACAAAAATTAGCTGGGCATGGTGGCGGGTGCACATAATCCCAGCTACTTCTTGGGAGGCTGAGGCAGGAGAATCACTTGAACCTGGAGGCGGAGGTTGCAGTGAGCCAAGATCTCACTACTGCACTCCAACCTGGGCGACATAGCTATACTCCATCCCCACCTACCCACTCCCCCAAAAATAAACCCACACTAAAAACCTATTAGAGGTAATCAGTGAGTGCACTGAATCCTAACTAGTAGACTACCAGGGAGCATCATGTTAGATGTAATAAATGAGTTCATTAAGGTTGCAGATGCAAGTTTAATATAAAAAAATCAGTTGCATAATATTTCTAAACACTAGCAATGAATAATCCTAAAATGAAATTAAGAAAACAATTCTATTTACAATAGCATCAAAAAGAAGAAAATATTTAGAAATAAATTTCACCAAAGAATTTTTTTTTTTTTTTTTTTTTTCCTTTGAGAGACGGAGTCTCACTCTGTCGGCCAGGCTGGAGTGTAGTGGCTCACTGCAAGCTCCGCCTCCAGGGTTCACGCCATTCTCTTGCCTCAGCCTCCCGAGTAGCTGGGACTACAGGCAAGTGCCACCACGCCCGGCTAATTTTTTGTATTTTTAGTAGAGACAGGGTTTCACCGTGTTAGCCAGGATGGTCTTGATCTCTTGACCTCGTGATCCACCAACCTCTGCCTCCCAATGTGCTGGGATTACAGGCGTGAGCCACTGCGCCCTGCAGGTTTTCTTTTTTAACACTGAAAATTATAAAACATTGTTGAAAGAAGTTAAAGAATACATAAATAAATGGAAAGATATCCTGTGTTCATGAATTCCAATAAATATTGTCAAGATGGCAATACTCTCCAAATTGATTTACAGATTCAACGTAATTCGTATCAAAATTCCAACAAAAAGGCCGGGCGCAGTGGCTCACGCCTGTAATCCTAGCAGTTTGGGAGGTTGAGGTGGGTGGATCACCTGAGGTCAGGAGTTCAAGACCAGCCTGGCCAACATGGCGAAACACCGTCTCTACTAAAAATACAAAAAATTAGCTAGGCATGGTGGCATGTGCCTGTAATCCCAGCTACTTGGAAGGCTGAGGCATGAGAATCACTTGAACCCGGGAGATGGAGGTTGCAGTGAGCTGAGATCATGAGATGGCGCCACTGCACTCCAGGCTGAACCAGAGAGTGAGACTGTTGCAAAAAAAAAAAAAGAAAAGAAAAGAAAAGAAAACCACACACACACACAAGTTCCAACTGCCTTTCTTGCAGAAATGGACAAGCATATCCTAAAACTCATATGGAAATGCAAGGGACCCAGAATAGCCAAAACAATCTTGAAAAAGAAGAACGAAGTTGGATGACTTGCACTTCCTGATTTCAAAATTTACTACAAAGTTACAGTAATTAAGGCAATGCGATACTGGCATAAGGATAGACATAAGATTGATGGGATAGAATTAACAGTCTAGAAATAAACCCTTACGTGTATAGTCAACTGACTTTCTTTTTTATTTATTTATTTTTTTGGAGACACAGTCTTACTCTGTCACCCAGGCTGGAGTGCAGTGGCGTGATCCTGGCTCACTGCAAGCTCCGCCTGCCAGGTTCAAGCAATTCTCCTGCCTCAGCCTCCCAAGTAGCTGGGATTACAGGTGCCCGCCACCACGCCCAGCTAATTTTGTATTTTTAGTAGAGACAAGGTTTCACCATGTTGGCCAGGCTGGTATCGAGCTCCCAACCTCAGGTGATGCCCCTGCCTCAGCCTCCCAAAGTCCTGGGATTACAGGCGTGAGCCACCACGCCCAGCAGTCAACTAATTTTCAACAACGGTGCCACACCCTGGGCGTGGTGGCTCACGCCTGCTAATCGGGAGGCTGAGGCAGGAGATTGGCGTGAACCCGGGAGGCGAAGCTTGCAGTGAGCCGAGATCGCGCCACTGCACTCCAGCCTGGGTGACAGAGCGAGACTCCATCTCAAAAAAAAAAAAAAAAAAAAAAAAGGAAAGTGAAATATCCAGCAGAATGTTGGAAAGTTTTGCAAATCACCTTATAAGGGACTGGTATCAAGGATGTGTAAAGGACTCCTGCAGCTCAATAACAAAAGAGATAAATTATCCAATTTTTAATTTCTCCAAAGAAGACATACAAATGGCCAGTAAGTACATGGTGTTCAACATCATTAGTTCTTAGGAAAATGCAAACCACAAGGCGATACCACCTCACACCCAGAAAAATGGCTATAATTTTTTAAATCTAAAAATAAGTGTAGGCAAGGTGCAGTGGTTTACACCCATAATCCCAGCACTTTGGGAGGCCAAGGCAGGAGGATCAGTTGAGCCCAGGAGTTCAAGACCAACCTGGGCAACAGAATGAGATTCTGTCTCTACAAAAAATAAAAAATTAGCTGAGTGTGGTGGTGCATGCCTGTAGTCCCAGCTACTTGGGAGGATGAACCGGGAGGATTGCTTGAGCTGGGGAGGTTGAGGCTACAGTAAGCCATGATTGTGTCACTGCACTCCAGCCTGGGAAACAGAGGGTGACCCTGTCTCAAAGTAAATAAATAAATAAAATTAAGTGTTGGCAAGAATATGGGAAAATTAGAACCCTTATACATTGCTGGTAGAAATGTAAAATGATACAGCTACTGAGGAAAAACAGTTTGGCAGTTTGTCAAAAGTTAAACATAGAGTTACCATATGACCCAGGAATTTTACCTCTAGGATTATATCCAAAAGAACTGAAAATGTATGTCCACACGAAAACTTGTACATGAATGTTCATAGCAGTATTATTATAGCCAAAGAGTGAAACAACCCAAATGTCAACCAACTGATGAATGGATAAATAAAATGTGGCATATCCATACAGTGAAATATTATTCAGCCACAAAAAGCAATGAAGGCCAGGAAAGGTGGCTCATGCCTGTAATCCCAGCACTTTGGGAGGCCAAGGCAGGAGGATCACTTGAGCCCAGGAGTCTGAGACCAGCCTGGGCAACATGGTGAGACCCCGTCTCTTAAAAGAAAGATGCAAAAGAGCAAAGCTGCCAATTGAATAGGAGCAGGTGGGCTGAGATTCTATTCAGATGCCAGGTGGTGGCTCGTGGCGAGCTGGTCTAGTTCAGTAGTGTTCAATGCAAGTCTCTGCCCATCTCTAACAAAGTGGCTCCACTTCAATTTATATTGAAGATTTTTATTTGAATAAGGGGTTCCCCTGCTAAAGAAGAATTAAAGCCCCTGGCCCAATTGATAAACCAAAGAAGCTCCTCCTCAACTCCTAAGCTCCAGACTTTGAGGAAAGCTGGCGTGAGGAAAGGCTGGGGAGTCAAAGCACTGACAGAGGCCAGTGGCCCAGAGTGCCCCATGCAGCACTGGTGGCTGGAGCCCTGATTTCTAGCACAGCATCCACTAGTAAGGCTCCCTCTGGCACAGCCTAGCTTCAGGGGAGCATTGATATATTCAAGAAGTTCAGTTCCACTTATATACCTTGATCAAGGATGTTCTTTGTGCCTGGCTCTCACTCCAGAGGGGTGAGCCAAGGCCCTGTCTTCAGGTGGCTCAGGCACAAGACATGTAAACATACTCAGTTCTTGAGGGCTCTGCTCTCCTTTTTTTTTTTTTTTTTTTTGAGATGGAGTCTCACTCTGTCACCTAGGCTGGAGTGCAGTGGCACGATCTCAGCTCACTGCAACTTCCACCTACCGGGTTCAAGTGATCCTCCTGCCTCAGCCTCCTGAGTAGCTGGGATTACAGGCACCCACCACCAAGCCCAGCTAATTTTTTTTTTTTTTTTTTTGAGATAGAGTCTCACTCTGTCACCCAGACTGGAGTGCAGTGGTGTGATCTCGGCTCACTGCAAGCTCTGCCTCCCAGGTTCATGCCATTCTCCTGCCTCAGCCTCCCAACTAGCTGGGACTACAGGCACCCGCCACCGCGCCCGGCTAATTTTTTGTATTTTTAGTAGAGACCGGGTTTCACTGTGTTAGCCAGGATGGTCTCGATCTCCTGACCTCGTGATCCATCCACCTCAGCCTCCCAAAGTGCTGCGATTACAGGCGTGAGCTACCGCGCCCAGCCCGCCCAGCTAATTTTTGTATTTTTAGTAGAGACAAGGTTTCGTCATGTTGGCCCCGCAGGTCTTAAATTCCTGACCTCAGGTGATCCGCCCACCTTGGTGTCCCAAAGTGCTGGGATTACAGGCTGCTTTCCTCTTTTGACTCAGCTGAGATCTTGAGCTCAGTATCTCTCAAAGGACAGCATCACAGCAGCATGGGAGAAGAGGGACATCCCATTGTGACTTTTTGCAGGGGGAACAGTAGGAAGGAAGGAGAACTAGTAACTATCTCTGTGCCAGACACACAGGAGCAGGCACATATATAATTTAACTTCCTCTTCAAGACATCCTTAAGCAGTAGATGATGAGACATACCTGAGACACTCAGAGCGTGTACATTGAGGAACTGGGATTTACACCCAGGACCATGTGATTTGAAAATCTGTGCTCTAGAGAAGCTGGCACCTCACCCAGAGTTTTTCACCTTGGCCCCTCTACTGGACCATTTTTAGCTTCCACAATTTACACATTCACTTATTGATTCATTCACTCCATAAATGTCCACAAATAGACATTTGGTGCCTGGTAGGTTGATAGACAAAGAGAACAAACCTGAATACTTGAATGAGCCCTGCCCTCAAGGATTTTCACTATCATGGGAGCCAGGCCTGGAATGAAACCTAACACCAAAAGTTGAGTTAATTACATCCCCAAAGGAGGCTCTGTGATGGTGTGGCCAGTTGGCAAACGGTATTTATTTATTTATTTATTTTTAATTTTTTTTTTTTTTTTTTTTGAGACTGAGTCTTGCTCTGTCGCCCAGGCTGGAGTGCAGTGGCCAGATCTCAGATCACTGCAATCTCCGCCTCCCAGGTTTACACCATTCTCCTGCCTCAGCCTCCCGAGCAGCTGGGGCTACAGGTGCCCGCCACCTCGCCCAGCTAGTTTTTTGTATTTTTTAGTAGAGACGGGGTTTCACCGTGTTAGCCAGGATGGTCTCGATCTCCTGACCTCGTGATCTGCCCATCTTGGCCTCCCAGAGTGCTGGGATTACAGGCGTGAGCTACCGAGCCTGGCCGGTATTTATTTATTTATTTATTTGAGACGGAGTCTCACTCTGTCACCCAGGCTGGAGTGCAGTGGCGTGATCTCAGCTCATACCGCAATCTCCGCCTCTGGGATTCAAGCGATTATCCTGCTTCAGCCTCCCAAGTAGCTGGGACTACAGGTGCGTGTCACCACGCTTGGCTGTTTTTTTTGTATTTTTAGTAGAGACGGGGTTTCACCGTGTTAGCCAGGATGGTCTTAATCTCCTGACCTCGTGATCCGCCTGCCTCAGCCTCCCAGAGTGCTGGGATTACAGGTGTGAGCCACCGTGCCCGTCCGGCAAATGGTTTTAATATGAACATAAGGATTCAAAGTTTCGTATGATGGGGGCAAATATATTGTCAATTATTCATTCATGCCCTACCCTGTCCTGGAGGCATGTGGGATGTGGAAGAATGAGCAACCACCATCAGAGAGAGCTGCAGGGGAAGTGGCATTCTGGGTCATGGCTTCTTCTCAGCCATAGCAGGAAGTGGAGGGAGGACTTGCTGAGCCGGCCGAGGTTTAGAGGAGTTTATTGACTGCAGAAATTTGGTTTGGGAGGGTTCTGTAGGAATAGTTTTTGGAAAAGGAACAGTGGGTGTCTGAGTGAGAGTGAGTTTTGAAATGAGAAGGTAGATGATCAGAGTAATCAAGAATCACTCTGTTGAGTGAGACATTTCGGTCCCAACTGGAACTATGGGGCGAACAAATTTCTTTTTTTTTTTTTTTTTTTTTTTTTTTTGAGACGGAGTCTCGCTCTGTCGCCCAGGCTGCAGTGCAGTGGCGCGATCTCGGCTCACTGCAAGCTCCACCTCCTGGGTTCACGCCATTCTCCCGCCTCAGCCTCCGAGTAGCTGGGACTACAGGCGCCCGCCACCACGCCCGGCTAGTTTTTTGTATTTTTAGTAGAGACGGGGTTTCACCATGTTAGCCAGGATGGTCTTGATCTCCTGACCTCGTGATCCACCCGCCTCGGCCTCCCAAAGTGCTGGGATTACAGGCTTGAGCCACCGCGCCCGGCCAGGGGCGAACAAATTTCATACTTCGGTTTCTGAAGCTAGTGGTAAAACTATTTTCAGCCCAGGGAACAAGCTATGGTCTCTGCTTAGGGTAGCAAATAGAATATGGAGAAATTATGTTAGGAAGTGGGGTTGGGAAAGTCAGCCACAAACCAGGCTATCTGAGACACCTGCATTGTTTAAACTCTAGGACGAACTTAGCATGTAGTGAAAAACTTGAACTCTAGTTGGTTTTTCTTTTCTTCTTAGCTGTACAGCAGTCTGACCATTTCGTAAATACTTTCTCCCCTTTGAACTTTCTATCCCCTATTACTATTTCTGGTTACTATCTGGTTTAATAGAGAGGTAGCATGATGCTGTGAAAAGAATATAGAGTATGGTGGCCGGGCACAGTGGTTCATGCCTGTAATCCTAGCACTTTGGGAGACTGAGGCAAGTGGATCATGAGGTCAGGAGATCGAGACCATCCTGGTTAACATGGTAAACCCCGACTCTACTAAAAATACAAAAAATTAGCCAGGCATGGTGGCAGGCGCCTATAGTCCCAGCTACTCGGGAGGCTGAGGTAGGAGAATGGTGTGAACCCAGGAGGCGGAGCTTGCAGTGAGCCGAGATCACGCCACTGCACTCCAGCCTGGGTGACAGGGTGAGACTCCGTCTCAAAAAAAAAAGAAAAAAAGAATATAGAGTATGGTATCAGTAGACAAGAATGTAGGCACTAGATTAAAAGTCCCAGTTCCATAATCAATCAGGGAGAGAATTAGCCAGGACTTCAATGCAAGATTTAGAACTCCAATTTTCCCATGCTTCACTGCAACATCATATAATGCAAAGCCCGACTTACTTAACTTCCCTGAGCTTTGGTGTCATCATCTGTACAAATACCTTTCTTAACAATATCTACCTTACTGGTGGTTGTAAAGATTGAGTGACATGAGAGGCCCATAGCAGAGTGCATGACAAGGGTGTGATGCTAACATTTTTTTATCATTACATTAAAAAAAATTACCTGGCTCTATGACTGCACATGGTAGGTGCTCAAATGAATATTCTACCACACATGCGAGGGGCCTAAATTGTCCCCCACCCCAATAATTTGTATATCGAAGTCCTAACTCTAGCACCCCAGGATGTGACTGTATTTGGAAACAGGGTCTCTGAAGAGGTAACTGAGTTAAAATGAGGTCATTAGAGTGAGTCCTACTCTAATATGACTGCTGTCCTTATAAGAAGAATAAATTTGGACATAGACACGCACAGAGGGAAGTCCATGTGAAGTCACTGGGAGAAGGCCACCATCTACCAAGTGAAGTAGATAGGCCTCAGAAGGAACCAACCCTGCCTATACCGTATC
This sequence comes from Papio anubis, assembly GCF_008728515.1. Taxonomy (NCBI): domain Eukaryota; kingdom Metazoa; phylum Chordata; class Mammalia; order Primates; family Cercopithecidae; genus Papio; species Papio anubis. The sequence goes on from NC_044976.1 coordinate 34,019,289, forward strand.
TGGGATTCTCAGCCTCCAGAGTTGTGAGAAAATAAATTTCTGTTGTTTAAGCCACCCAGTCTGTGGTACTTTGCTATGTTATGCCCCGGCAAAGAATACAACACACACACACTCATCGTAGCTTTTCAACTGGTGGACAAGGGGCTCCTTCACTCTGCTCACTGGAAACTGCTTCTTGGCCTGTTGCCCAATGTTGTCCCACTCAAAGTCCTTACTGAAAGCCCTGAAGATGCCGGGCCTGCTGGGCTGACCATGCTGCCTTGGAGGTGGTGCTGCTCCCTTGGCTCTTGTCTGCTAAGGGGAAAGCATCCAAGAAAGCAAGACCTTTCTCTTTCTTTCTTTTTTTTTTTTTTTTTGAGACGGAGTCCCGCTCTGTCGCCCAGGCTGGAGTGCAATGGTCCCATCTCGGCTCACTGGAATCTCCGCCTCCCAGGTTCAAGCGATTCTGCTGCCTCAGCCTCCCAGGTAGCTGGGATTATAGGCGCCCGACACCACGCCCGGCTAATTTTTTGTGTTTTTAGTAGAGACTGGGTTCCGCCATGTTGGCCAGGCTGGTCTCAAACTCCTGACTTCAGGTGATCCACCCGCCTTGGCCTCCCAAAGTGCTGGGATTACAGGCGTGAGCCACCACGCCCGGCCAAGACCTTTCTCTTCTAAAGTGACTGGTGATTTGCTGACCAGAGGCGCTTGTCATGGGACCGGGGAGGGAATGCATCATTCATCAGAGTCCATTCCCGTGGTGCCTTCCGGCTATACGGAGAGGGACGCGCCGTTGGGTGTGTGGTGCTGGATGAAGGGATGAAGGAGGACTGCTGCCTCTAAGGTGACCCTAAAAGACAGGATGACAGAAGCGATCTGGGGTGGGAGGAGGGAAGAGGGAGGCGAGGTGGCTCCTGTGAATCTCAGCACACTTTCCACTCACAGAAGTGGAAAACTGAATCTGTGGGTCGGCGGAACTGGAATCCAGATCTTTTGCAGGACGCCCTGGGGGGATGGCACGTAGCCCCCCAGAGCCGTTGGCCACAGGACGGCCTCCTCGGGCGGACGGGGCAGAGCGGGCCAGCGGGCGCGTGCCCGACACGTCCACCGGGCACTGCCCCCTCCGGGCGCGCGCCCGTCCCGCCGACCCGCCTCGCCCCCCGCCGGGCTCGGTGGACCCCGCACTCGGGCCCGCGCACGCCCCCTCCGCCCGCCGGGACCCCGGGCCCGCGCACCCCGCGCCCCCTCCCCTCCCGGCGGGCGCGCGCGCTGGCTCCCGCTCCCGCTCCCGTTGGCGGCGGCGGCGGCGGCGGCGGGGATTGTTTTTGTTGTCGCTGAGGCCGGAAGAGCCGGAGCCGGGTCCCTGTCCCCGGGCCGGGCGCCGCCGCCGCCCCCTACCCAGCGCCCGCGTCTCCGCGGCGCCACCCCAGCGCCAATATTCCGGAGATCAAGCGTTACGCGGCGGCGGCGGCGGCGGCGGCGGCGGCGGCGGGGCCCGGAGCGGGAGGCGCCGGGGACCGGGGCGAGGCGGCCCCCGCCGCCGCCATGGAGGCGCTGGGACCCGGTGAGGAGAGAGCTCGGGTAGGGGCGGGACCCGGGGCCCGGTGCCCGGGGCGGGCGGCCGGGACTTTGGCTGCCCCGTCGCCCCGCCGGGTTTGGGCCGCCAGGCCTCGGGGAAGGGGACCCGAGCGCCGCAGCACGAAGCAGAGGGAGCTGACCCGGGCCTGGGGGGCGGTGACCGCGCCCCAGACGGCAGTTGGGTGGATCCTGAGGTCCGAGTGGGAGGTTCGGGAAGGTGACCCGCTCCGCCTGGCGGAGGCCACTCTTGGTCCCACTTCGGGGAGATGATTTGTGCCCGGGATCGCGGCGAGGGTAGTTTGGGCCTCAGAAGGGGCGATCCGCTGCCCAGTGCGCGCGGAGGCCTGGCCCAGACCGGGAAAAGGGCCCCGCTGCCTGCTAGCAGCCGGTAGTCCTGGTTTGGGGCCGCGCCCCTGTTTTTCTTTGCATTGGCAGACGGTCCAGAGCCTTCAGATGAGGAAGAAGAACTTCATCCAAACACCTCACATGATCTCTGAAGGTCAAGAGAGAAAATGCCCATCCTTTCTGAAAGGCCCTGATGTCCCGAAGAACATGGTTCTGTGCTTCTATCTGTTACTCAGTCTGTGTATTAGTCACAGAGTGGTCTGGGACAGCCTTTGAGTGACACAGGAGTTGCCAGCCAGTCTGCTCCACCACAGGCTTCAATGCCCTGAGTTCTCTTCTAATTGGGTTATGAGTGGTTGTGAGGATCAAATGAAGGAGAAAGTGCTTTGGAAACTGTAATTTGTTGTGGATATGAATGGCCTCTGGTTATTTCTCTCTATCCAAACCAGAGGAACCATTCCAGGCTGTAATGAGTGCCCTGAGTATTGGGGCCTGGTGCTTCCACCTCAAAGCCCAACAGGTTTCTAATGCCTTGGCTAAGTAGCGCAGGGTTTAGGGGCTGTGGTGGAATTAACTTTAATATTCAAATCTTACCTACATAATGAACTTAGTCATAGAGTGTTTCGTCTTTTTAATGCGTAGACAATTTGAGTTGCCATTTGAGTTTGGAAACTTGGCAGGTTTGTTTACTTAGCACTTGTTTGCATAGCTAAGTGATTAAACTCCACCCTAATTTGCTTCTTCAAGTATTGTTTAAAGGCCCTCATAATCAAATTTCATATGCCTTTTAAAAATAAATTGGCTTGCCGCATTAATATTATTTGATAAACTTCAGTGTATTATGCCAGGTTAACTTCAGATATGTCCCCTGGCTAAAGATATGATCAGGTCTTTAGGAATGTAACAGACTTCTGTTCAAATTCAATATAGTAATGTAAGAGTTGTATGACCCGGGGCAAATTACTTAATTCCTTTGAACTTTCATTTTCTCATCTCTAAATTGAGGGTAATAATAATTATGTTCTGTAAGATTGTTGAGAGAATGAAATGAGAGTATATGAGAAGTCTTACTATAGAGACTAGTGCCTATAGATGCTCAACAAATGTTTCTTCCCTCCCCCTAGTAATTCATAATTGAAACAACTGTTGCATTTATGAGCTGATATCAAAAGAAACTGTGTAACTGTGGGCATAAACTGAATTTCATGGAAAGGATCAACCTGGTGATGTTAGGCACTGCCCAGGGACTCTTTTTTGTTTGTTTGTTTGATTTTAGCTTTTGCAGGTTTGAGGATTTAGTGGTTCACTCAGGATTGTTCAGATTGTGGAAAATTAATTCTCACTAACTATATTTATAAGATACTAATGAATAAGCCAAAATGTCACATAGATCTTTTCTGTTGAGTGGAATATTTTCCTGTCTGCTCTCTAGCAAACTCCTTTTTTGGTGCTGCAGTACCTTGGAAACTCAACTAATAAGTAGCTGCCTGCTAAGCATAGAATCAGAGCAAAGAGAGTTGGTCGTCCTGTGGGATGATTCATCCAGGCTGTTTTAGAACCTGGAGAATCATCCCTGCTTCTCTGGCAGAGCACACCTGGATCTAGTGCTTTGTGCCCTCCTCACTTGAACAGTCCCTGAAACCTTAGTCTAGTCTTATTCTGTCCGCCCCCTCCCCCCCACCGCCTCCCCGCAACCTGTTTCAGTTTCTGCCAATTCTCAGAAATATAATTAATTAGATTACCACTTATTTTGGTAATATGTTGTTTGTAGTACTTTACAGTTTGTAAAGTGCCTTTATAACTATTAGGTCATTTAATCCTCTGGGAGGTAGGCAAGGCAGGTAGCTATTCCATTTTACAGATGAGAAAAGTGAGGTTCGGAGAGGATGAAGTGACTTCATTAGGGTTTCAAAAGGCCAAATGGTGGAATAAAGACCAGAGTTTGGACTTCTAATCATCTCCTCTTCATTAAGGCTGACTTCATCTGTTCTATGTTAAGTCATATCAGTTACCCTTTCAGAGAATCCTGTTATCTGACTTTGTCACCACATTTTGGGGATACCCTGAAAATAAAACTCAGGGACCAGGCTGGGTGTGGTGGCTCATGCCTGTAATCCCAGCACTTTGGGAGGCTGAGGTGGGTGGATCACTTGAGGCCAGGAGTTTGAGACCAGCCTGGCCAACATGGTGAAACCCTCTCTCTACTAAAAATACAAAAATTAGCTGGGTGTAGTGGCATACCTGTAGCCCTAGCTACTCTAGGGTGGCTGAAGTGGGAGGATGGCTTGAGCCTGGGAGGCAGAGGCTGCGGTGAGCTGAGATCGCACCTCAAAAAGAAACTCTGCCTCAAAACAAAACAAAATGACAAAAAACCAACCAAACAACTAAAAAACACCCCAGGGGCTGGGCACAGTGGCTCATGCCTGAAATCCCAGCACTCTGGGAGGCCGAGGTGGGCGGATCACCTGAGGTTGGGAGTTCGAGACCAGCCTGGCCAACATAGTAAAACCCATCTCTACTAAAAATATAAAAATTAGCTGGGTGTGGTGGTGCGCGCCTGTAGTCTGAGGCTGCAGCAGGAGAATCGCTTGAACACGGGAGGTGAAAGTTGCAGTGAGCCGAGATTGTGCCACTGCATTCCAGCTTGGGCAACAGAGCAAGACTCCATCTAAAAAAAAAAAAAAGTCACCTCAGGGACCTTTGAGCACTAACTATGACTATAATATTTACAAATGCAATTATAATAGCTAACATTTCCTGATCATTTACTATTGCAAGGCACTATGTTAAACCTCTTTTTTTTTTTTTTTTTTTTGAGACAGAGTCTTGCTCTGTAGCCCAGGCTGGAGTGCAATGGCGCGATCTCGGCTCGCTGCAGCCTCCACCTCCTGAGTTCAAGCAGTTCTCTGCCTCAGGCTCCTGAGTAGCTGGGTTACAGGTGCCCACCATGCCCGGCTAATTTTTGCATTTTTAGTAGAGACAGAGTTTCACCATCTTGGCCAGGCTGGTCTTAAACTCCTGACCTTGTGATCCACCCACCTCAGCCTCCCAAAGTGCTGGAATTGCAGGCATGAGCCACTGCGCCCAGCCTTTATGTTAAACCTTGAATACACATAATCTCATGGGATAGATGCCATTATTATTACACACGTGCCCATTTTATAAATGAGGAAACTGAGATGCAGAAAGGCCAAGAAACTGGCCCAACATCATGCAGTTAGGGAGTGGTGAGACCAGGATTGAAACCTAAGTAATTTGGTTCCAGAGCTTTAGTCACTGTGCTTTATTGCTTCCTTACGTAGATAGCTGGCTAAATTCAAAGAAGCCAGATTTTTCCTAGCCTTCAGAGCTGTAGAAATAAATCTCTGTTGTTTAGGCCAAATTATTAAAAAAAAAAAAAAAAAAAAAAAAAAAAAAAAGAAAGAAAATAAAAAAGAAATTAGCTTCTAGAATGAAAAAAATATATAATTTTCACACTAAATCTTCTAAGCTTATTAAAAGAAATTATCACTCAGCTTCTAACTTTTCTCTTTGCCAAGGAAAGGAGATACATCTAACTTTTCTCTTTGCCAAGGAAAGGAGGTACAAATAATATTTACTTTTTGCCACTTCTTAATCGTTTTCTTTCAATTCTTCTGCCTCTGCCTCTTTGATATCAAGTATTTCTGGTAAGAATACATACCACAAGATTATGAAGTATATTGGGAAAAAAAAGTGCTAGGCTAGGAGTTAGGAGATTTGGATTCTAGTTAGCATTTAAACTCAAAGTCTTATGTCCTTAAGCAAGTCATTTGATCCAAGTTTCTGTTTCCAAATTTCTATTATAAAGCTATATTTCTTATAACCTTTCTCTTTTTTAAGACGAGTCTCATTTTGTCACCCTTGCTGGATTGCAGTGGTGTGATCTCGGCTCACTGCAACCTCCACCTTCCAGGTTCAAGCTATTACCCTGCCTCAGTCTCCCGAGTAGCTGGGATTAGAGGTGCCCACCACCACACCTAGCTAATTTTTCTATTTTTAGTAGAGACAGAGTTTCGCCATGTTTGCCAGGCTGGTCTCAAACTCCTGACCTCAGGTGATCCATCCGCTTCAGCCTTCCAAAGTGCTGGGATTACAGGCGTGAGCCACCGTGCCTGGCCTCTTACAACTTTATGAATGATACAGTGATTGCTTAAGTGTATCTTGAAATATGCAGAGTTGAGTTATTTATATAATTTAATTGGGTTAATTCAGTATGTTCATCACCTCTCACATTATTTACTATTTACTTCTTACCTTGTTACCTTGTTTGTAATTGTCTTATCAATTGTATTGATAGATCCTCTTGTACACTAGAAGTATAACTTAACTCCAGGCAATAAGAATACTTTTAGTGGGCCGGGCACGGTGGTTCGTGCCTGTAATCCCAGCACTTTGGGAGGCCTACGTGGGCAGATTGCTTGAGCCCAGGAGTTCAAGACCAGCTTAGGCAACATGGCAAAACTCAAAACCTTGTCTCTACCAAAAATACAAAAACTAGGCCGGGCGTGGTGGCTCACACCTGTCATCCCAGCACTTTGGGAGGCCGAGGCGGGCAGATCATGAGGTCAGGAGATCGAGAGCAGCCTGGCTAACACAGTGAAACCCCGTCTCTACTAAAAATATCAAAATTAGCCAGGCATGGTGGCGGGCGCCTGTAGTCCCAGCTACTCAGGAGGCTGAGGCAGGAGAATGTCGTGAACCCAGGAGACGGAGCTTGCAGTGAGACGAGATTGAGCCACTGCACTTCAGCCTGGGCGACAGAGTGAGACTCCATCTCAAAAAAAGAAATACAAAAATTAGCTGAGCGTGGTATCCCAGTTACTCTGGAGGCTGAGATAGGAGGATCAGTTGAGTCCAGGAGGTTGAGGCTGCAGTGAACCATGACTGAATCAGTGCACTCCAGCCTGGGCAACACAGCAAGACCCTGGCTCAAAATAAAAAGAAGAAGAAAAGACGAAAGAGAGAGAGAGAGAGACACTTTGGGAGGGCGAGGTGGGCAGATCACGAGGTCAGGAGTTTGAGACCAGCCTGGCCAAGACGGTGAAACCTTGTCTCTACTAAAAATACAAAAAATTAGCTTGGCATGGTGGCTGGCGTCCATAATCCCAGCTACTTGGGAGGCTAAGGCAGGAGAATCTCTTAAATCCGGGAGGTGGACATTGCAGTGAGCCAAGATCGCACCACTGCACTGCAGCCTGGGTGACAGTGCGAGACTCTGTCCCAAAAAAAAAAGAGAGAAAGAAAGAAAGAAGAGAGAGAGAGAACAGAAGGAAGGAAGGGAGGGAGGGAGGGAGGGAGGGAGAGAAAGAAAGAAAGATAATTATCATTTTTGTCTTTAGATTCTATCTGGGATTATTGACACCGTTCAGTTCAACATTTATTGAATTCTTACAACATGATGGCTGCTGCATTAGATATTGAGAAGATTAACAGGAGGTTCATTTATTATAAGAGTTTGTAATCTAATGAAGGAGACAGAGTAACCTAACAAGTGGTTTCTTTTTTTTTTTTTTTGAGACGGAGTCTTGCTTTGTCGCCCAGGCTGGAGTGCAGTGGTGCATCTCGGCTCACTGCAAGCTCCGCCTCCCGGGTTCACACCATTCCCCTGCCTCAGCCTCTCAGTAGCTGGGACTACAGGCGCGCACCACCACGCCCGGCTAATTTTTTGTATTTTTAGTAGAGACAGGGTTTCACCGTGTTAGCCAGGATGATCTCGATCTCCTGACCTCGTGATCCGCCCGTCTCGGCCTCCCAAAGTGCTGGGATTACAGGCATGAGCCACCATGGCCTGGCAACAAGTGGTTTCTTATACTTCCTCTATGGTTTCCCCTATGGAGACAGTCTTTTCAACACAGAGGAAGGATCCTGTAGTCTGGAAGAATCAGGAAAGGATTTCCAAGGAGGTTACATCTAAACCAAATTCTGAAGGATAAGTAGAATATCGTGGGAAAATGAATAATTAATATGTAAAATGATTTTTAATACTTTAAGTGTTAGAATATGGTAATCTGTCACCATAAATATAATAAAGTATTTGCTCTAATTTTCCTAAGTGATGTTGGACCAGAACAACATCTTTTTGTTGTTGTTGTTGTTTTAGACTGAGTCTCCCTCTGTTGCCCAGGCTGGAGTACAATGGCACGATCTCAGCTCACTGCAACCTCTGCCTCCAGGATATTGATTTGATGACAAACTTATCATCATTCAGTGATGTACCTCTGTGTCAAACTTAGATATGTAAGATAAGTTATTCTTTTTTTTTTTCTTTTTGAGATGGAGTTTCGCTGACCAGGCTGGAGTGCAATGGCGCGATCTTGGTTCACCACAACCTCCGCTTCCCAGGTTCAAGCGATTCTCCTGCCTCAGCCTCCCGAGTAGCCGGGATTACAGGCGCCCACCACTGTGCCCAGCTAATTTTTGTATTTTTAGTAGAGACGGGGTTTTACTATGCTGGCCAGGCTGGTCTCAACTGCTGACCTCAGGTGATCTGCCTGCCTTGGCCTTCCAAAGTGCTGGGATTGCAGGTGTGAGCCACCACGTGTGGCCCAGAACAACTTCTTGCTTCAAAGTTTTCTCTCCTTAGTGAAGTCTTTGTTCTCAGTGAAATGCCATTGCAGTAACAGAACCTGTTGTAACTTTCCATTGTAACCACAGCCCACTTTGCTCAATACCTATTCATAGCAGAAAAGATGTTCATTTTTTTAGGCCAGTGTCCACTTGATATTGTCATCAAAAAAGAGTCAGATTTTTTCTAAACAAGTGTCTCCCAGACTGTGCTCCACAAGATCCTTTTCTGCTGAATATTAATAGATGTTCAAATCTTAGAAAGAGAGAGTTCTGTGGGGGAAAAAAAGTTAGCTAAATGATGAGGTAAAGTTAACCAGGTTTATTTATTACATGACTTTTTCGAGAATTTGATATGATAATATACATTGAAATGTTAAGAGGGGAGAGAGTATGCAAGATTTCTTTAACTTATGGAATCTTTTCTTTTTAAAAATAGTTTGGAAAGATTACTCTGTCTACACCAGGGTTTCTCAACCTCTTTCTCAGAACTATTGATATTTTGGACTGGGTAATTCTTTGTTGTGGGGGGCTATGTTATGCATTATAGAATGCATGGCTGTATCCTGGGTCCTTTCCACTAGACGCCAGCAGCACTCCTCAGGTTGTGACAACCAAAAATGTGTCCAGATATTTGCCAAATGTTTCCTGGGGAACAAAATTACCCCAGGTTGAGAACCACTGGTCTAGACTGTACATTCTTTGAAAGAAGGGGCTTTGTCTTCTTTCTGAATCCATAATACAGGTTAGGCATGTTATAACTGAATAAATGAATAAATGTCTGTGGAATAAACTAGATCTTATGAGCAAGAAATCTCAAATTGTCCAGGTTCTAAAAATATCAAGTTATAAATGAGAAGGTCGGCCGGGCGCGGTGGCTCAAGCCTGTAATCCCAGCACTTTGGGAGGCCGAGGCGGATGGATCACGAGGTCAGGAGATCGAGATCATCCTGGCTAACATGGTGAAACCCCGTCTCTACTAAAAATACAAAACACTAGCCGGGCATGGTGGCGGCGCCTGTAGTCCCAGCTACTCGGGAGGCTGAGGCAGGAGAATGGCGGGAACCCGGGAGGCGGAGCTTGCAGTGAGCTGAGATCCGGCCACTGCACTCCAGCCTGGGCGACACAGCGAGACTCCGTCTCAAAAAATAAAAAAAATAAAAAATAAATGAGAAGGTCTAGCTTTATTGGTATTGTTTCTCTATTGAAATTAGCAAATAAGTTGATAAATAGAGCTACAGTTTAATCTTCTTCTATATGTACAATTTATAATGATGCAGGCTAATTTGTGAGAGATTAATAGATCATTTCCAACTCTGGGGATGGTGGCTCCAGAGTTTAGAGATGATTTTTAAAATGCATATAATTTTGTAAGTGTAGCTGTAGAGCTACTAATGCTCTTGCAAGATTTTATACTGTAGCCTATGCTTGAGAGGAATTCATCATTCTAATTTTGATGTCGTTATATTAAAAATAATAGCAACATGGCAAAATATTTAGAAATCTGGAGAACCTTAGGTCAAAAGACACCCCAAATTCCTTAGAGTGCGTACAGTGAATAATAAGATCTCAATAATTGTAGCCATCATCATCATCATCAACAGGAAGAATAAATAGCACAGCAGGCCGGGCACAGTGGCTCACGCCTGTAATCCCAGCACTTTGGGAGGCCGAGGTGGGTGGATCACGAGGTCAGGAGTTCAAGACCAGCCTGGCCAATGTGATGAAACCCTGTCTCTACTAAAAATACAAAAATTAGCTAGGCTTGATGGCAGGCGCCTGTAATCCCAGCTACTCGAGAGGCTGAGGCAGGAGAATCACTTGAAACTGGAAGGCAGAGGTTGCAGTGAGCCAGGATCAAGCCACTGCACTCCACCCTGGGTGAAAGAGCGAAACTCCATCTCAAAAAAAAAAAAAAAAAAAAAAAAATAGCACAGCAAATGTCTTTCAATCTCTTTAGGACCTCCGGCTAGCCTGTTTCAGCCACCTCGTCGTCCTGGCCTTGGAACTGTTGGAAAACCAATTCGACTGTTAGCCAATCATTTTCAGGTTCAGATTCCTAAAATAGATGTGTATCACTATGATGTGGATATTAAGCCTGAAAAACGGCCTCGTAGAGTCAACAGGTAAGGATTAGAAAGAGTGAGTGGATTTCTGTATGTTTTAAGTGCAGATAATTTATTTATGTATCATGTTGTTCTCTAAATTCATCCAACCTGTAGGCTTTGTTACTCTCTAAGATGATAGGTTTCTTAATAGCAGGTTTGCTGTCCCATACTTGGTTATCCTCTGTAGGCTCTAGCAAAGTGCTGGACATATATTATTAGTCAATCAGTAAACACTTATTTAATTATGAAAGAGAAAGGTCACTCTTTCATTGACCAAGGGTAGCAAAAATTTACTGAAATAGGTGAAGACATTAATGTCTATGGGAAATAGAACTATCTGGAAATTCAAAATTTTATTGTTATATGTTGGTTTTGGGCATGAGAAAGGTATATATCAATACAGAAGATTACTTGCAGATGTTTTCTTGGGGGAAAAGAAAGACAGAAAAGTCATCTTGGAGTATTGAGAAAACTAAGCACAGAGAGAAGCTCTAGTTATTTCTAGCATTATGTAAGAGTGGTCCTGATGAGATGATGTAAGTATTGTGGTCTGTATAGCAGGAATTTACCTGGTGTGAAGACAGCCCTGTAGCAAATATTCTTACAGTGTGCTGAGTATACATCCACTTTCCTTTTCTCTGTTTCTATGCAGTGACATTCAGGCAATGTTTGATACTAAGATTCTTGCTTTTTTAAGATTGGCCTTTTCTGACAAGTGAAATATTTTGTGCCACTTGATATTTTTCTCATTATGGATCAAAATTTGGCTTTCTGGTATAGTTCATTCTCATGTAAACCCATTATTGGCTATTGTGTAACTGAGATCAATAGTAGTAGAAGTGGTGGTAATGGATAACATTGATCCATTCAACAGATATTTTATTGAGTGTTTCTTTTGTGCCAGATATTGTCCTGTGCTCTGGGAATTCACCATGAGCAAAACAGGTAAAACTTTCTACCTTTGAGGAGCTTATATCCTAATGGGGAAGACCAAAAATAAATGAAGAAGCAAACAAAACATAGACTTTGTTAGTTGGTAATAAATGCAATAAAGAAAAAGAAAGTAGAGATGGAAGAGAGGAAATGAGGAAAGGATGAGCCACTGATATTTATATATGAATGAATATATATGTTTGTGTATATATATACACACACACATACATGCATATGTAGATATACACACACGTATGTGTATATATATATTTATGAAAATAGCTAGGGAAAGTCTCACTGAAAAGTGACATTTGACCTAGAGGAGGTGAGGGATATCTGCATGAAGAGTGTCCCAGGCAAAGTCAGAAGCTTGGTGAATTCAAGAAACAGTGGGCCGGGCGTGGTGGCTCATGCCTGTAATCCCAGCACTTTGGGAGGCTTAGGCGGGCAGATCACTTGAGGTCAGGAGGTTGAGACCAGCCTGGCCAACATAGTGAAACCCTGTTTCTACTAAAAATACAAAAATTAGCCAGGCATAGTGGCATGTGCCTGTAATCCCAGCTACTTGGGAGGCTGAGGCAAGAGAATCACTTGAATCTGGGAGACGGAGGTTGCAGTGAGCGGAGATCGTGCCGCTGCATTCCAGCCTGGGCAACAGAGGGAGACTCTGTCTCAAAAAGATAAAAAAAAAAAAAAGAAAGAAACAGCAGATAATTCTGGATTGCTGGAGCAAGTGAGTGAGTAGGGGAGTGTGATAGGAGATGAGTTTGGAGAAATTTCAGAAGGCCTCTATCATGCAGAGCTTGTAGGCATTCATAACACTTTGTCATTTACTCTGGTTAAGTGAGTTTTAAATACTAAACCCACAACATGACTAAATAAATCTAAGACATGACTAGCTTATATTTTTAATAGATTGCCCTGGATGCTGTGCTGAAATTGCACCCTAGCAAGTAAGGGTGAAAAGCATGGAAATTAATTAGGAGGCACCTGGAATGATTCAGGTGAAAAGTAATGGTGCTTTAGACTTGAGTAGTATAATTGATAGTGATGAGAAGTGGTCAGATCCTGCAAATATTTTCACAGTAGTGTCAATAAGATTTACTGATGGATTGAACATGTGGTGTGAAAGAAAGAAATGAGTCGTGATTTATTCCAGGGTTTTTGTCCTGAGCTAGTGGAAAAAGAGGAGTTGTCATTTATTACATGGGGAAAACTGCAAGAGAAGCAGAAGCAGGAGTAGCAGATCAGGCGACCTGTGAGTTTTGGACATCAGAGTTGAGATGACTATTAGACATGCTAGTGGAGGTCGGGCGTGGTAGCTCGTACATGTAATCCCAGCACTTTAGGAGGTTGAGGTGGGAGGATTGCTTGAAGCCAGGAGTTTGCAACAAGCTTAGGCAACATGGCCAGACTCTGTCTATATTAAAAAAAAAAAAAAAAAAAGCTGGGCGCGGTGGCTCACACTTGTAATCCCAGCGCTTTGGGAGGCCGAGGTGGGTGGATCATGAGGTCAGGAGATCGAGACCAGCCTGGCCAATATGGTGAAACCCCATCCCTACTAATGATACAAAAATTAGCTGGGTGTGGTGGTGCGTGCCTGTAGTCCCAGCTACTCAGGAGGCTGAGGCAGAAGAATCACTTGAACCTGGGAGGTGGAGGTTGCAGTGAGCTGAGATTGTGCCACTGCACATTAGCCTGGATGACAAAGTGAGACTCTGTCTCAAAAAAAAAAAAAAATTAGCTGGGTACGGTGGCACATGCCTGTAGTCCCACCTACTCGGGGCTGAGGCAAGTGGATCACCTGATCCCAGGGGTCGAGGCTGCAGTGTGCCATGTTGTACCACTACACTCCAGCCCAGATGACAGAGTGAGACTGAGTCTAAAAAAAAAAAAAAGGAGGAGGTTGAATACAGTATTAAGGTTGGATTCAGGGAACAGATCCAGGCTGGAGACAAACATTTGAGAATCTTGAGCTTATTGGTGATAAAGCCATGAGACTTCATGAGATTATGTTGAAAGTGAATGTGGGTGGAGAAAATAAGGCTCCTACGCTGGGTCTTGAGGCACTCCAATATTTAAAATTTTAACTTAAAGATTAAAGGCAATGAGGAAGTATCAGCAGGAAGATTGGCATGGAGAGACCACTGGAATAGGAGAAAACCAGGGGAGTGGTGCTCTGGAGGCAAAGGAAGAAGACGTTTTAAGTTGGAAGGATGGATTTTCTAATGTTCAAAGAGCATTGAATTTAGCTATATGGAGCCCACTGGAGGACATTGATAAGAGTAGTTTGGTAGAGAAAAAGCCTTACTTGAGAAAGTTCAAGGGAGAAAGGGGAAGAGGAATTACAGACAACTCCTTCAAGGGATTTTGATACAAAAGGGAGCACAGAAATAGAATGTTCACGTGAGGAGAAACTGAGGTTAAGAAAGTTTAATTTTGTTTTTGTTTTTTTTGGTTTTTTTTTGAGATGGAGTCTCACTCTCACCCGGGTGGAATGCAGTGGCATGATCTTGACTCACTGAAACTTCCACCTCTGGGGTTCAACTGATTCCCTTGTCTCAGCCTCCCAAGTAGCTGGGTTTACAGGCATGCACCCCCACACCTGGCTAATTTTTGTATTTTTAGTAGAGACGGGGTTTCACCATGTTCGTCAGGCTTGTCTCGAACTCTTGACCTCAATTGATCTGTCTGCCTCGGCCCCCCAAAGTGCTCGGATTACAGGTGTGAGCCACCACACCTGGCCCAAGAAAGTTTGATTTTTTTTTTAAGATGAGAGAAATTAGAGCATGTTTGTATGCTGAAGGGAATAATCCAGTAAAGAGGAAAAATTTGATGATTTAGGAGAGAAGACAATTCTTGGAATGATATCCATGAGCAGATCAGAGTAAATAGGCTTATTGTGGGACAAGCACCGTTCTAAATACTCTATGTGTTATACCTAACACTGTATAAATAAATAAATACTCTGTGTATTTGCTCAATCAAGACAACCGCTTTTTTTTTTTTTTTTTTTTTTTGAGAGGGAGTCTCGCTCTGTCGCCCAGGCTGGAGTGCAGTGGCGCGATCTCGGCTCACTGCAAGCTCCGCCTCCTGGGTTCACGCCATTCTCCCGCCTCAGCCTCCGAGTAGCTGGGACTACAGGCGCCCGCCACCAGGCGCCCGCCACCACGCCCGGCTAGTTTTTTGTATTTTTAGTAGAGACGGGGTTTCACCATGTTAGCCAGGATGGTCTCGATCTCCTGACCTCGTGATCCACCCGCCTCGGCCTCCCAAAGTGCTGGGATTACAGGCTTGAGCCACCGCGCCCGGCCAAGACAACCGCTTTTTAAGGGAAGTGATATTATTATTGTCATCATAACTTTACATATGAAGAAATGGATATGTGAAAGATTAAGTGACTTGTCCAAGGTCATGCCGTTCTGCCACTTAACCATTGTGTGACCAGGGACAGGTCACTTAACCATTCTGAATTTTCTTTTTTTCTTTTCTTTAATATGAGGACCATAATCATTTTCTTATTTGTTTTACAAGGTTGCTGTGAAGATTAATTAAGGATAGCGGGGAAAGTAGCTCTTTACTGTAAAACTTTTTGATCGTAATTTAAGAATGTAAGATGAGGCCGGGCGCGGTGGCTCAAGCCTGTAATCCCAGCACTTTGGGAGGCCGAGACGGGTGGATCACGAGGTCAGGAGATCGAGACCATCCTGGCTAACACGGTGAAACCCCCTCTCTACTAAAAAAAAAATACAAAAAAATTAGCCGGGCGAGGTGGCGGGCGCCTGTAGTCCCAGCTACTCGGGAGGCTGAGGCGGCAGAATGGCGTGAACCCGGGAGGCGGAGCTTGCAGTGAGCCGAGATCGCGCCACTGCACTCCAGCCTGGGCGACAGAGCGAGACTCCGTCTCAAAAAAAAAAAAAAAAAAAAAAAAAAAGAATGTAAGATGAGAAATTACTCTTTTCTAGTGTAAAAATGTATAGCTCTTAAGTTAGCTCTTCAAAATGGAGATTGTACGATACCACATCTCTCCATCAGTTTTTTTCAGTCGCATGATTTGGTTCGTAAACATGACTTTCCCACAGATTTCGTTTCTGGTAATATAAATGTGTTAGCTAGTTGTGATGTATTTTGGCTTTTAAGATATTGTTCCCACGTATGAAACTCACTAACATTGCTAAGTCAAAGCACCTAACTTTTCATTGACTCTAGCATTCAAAAATCTCACAAACCCTGGTCTGTCCATATCTTAAACGCTATACACCACTTTTTTTGCCGCTGCATTTATTCCACAGCCTGTGTACAGTGTGATCTGGCATATATGCAAGAACACTTAAGTAAAGCTCTGGATGCTTGATTGAGAAAAATACTTTCATTCTAAAAACAAAGAAGCTATATTAATCATTTTGAAAAGAGAATATTTTACAACATTCCCTTGTCTACACTGCTTGGAATAAGCACTTTGGAATAAGACAATAAATCACTAGCATAAGGCAAAGGGGTTGACTTATTTGTTTGTGTATCATGGATCTTAGATTTACTGATCCTCAGATTTTTGAATTCCTGCTGATTCTCTTTCTCAAAATGAATATACCTGGATAAGGATTTTTTTTTTTTTTGACAGAGTTTTACTCTGTTGCCCAGGCTGGAGTACAGTGGTGCAATCTCAGCTCACTGCAACCTCCTGGATTCAAGCGATTGTCATGCCTCAGCCTCCCAAGTACCTGGGATTACACCATGCCTGGCTAAGTTTTGTAGTTTTTTAAAGTTGAGACTGGATTTCACCATGTTGGCCAGGCTAGTCTTGAACTCCTGACCTCAAGTGATCCACCCGCCTCAGCCTCCCAAAGTGCTGGAATTGCAGGCGTGAGCCACTGCACCCAGCCAGGATATTGATTTGATGAAAAACTTATCGTCAGTGATGTACCTCTGTGTCAAACTTAGATATGTAAGATGGGTTATTCTTTTTTTTTTTTTTTTGAGATGGAGTTTCGCTCTTGTTGACCAAGCTGGAGTGCAATGGTACGATCTTGGTTTACCACAACCTCCGCCTCCCAGGTTCAAGCGATTCTCCTGCCTCAGCCTCCCGAGTAGCTGGGATTACAGGCACCCACCATGCCCAGCTAATATTGTATTTTTAGTAGAGACAGGATTTCACTGTGTTGGTCAGGCTGGTCTCGAACTCCTGACCTCAAGTGATGCATCCACGTCAGCCTCCCAAAGTGCTGGGATTACACTTTTTTTTTTCTTTGAGACGGAGTCTTGCTCTGTCACCCAGGCTGGAGTGCAGTGGTGCGATCTCAGCTCATTGCAAGCTCCGCCTCCTGGGTTCACACCATTCTCCTGCCTCAGCCTCCTGAGTAGCTGGGACTACAGGCGCCTGCCACCACGCCCGGCTAATTTTTTGTATTTTTAGTAGAGACGGGGTTTCACCGTGTTAGCCAGGCTGCTCTCAATCTCCTGACCTCGTGATCTGCCCGCCTCGGCCTCCCAAAGTGCTGGGATTACAGGCGTGAGCCACCGCGCCCGGCCCCAGCCAGGTTATTCTTATAAGGCTGTGTTTATCATAGGAGAGGATTTTGGAAAGAGGAGGTTGAGAGGATACTATAAATGTTATTCTCGCTTTCCTTTTATTCCCCACTTCTGATATCATCTTATAGTTGTTTTTCTTCACTTGTTGCTACCTTTCTTTAGTTAACTATTTTTTAAAGTACTCGAATCAGTTGTAACCTTAACTCTTACTTTTTCCAAGTAATACTGAACCAAATTTAAATGATTAAGGTATGATGATGCTTTTCTTACTGTGCACCATTTCTGAAAGCTAATTGCCATTATCTCCATTACTGTGAAGGGAGGTAGTAGATACAATGGTGCGGCACTTCAAGATGCAAATATTTGGTGATCGGCAGCCTGGGTATGATGGCAAAAGAAACATGTACACAGCGCATCCACTACCAATCGGACGGGATAGGGTAAGTGTTAAAAACAAGAAATACTTAGTTCATTTAGTAGTAATTATACATGACAAAAATGTTTCCTTTTCTTCCCAACACCCACAAAAAAAGATGAATGTTTGAGGTGGTGATATCCTAATTACCCTGATTTCATTATTACACATTGCATACAGATATCAAAATACCACATGTACCCCAAAAGTATGTACAACTGTCATTTCTCAGTTTTAAAAAATCTGTATGTGAGCAGAAAGAAAAGTTTCTCTAATAACACATCAATCCTTAGAATTTTTTTTTTTTTTTTTTTTTTTTTTTTGAGATGGGATCTCGCTCTGTTGCCTAGGCTGGAGTGCAGTGGTTTGGTCTCTGCTCACTGAAACCTCTGCTTCCCAGACATGATTCTCCTGCCCCAGCCTTCTGAGTAGCTGGGATTACAGGCATGTGCCACCATGCCTGGCTAATTTTTCTTTTATTTTTTTCCTTGAGAGATGGATCCTTGCTCTATCGCCCAGGCTGGAGTGCAGTGGCGCAATCTCAGCTCATTGCAACTTCCACCTCCTGAGTTCAAGTGATTCTCCTGCCTCAGCTTCCCAAGTAGCTAGGACTATAGGCGTGTGCCAGCACGCCCAGCTCATTTTTGTACTTTATTAGTAGAGATGGGGGTTTCACTATATGTTGGCCAGGCTGGTCTTGAACTCCTGACCTCAGGTGATCCACCCACCTCAGCCTCCCAAAGTGCTGGGATTACAGGCATGAGCCACCATGCCTGGCCTTAATTTTTTTTTTTTTTTTTTTAATAGTACAGACGGGGTTTCACCATGTTGAACAGGCTGGTGTTAAACTCCTGACCCCAGGTGATCCACTGTCTCAGCCTCCCAAAGTGCTGGGATTACAGTCATGAGCCACCGTACCCGGCCAGAGTTGTTTTTTATAGTGATGATAGATTTGTTATTTTGTCCATATTCTCTTGTCTCAGTTAACTGATAATTGAAAATGAGATGAGCATTAGGATTTAGGTGGATTATGTCATCTTTACATAATTTCTAACATTAACCATGTGCTTTAACAAAGAACTACCTGAATCTGAACAACAGGGTTTTGTAAATTATAGAAAACTATATAATACTCACTTATGAAAATAGATTATAATAGCACAATACTTTTTTAAATGTTTATTTTTTTAAATTAGAAAAGTACTGTGTGAACATATGCTCATAATAAACTTATCCAGACAATCTAGAAATGCTGTGATTTACTGCCTCCCCCACTTATCTGCACCCTCACTTCCATTTTCCTTTTCAAAGGAAACTACTATAGTAGTTTGGTATGTATCTTTTTAGATATGTTATGTATATTAGCTATTTATACATATGTTGATGCATATTCTTACTGTTTTGCATGTCATTCTAGGATTTGCTTTTCATTTAACAATATGTCTGAAAGATCTTTCCATTTCTATACATTTATATCTACCTTATTTTTTTCAAATTTGTTTTTTATTGTTGTAAAATAATATATAATATAAAATTTACTATTTTTGGCTGGGTGTAGTGCTTCACCCAGCCAAAAATCCCAGTGCTGTGCGAGATCAAGGTGGGAGGATTGCTTGAGGCTAGTAGTTTGAGACCAGCCTGAGCAACACAGGGAGACCCATCTCTACAAAAAAAAAAAAAAAATTGTTTTAATTAGCCAGGCCTGGTGGTATGCACCTGTAGTTCCAGCTACTCGGGAGGCTAATGTGGGAGGATCCCTTGAGCCCAGGACTTTGAGGCTAGAATTAGTTATTATTGCACCACTACACTCCAGCTTGGATGACAGAGCAGGACCCTGTCTCAAAAAAAAATTACGATTTTATGTTACAGTTTAATTGCATTATGTACATTCACATTGTTGTGCATCCATCATCACTATGCATTTTCAGAACTTTTTCATCATTCCGAACAAAAACTCTGTACCTATTAAACAATAATTCCCCATACGCTACTGTCTCTGGTCCCTGATAACCACTGTTCTACTTTCTATCTCTTTAAATTTGACTATTCAATGTACTTCATAGAAATAGAATCATGAAATATTTGCCTTTTTGTACCTGGCTTGTTTTATTTAGCATAATATTTTCAAGGTTCATCCATGTTGTAACATCTACCTTGTTTTTTCACTACTGTATAATGTTACATATTAAATTATTCCCCTTCTCATGGACACTTAAGTTGTTTCCAATGTTATGCAATTATAAAAAATGTTAAAAGAAATATCCTTATGCGTATATCATACTGCATATTCTTGGGATCTTTCCCACAGCCATTGTAAACATTTATGCTTGTATTCATGTGTTTTTTTCTTTAGGTTGATATGGAGGTGACTCTTCCAGGCGAGGGTAAAGACCAAACCTTTAAAGTGTCTGTTCAGTGGGTGTCAGTTGTGAGCCTTCAGTTGCTTTTAGAAGCTTTGGCTGGGCACTTGAATGAAGTCCCAGATGACTCAGTACAAGCACTCGATGTTATCACAAGACACCTTCCCTCCATGAGGTTAGTACTTTGGTTTGGATTATTTTCCTACAAATGTCAGACTTTTTTGGTAGATTGCACTGGAGCCATTGAAAAATGTCTACGTAAGTCATAGTTCAAATTTGATTTCAGCTCCCAGAGTTGAGAGTGAAATGAAGGAACTTTCATATGTTTAATATGACACATGCAAACTCTTGTTTCTTCAGGTACACCCCAGTGGGCCGTTCCTTTTTCTCACCCCCTGAAGGTTACTACCACCCTCTGGGAGGGGGAAGGGAGGTCTGGTTTGGTTTTCATCAGTCTGTGAGACCTGCCATGTGGAATATGATGCTCAACATTGATGGTAGGATGGAACTCTCTTTATCCAATAACTCTTTGGGCTGGTTTTTGTTTGTTTGTTTGTTTTGGCCCTTCCTTTTTACCTGAAGTTAAGCATCCTTCTCTGTTTGTTAGTATCTGCAACTGCTTTCTACCGGGCTCAGCCTATCATTGAGTTCATGTGTGAGGTTTTAGACATTCAGAACATCAATGAACAGACCAAACCTCTAACAGACTCCCAGCGTGTCAAGTTTACCAAAGAAATCAGAGGTAAGTGTTTGCATTAATGTAGTCTTGGAGAAGCAGCTCAGCATGCTGCAAGGAGCCTGTGCTCTGGAGTCACACAGACCTGGGCTTCGGTCTCAGGCCAATCAGTTCTATCAGTGGGACCTTGGTCAAGTTCCTTAACCACTGTGAACCTTAGTGTATTCATCTCTAAGGTAAAGATAATAATATGTACCTTGTAGAATTGTTGTGAGAATTAAATGCAATTAGGTTTATAAAGCTTTCTAGCATAGTACCTGTCACATATCAGGCACTCAGTAAATGCTACCCTTACCCACTTAAAAACTTCCATTTTAATAGAATAACATAAATTCATTTATTACCCTTCTGGAATTTCTTTTCTTCTTTACTTGTTATTAGTTAGCTTCCCTCACCAGAACATAAACTTCATGAAGCTGTCTCCAGACCTGAAAATAAGTGTCAGAACATAGTTGATGCTTAATAAATATTTATTGGATGAAATAATAAACTAAAGTAGATTGAGCATCTTAGGTCATCTGAGTTCTAATTTATTCTGCTTAGCTCAGGTTTTTTGCCTATAATGATGAAATTGTCCCCATATTCTTGGAATTTTTATCCTGTACAATGTCATGACATTTTGAAGACAACATTTGAATCTGTTTTTGTCACTATGATTTTAATTAACTGATGTTTTGCCTTTTAAAAAAAATTTCAGGTCTCAAAGTTGAGGTGACCCACTGTGGACAGATGAAACGAAAATACCGAGTTTGTAATGTGACTAGACGGCCAGCCAGTCATCAAACGTATGTTAACCATATCTAAAATAATACAATTACATTTTTAGTAACGGAGCTACTGTAATCATTTAAGAAATTGGTTATTGGCTGGGCGCAGTGGCTCACACCTGTAATCCCAGCACTTTGAGAGGCTGAGGTGGGTGGATCACGAGGTCAGGAGTTCAAGACCAGCCTGGCCAAGATGGTGAAACCTCGTCTCTACTAAAAATACAAAAAAAATTGGCCAGGTGTGGTGGCAGGCACCTGCAATCCCAGATACTTGGGAGGCTGAGACAGAGAATTGTTTGAACCTGGGAGGCAGAGGTTACAGTGAGCCGAGGTCATGTCACTGCACTCCAGCCTGGGCAACAGAGCGAGACTGTGTCTCAAAAAAAAAAAAAAAAAGAAAAGAAAAGAAATTGGTTATCTTGGCCGGGCGCGGTGGCTCACACCTGTTATCCCAGCACTTTGGGAGGCCGAGCCAGGTGGATCACCTGAGGTGAGGAGTTCAAGACCAGCCTGGCCAACATGCTGAAACCCTGTCTCTGCTAAAAACTACAAAATTAGCCAGGCTTGGTGGCAGGTGCCTGTAATCCCAGCTACTTGGGAAGCTGGGGCAAGAGAATCGCTTGAACCTGGGAGGTGGAGTTTGCAGTGAGCTGAGATCACGCCATTGCACTCCAGCCTGGGTGACAGAGTGAAACTCCATCTCAAAAGAAAAAAAGAAAGAAATTGGTTATTTCATACTGAAATTTTCAAGATCACCAGAATCTTTGATTTTAACACGAAAGTTTTAAAACATTTTCTGAATATTTTTGGTAGAGATATTTATAAAACACATTCCTTGCCTTTAATTCGATTTACCTCTTAAGTAGAATATGTTAAACATAGATTAACGTTTATTTAATCTATGTTTTTATTTAATGATGCAGAGTCATTATAAGCTTTTTTTATTATATTGTTGTCATTCTTTTTTTTTTTTTCTTTTGAAGACAGGATCTCACTCTGTCGCCTCCTAGGCTCAAGTGAACCTCCCACCTCAGACTTCCAAGTAGTGGGATTACAGGCGTGCACCACCACACTCACCTAATTTTTTTTGTAGAGGTGGGGTTTCGCTATGTTGCCCAGTCTGGTCTTGAATTCCTGGGCTCAAATGGTTTGCCTGTCTTGGCCTCCCAAAGTACTGGTACTACAGGTGTGAACCAGCATACCCAGCCTACTGTTGTAATTCTTAATACATGGCCCAAAAGATCTATTAAGGCCTAGATATCATATAAGGCTGTCAGGAGAAGACATATATATATATATAAATAAGTAAAATATATGATAAAGACATTTTATATATATATAAGTATCTTCTAAAAAAAATATGCACTCACGTATATATATAGTGCTTGCCACCATCATGGCCCACTGCAGCTGCAACTTCCTGGGCTCAAGCAATCCTCCTACCTTAGCCTCCTGAGTATCTGGGACTACAGGCATGTGCCACCACACCTGGCTAATTTTTGTATTTTTAATAGAAATGGGGTCCCACTTTGTTGCCAGACTGGGAGAAGACATCTATTGCTTTGTGTTTTGTGTGGATTTCTCTCCCTCCCTTTGTAGGTAGCTGTCACTTCTTATAGCTGTTGGTGTCTATGGCATCTTCCAGCAGCATACTCCTTTCCATTTCCCCAATCTCATTTTCCTAATCACCCAACACTTCTTGTTTTTTTTTTTGGCTTTTTTTTTTTGAGATGGAGTTTTGCTCTTGTTGCCCAGCATGGGGTGCAGTGTCGCGATCTCTGCTCTCTGAACCTCTGCCTCCTGGATTCAAGTGATTCTCCTGCCTCAGCCTCCCGAGTAGCTGGGATTACAGGCACCTGCCACCATGCCCAGCTACTTTTTTGTATTTTTGGTAGAGATGGGGTTTCTCTATGTTGGCCAGGCTGGTCTTGAACTCCTGACCTCAGGCAATCCACCCGCCTTGGCCTCCCAAAGTGCCGGGATTACAGGTGTGAGCCACTGTGCCCGGCCCATCACCCAACACTTCTAATCTACTGAAAACTGTGCCTCAGTGAGACCCTATATGTGAAAGTGCTTTAAAAATTTTATCTGTATCTTATTCTTGTAATCAAGATCATGTCTGACATAAACATAAATATTGGCTCTTCTAAATAAAGAGTTAAATATACAGTATACACTTTACTACATTTACATTATTTTGGTTACTCAGAGCCCCCCACACACACACCTTTTTTTGCTTATATTCTAGTCTGACTTTGTTTTAGATTCATGATTCTTAATTTTCAAACTTTAGTGCATATCAAAATCACCCAGAGGGCTTTGTCCAGATAAGTGAAATTTTCAGGTGGCTTCTGGACAAATAAAGTGTATTATTTCAGTCTGATTTGAATAAGTTCTTCAGTATGACCTCATGTACACACTACATGAATTTCTTAAGAGTAGTAAAGTGGTATTTCATGTATTATTTATATTATACCATTGACTTCTTTCTCAGAAAAAAAAAGTTGCCAAAACCTTATGAAGTCACTGTTGAGAATTGTAGCATTTTGTTCTTTTCATTATTTAATTATTTCACATAACCCTGTCAGAATAATTAGACCTATAGACGTATGTAATCTTTGCTGAAAGATTATAACTCATATATTTAAATATCACATAGATGACCCTTACTGCACCATTACTTTGTAATGCTGTGGCAGTTAAGAAAGCAAGATTAACAGGCTGGGCACGGTGACTCATGCCTCTAAATCCCAGCATTTTGGGAGGCCGAGGCAGGCAGATCACTAGAGGTCAGGAGTTCAAAACCAGCCTGGCCAACATGGTGAAACCCTGTCTGTACTAAATATACAGAAATTAGCTGATCATGGTGGCAGGCGTGGTGGCAGACGCCTGTAATCCCAGCTACTCGGGAGGCTGAGGCAGGAGAACTGCTTGAACCTGGGAGGCGGAGATTGCAGTGAACCAAGATGGTGCCATTGCACTCCAGCCTGGAAAACAGAGGGAGTCTCTGTCTCAAAAAAAAAAAGATCGACCTTTGTTTTTTAAGTGACTGATGAAGGTAGGAATTATTAGTGGGCTTTGTTTGTTTATTGTTTAGAAAAGATAGAATTTGGCTGGGCACAGTGGCTCACGCCTGTGATCCCAGTACTTTGGTAACCTGAGGTGGGCAGATCACTTGAGGTCAGGAGTTCGAGACCAGCCTGGCCAACATGGTGAAACCTCGTCTCTACTAAAAATACAAAAATTACAAGTGGTGGTATGCACTTGTAATCCCAGCTACTCGGGAGGCTGAGGCAGGAGAACCGCTTGAACCTGGGAGGCGGAGATTGCAGTGAACCAAGATGGTGCCACTGCACTCCAGCCTGGACAACAGAGGGAGTCTCTGTCTCAAAATAAAAAAAAAATTGACCTTTGTTTTTTACGTGACTAATGAAGGTGGGAATTATTAGTGGGCTTTGTTTGTTTATTGTTTAGAAAAGAAAGAATTTGGCTGGGCATAGTGGCTCACGCCTGTAATCCCAGCACTTTGGGAGGCCGAGGTGGGTGGATCACTTGAGGTCAGGAGTTCGAGACCAGCCTGGACAATGTGGTGAAACCCCATCTCTACTAAAATTACAAAAATTAGCTGGGCATGGTAGCACATGCCTGTAATCCCAGCTGTTTGGGAAGATGAGGCATGAGAATCCATTGAACCTGGGAGGTGGAGGTTGCAGTGAGCTGAGATCATGCCATGCACTCCAGCCTGGGCGACAGAGTAAGACTCTGTCTCAAAAAAAAAAACAAAAAACCAAAAACAAACAAATAAACAAACAAAAAAAAAAACCAGAGAAAGAAAAAGAAAATAGAAGAAAAGAAAGAACTTGAAGAAATATTCTAAAAAAGACATTCTCTCCTATAGTTTTCCTTTGCAGCTAGAAAACGGTCAAGCTATGGAATGTACAGTAGCTCAGTATTTTAAGCAAAAGTATAGTCTGCAGCTGAAATACCCCCATCTTCCCTGTCTCCAAGTGGGACAAGAACAAAAGCATACATACTTGCCACTTGAGGTAAGTTAAATTTTCTTTTGCCAATTTGCTGATCTCTTGAATGAGTATATATTTTTAAGTAGAGTTCTAAACTAGTGGTGAAATTTAGTGTTAATTTCTAAAATATTTTTGGCAAATGATTTCACTATATAACCAAATTTTAATTTTTTTGGAAATGGAGGATGTAAGATACGGTTTAGCAAAGGTTTAAGATGTAGAACCCTTTACACAAACCAATCTCTCTTTGTTTCTTGGCAGGTCTGTAATATAGTGGCAGGACAGCGATGTATCAAGAAGCTCACAGACAATCAGACTTCCACAATGATCAAAGCTACAGCAAGATCTGCTCCTGACAGACAGGAAGAGATCAGTAGACTGGTCAGTAAGGCATGGTCTTCAAGATGAGCTAGCTTTGAGATAACAAGAAACAAAAGAATAGAAAACTCCTCCTGGGACACAGTTACTCTCTGGTTTTTATATATGCAGGCTTTCCTGTTCTTTAGGTGAAGAGCAACAGTATGGTGGGTGGACCTGATCCATACCTTAAAGAATTTGGTATTGTTGTCCACAATGAAATGACAGAGCTCACAGGCAGGGTACTTCCAGCACCAATGCTGCAATATGGAGGCCGGGTAAGCTTTTTATTTTATTCAGCAAGCTTCTTCCACAACCAGTCAAAAAGAGAATCATCCAAGGTTTTTCTACTCTGCCACTACTAAATTTACCCATAGTTTTATTCATTATTGCCTTTTGTATTCTGGCTCATACCTAATAGAATTTTGTTTATTCACTCATCAACAGTAAAATGGCCTTAGATTGTAATGTCTTTTCTCTTTTCTTTTGTTTCTTCTTCTTCTTCTTCTTCTTTTTTTTTTTTTTTTTTTTTCAAAGAATAAAACAGTAGCCACACCCAACCAGGGTGTCTGGGACATGCGAGGAAAGCAGTTTTATGCTGGCATTGAAATTAAAGTTTGGGCAGTTGCTTGTTTTGCACCTCAGAAACAATGTAGGGAAGATTTACTAAAGTGAGTATCTTCATATTTTCAGCTTAGTAATATCCCTTCCAGATATGAAAATACTGTCTTTATGTGAATGTGCTGTGTACACTGGCACTAAATCCCTGACTCCCATAGTGACACCATCTGGCTATACGAAAAAGACCTTGTATTATAGTAATTTGCAAACTTGGGAATTACATTAAGAATCTGACTCAGCTTCCTTACATGTAGAGCAAAAATATTTGAGTAACAAGGCGGAGGCAATGCTGGTTGGCAAATTCTTGAGTTCTTATTGAAGCTTCCTTTGGTACTAATTGTATCTTTTCAGCTAAAATTAAAAACTACCTTAGTTTTAATCATTAAAATTTACTAATGAGCTTGTTTTATCACAAGGTCTCTAGGTAAGAGTAGGTTCACGTCTTACAGATGCAGCTATCTATATAAAAGTAGTAGTTAGTGGCCGGGCGCAGTGGCTCACACCTGTGATCCCAGCACTTTGGGAGGCCGAGGTGGGCAGATCATGAGGTCAGGAGATCAAGACCATCCTGGCCAATGTGGTGAAACCCCGTCTCTACTAAAATACAAAAAATTAGCCAGGCATGGTGGTGTGCGCCTGTAGTCCCAGCTACTGGGGAGGCTGAGGCAGGGGAATCGCTTGAATCCAGGAGGCAGAGGTTGCAGTGAGCCGAGATCTCGCCACTGCACTCCAGCCTGGAGACAGAGCAAGACTCCATCTCAAAAAAAAAAAAAAAAAGTGAGAAGAGTGAAACAAATTTAAGAAAAGGGAACTAGAGTGAAAGAAAGGAATTCTACAAAATATTGGCAAATGCACCAAAGGAATGTTCTGAAAGCTTTATACATAGATTGAAGTAACTTCTTAAATCTAAAATTTAAAACTTCAAAGTGAATTTCGCTTTTTTTAAGTGATAATTTCTTTTGATATTTTTATTGAACCAAATCTGTTCCAAGTTTGAATGTAGTGCTAAATACACTGATTTTGTAACAGCATGTTTCTGTGTTCTCAGTTGAGTACAGGCTTACCCAGCTATTTCTGTACCAGGCTTACCAAAATGCATGTTACCTGAAATTTTGACCCTGCTTTTCTTCAGTCTGGAATATTGATTTGAATGTTTAAAAGATCTTTAAACAGTAGTGCTATTCTAGTTCAGCTGGGCATAATTATTTAAAAATTTCAATTGATAATCTGATAGCTTAGTAATACAGATTCTTTTCTGTTTAATTGCAACTTAAATCACAAGTTTAATTGCAATTGCCAGTCCATTTTCGGCAACCAGTTAAAGATTTTTATTTATTTGTTCATTTCTAAATTTGGCTAAGAATTTACAAAACTGAAGGAAGTATTTCAGAGGAAAATGAATGCTAGAAATGTACTCTGAAACGAAAAAACTGTGCTACTGGTTCTATTTTAACAGGAGTTTCACTGACCAACTGCGTAAAATCTCTAAGGATGCAGGAATGCCCATCCAGGGTCAGCCATGTTTCTGCAAGTATGCACAAGGTGCAGACAGTGTGGAGCCTATGTTTAAACATCTGAAAATGACTTATGTGGGCCTACAGCTAATAGTGGTTATCCTGCCTGGAAAGACACCAGTATATGGTATGGACCCTTTTAATGCTGAATGAGGGATGATTTCAAGCAGTAGATACAACAGTCAGGATAAGCTAGGTTATGCTGCAGTCACAAACCTCAAACTCTCAGTGGTTCACAACAACAAAGATTTGTTTCTTGCTCCTGTTATGCATCCACTGAAGGTAGACTGCCGCCTCTGCTCTGTGTCATCATGTCATCTCCACTTGGGGACCCAGCTTGGCAGAGCAGCTGCTATTTAGAGTGTTGCTGGCCACACATTTTTTTTTCTCTCTGCAACTCCTTGGCCACAACCAGCCATATGGCCTTACCCAACTTGCGTGGGAGCAGTGGGGATGGGGGTTGAGAATGTAGTGTGATACTACCATAGTCCTGGAAGCTGAGAGAACTGGAAATATTTGGTGAAAAGCACTTAGGAATATGAGAGTGAGGAAGAGTGCCACTTCCAGAAGAGGATTTGCTTAGTTTGTATCTATTATAAGAAGAATGATACGAAGTTATTTTGGCTATCATTTAAGTAAGGGATGTAGGAACTATTATTGTTGTTGAGACAGGATCTCAGCTCTGTCACCCAGGCTGGAGTGCAGTGTCATGATCACCGCTTATCTCAGCCTCAAAATCCCGGGCTCAAGTGATTCTCCCATCTCAGGCTCCCAAGTAGCTGGGAGTACAGGTGCCCACCACCACGCCTAGCTACTTTTTGTATTTTTTGTAGAGACAGGGTTTTGTCATGTTGCCCAGGATGGTCTTGAACTCCTGGGCTCAAGCCATCCACCTGCCTTGGCTTCCCAAAGCGTTGGGATTACAGGCATGGGCCAGCACGCCCAGCCAGTTTTAAACTTCTTTTTTTTTTTTTGAGGCAGCGTCCTGCTCTGTCATCCAGGCTGTATTGCAGTGGCACGATCTTGACTAACTGCAGCCTCTGCCTCTTGGGTTCAAGTGATTCTCCTGCCTCAGCCCCCCAAGTAGCTGGGACTACAGGCGCATGCCACCACACCCAGCTAATTTTTGTATTTTTAGTAGAGATGGGGTTTCACCATGTTGGCCAGGCTGGTCTTGAACTCCTGATCTCAAGTGATTCACCCGCCTTGGCCTCCCAAAGTGCTGGGATTACAGGTGTGAACCACTGTGCCTGGCCCCAGTTTTAAACTTTATAAAATGTCTTTAACCTTCTTTCTACAGTTATCTCTAGTACTTAGAGAAACAAAAAAAAAAAGCAAAAAAACAAAATAAAATAAAATTCAAAGGGCCGGTGTGTGTACTGAGAGGGAGGAGCTGGGAAGATTGATTCTTTTGCTAAATCAGTCATGTGGGAAGAGGCGCATCAAGGAACTGAGCAAGTCATGGCAGGCAGTACAGAGAATAAAGGAAGCAGGCTGGCTGCAGGGCCTGCAGGAGGGAAAAAAGGAGAGAAGGGAGGGCCTATCCAAACACAGGGAAAAATTGCCCTGGGGGTTTAGCAGATAAAAGGAAGATACATGAGAAGCATCTAGCACAGTGTACAGTATATAGTAGGTTATAAAGTTAATGTGTGGGGTTTTTTTCCTTTTGCTTTTAGTAATTAAGAGACCATTTAAACATGTTAAAATTAATAAATTATTTTTGTAGCGGAGGTGAAACGTGTTGGAGATACCCTTCTAGGTATGGCCACACAGTGTGTCCAAGTAAAAAATGTAGTGAAGACCTCACCTCAAACCCTTTCCAATCTTTGCCTGAAGATAAATGCAAAACTTGGAGGAATTAACAATGTGCTTGTGCCTCATCAAAGGTAAGATTCTGAATGCTTTCCCCACTTTTGTTTAAGATCTAACTTACATAATTTACAGGAAAACACACAAATATATATGCATCTAGATTACCTTTTCTCTTGTATATATGTGCACCCATATACCCAACACCCAAATAAAGATATAGAACATTTCCAGCACCCCATCAGACTTCCTTATGGCCCCTCCAAATAGATAACCCCCACAAGTGACCACCATTCTGATGTCTGTCAGTTATCTAGATTACTTTTGCCCATTTTTGAGCTTCATATAAATGGAATCATACAGTATGTACTATTTTGTGTCGGTCTTCTTTTGCTCGACATTATGTCTGTGAGATTCATTTGTGTTGTTGCACTTAGGAGTAGTTTATTCTTTTTCATTGTTGTGTATTATTTCATTACATGAATAAACCACACAATTTTAATTTATTCTACTATTGATGGATATTTTCATACATTCATTATACAATTCTACATTTTTGGTGAACTGAAATACTCTTTCTCTTGTGTGGAATTCCAGGAGTGTAATTACTGAGTTACAGAGAATACATATGTTTACTATTAATAGATATAGTCAAATAGTTTTCCAAAGTGGTTGTACCAGTTTACACTTACACTGAGAGTTCTAGTTGCTCTATATTCTTACCAACACTTGGTAGTATCAGTCCTTTTAATTTTAGCCATTTTGGTTGGGGATAATAGTATCTCATTATAGTTTTAATTTGTATTCCCTTGATGAGTAATGATGTTAAGCACATTTCCATATGCTCATTAGCCATTTGGACATCTTCATTTGTTTTTTTTGTTTTGTTTTGTTTTGAGATGGAGTCTCACTCTGTCACTCAGGCTGGAGTGCAATGGCATGATCTTGGCTCACTGCAGCCTCCACCTCCCAGGTTCAACCAATGCTCCCACCTCAGCTTGTTGAGTAGCTAGGATTACAGGTGCACACTACCATGCCCCACTACTTTTTTTGTATTTTTAGTAGAGACAGGGTTTCACCATGTTGGCCAGACTGGACACGAACTCCTGACCTCAAGTGATCCGCCTGCCTCAGCCTCCCAAAGTGCTGAGATTACAGGCGTAAGCCACCGCACCTGGCCTGTTTTGTTTTCTGGGACAAGGTATCTGTCTTCCAGGCTGGAGTGCAGTGATGTGATCATGGCTCACTGAAGACTCAAACTCCTGGCCTTCAACTGATCCTCCCACCCCAGCCTCCCATGTAGCTGGGACTACAGGCTCATACCACCATGCTCAGCTAATGTTTTTATTTTTTGTAGAGATAGGGTTTTGTCCTGTTGCCCAGGCTGGTCTAGAACTCTTGAGCTCAAACAATCCTCCTGCCTCAGCCTCCCAAAGTGCTGGGATTACAGGCATGAGCCACCATGCCTAGCCTGAACATCTTCTTTTATAATGGACCTGTTCAGTCCTTTGCTCATTTTTTTATATTGGGTTGTGAGTCTTTTTTATTAATTTGTAGTAGTTCTTTGTGATTTCTGTTCCTTCACAAGATACAGATATCCTATAGGCAAACAGGATAGGCAGATTATCTTGTCCTAGTCTGTGTTTTGCCTTTTCACTCTCATACATTGTGGGTTTTCTGTTTTTTCTTTTTAAGACAAGCTCTCACTCTGTCACCCAGGCTGGAGCACAGTGAGGCAATCATGACTCACTGCAGCCTCCATCTCCCCAGCTCAAGCGATTCTCCCACTTTAGTCTCCTGAGTAGCTGGGACTACAGGAATGTGCCACCATGCCTGCCTATTTATTGATTGATTGATTGATTGATTGATTGAGACAGAGTCTCACTCTGTCACCCAGGCTGGAGTACAGTGATGCAATCTTGGCTCACTGCAACCTCCGCCTCCTGGGTTCAAACAATTCTCGTGCCTCAGCCTCCCAAGTAGCTGGAATTACAGGCGTACACCACCATACCTGGCTAATTTTTGTATTTTTAGTAGAGACAGGGCTTTACCTTGTTGGCCAGGCTGGTGGTCTTGAACTCCTGACCTCAAGCGATCGGCCCACCTTGGCCTCCCAAAGTGCTGGGATTATAGGCATGAGCCACTATGCCTGGCCTTAAATTTTTTTTAGAGATGAGGTCTTGCTATGTTGTCCAGGCTGGTCTTGAACTCCTAGGCTTAAGCGATCCTTCTACCTCGGCCTCTCAAAGTGTTGGATTTATAGGTGTGAGCCACCATGCCTGGTCAACAGTGGCTTTTTGATGAACAGAAAATGTTAATAGGACTGCGTTGAATCAATCTTTTTATGTTCTTTTAAGAAACCCTGTCTGCCCCTCCCTTCATAGGTTTTGTTTGTTTGTTTGTTTAAATTTGAGTTTGTCAGATTGACTCTAGAGTAAACAAACACCAAGGCAAGACAGGGATATGCTGGCTGGAAATTGGGAGATTTGAGCATTGTTACTCATGTGAATTTCTAGTATCTCTGGGCCTCAGTTCCTTATCTATCAAGATAATAATATCTGCCTTGTTAACTTGAAAGTGTTGTTTCTCTGTGAAATCCTATGTGTGAAAGTGATTTGAAGAGTTAAATTTGGGGCTGTAGTGTTAGTCATTGCCATACTTGAAGATGAAATTGAGTGCCTTGCTCTTATACAATCATATCACAATTCTTTCTTTTTTTAAAATTTAATCTTACCATATTTTGTCAACTTGATTAATTGATTTCTTGTTTCTTATTTATTTATTTATTTTTTTGAGACAGGGTCTCACCTTGTCACCCAGGCTGGAGTGCAGTGGCACAATCTTGGCTCACTGCAAACTCCACCTCCTGGGCTCAAGCAATCTTCCCACCTCAGCCTCCCAGCTAGCTGGGACCACAGGCGTGCACCACCATGCCCAGCTTATTTTTTGTATTTTTGGTACAGACGAGGTTTCTCCATGTTGCCCACATTGGTCTCAAACTCCTGAGCTCAAGCAATCCACCCACTCAGCCTCCCAACACAGTTTTCATTTTTGTCCTTGAATGAAACTTCTAGGTAAATAAATCCCTCCTTAAACATTAGTGATGAGATATATGGGACATAGGGGAAGTTAACCTAAAGTCTGTCTTCATTTAATTTTACCCCAAACAGGCTGGGCGTGGTGGCTCACGCCTGTAATCCCAGCACTTTGGGAGGCCGAGGCGGGCAGATCACAAGGTCAGGAGATCGAGACCACGGTGAAACCCCGTCTCTACTAAAAATACAAAAAATTAGCCGGGCGCGGTGGCAGGGGCCTGTAGTCCCAGCTACTCAGGAGGCTGAGGCAGGAGAATGGTGTGAACCTGGGAGGCGGAGCTTGCAGTGAGCCGAGATTGCGCCACTGCACTCCAGCCTGGGCGACAGAGCAAGACTCCGTCTCAAAAAACAAACAAACAAACAAAAATTTTACCCCAAACATTTGAGACAATATAGTGTAGTGGCTTAGAGTGCATACTTTGGCGTTAGACTTCTTGGGTTGGGATTCCAGCTTTTCCACTCCTAGCTGTGTGATCTTGGGAACATTCTTTATCCTCTTATGTCTTATTTTTTATCTGGAAAAATTGAGATAATAATTGTACCACCCTCATAAAATCGTAAGGACTAAATGAGTTAACACATGTGAAGTGCTTAGCATAGTGGCTGATACATTGTATATGTAAGCTGTTATGTATATGTATGTTGCCTATATATGTCCACTGTTATTAACTTCTCTGTGCCAGGCTTATGTTCTGTGATAATACAGAGAGATAAATGGGACACAGCCTCTTCTCCCATGGGACCTCACCTTTAGTACCTGTTATATGAGATTGTCAAGTATGGGATGCCTCTTAAATTACACTTGAAGAATTAACACTCACAGTCCCAAATCCTACCTTTAAGAATTTATCCCAGTTACCTGGGAGGCTGAAGTGGGAGAATCACCTGAGTCCGGGAGGTTGAGGCTGCAGTGAGCTGAGATCATGCCACTGCACTCCAGCCTGGGCAACAGAGTGAGACCCTGTCTCAAAAAAAAAAATAAAAAAGGATATTGTTTTGTTTTGTTTTGTTTTGAGGTGGAGTCTTACTTTGTCACCCAGGCTGGAGTGTAGTGGCGTGATCCTGGCTCACTGCAACCTCCACCTCCTGGGTTCAAGTGATTTTCCCGCCTCAGCCTTCCAAGTAGCTGGGATTACAGGTGAGCGCCACCATGCCTGGCTAATTTTTTTTTTTTTTTTTTTTTTTTTTTTGAGACAGAGTGTTACTCTGTCACCCAGGCTGGAGTGCAGTGGTGTGATCTCAGCTCACTGCAACCTCCACCTTCCCGGTTCAAGTGATTCTCCTGCCTCCACCTTCCAAGTAGCTGGGATTACAGGCACACACCACCACACCTGGCTCATTTTTGTATTTTTTAGTAGAGATAGGGTTTCTCCATGTTGACCAGGCTGGTCTCCAACTCCTGACCTCAGGTGATCCTCCTGCCTTGGCCTCCCAAAGTGCTGGGATTACAGGCGTGAGCCACCGCGCCCGGCCTTTTTTCTTTTTTTAAAGACAAGGTCTTGCTCTGTCACCCAGGCTGTAGTACAGTGATGTGACACAGTACAGTGGAGTATATAGTACATAACTTACTGCAGCCTCAAACTCCTGGCCTTAAATGATTTTTCTGCCTCAGCCTCCCAAGTAACTGGGACTATAGGCAGGTGTTGCCACACTGGGCTTTCTTATTTTTTATAGAGACCTGGGTCTTGATATGTTGCCCAGACTGGCCTTGAACTTCTGGGCTTAAGCAGTCCTTCCTGCTTGACCTTCCAAAGTGCTGAGATTATAAGTATGAGCCACGGTGTCCAGCCTAGGTCCTGTTTTTTCAATCTTCTCTTCCTACTCTTATAGAAGAGCCATGCTCACTTCTTCAGTCAGTCCAGAGTCACTGTACTGGGTGACATCAATATTCAGTGGTCCGTAGTGTTCTTTCCCAATGGGCTTAAGTCTTTGTTCTCTCTTATAAGGTTATATCTGATTATATCTGGTGATATAATCTTGCTAAACTCAAACATTTTCATTTATATGTCTGAGTGGCAACATCTCCTTAAATCTGAGCAGGCCCTCGGTGTTCCAGCAGCCTGTCATCTTCCTGGGAGCGGATGTCACACACCCCCCAGCAGGGGATGGGAAGAAGCCTTCCATTGCTGCTGTGGTTGGCAGTATGGATGGCCACCCCAGCCGGTATTGTGCCACCGTTCGGGTGCAGACTTCCCGGCAGGAGATCTCCCAAGAGCTCCTCTACAGTCAAGAGGTCATCCAGGACCTGACTAACATGGTTCGAGAGCTGCTGATTCAGTTCTACAAGTCCACACGCTTCAAACCCACTCGGATCATCTATTACCGTGGAGGGGTATCTGAGGGACAAATGAAGCAGGTACTCTTATTATCCCTATTGCCCTTCGGGACCCCTAGAAGTCTGAGGGAGATTCCTCTCATCTGCCATTCTGAGTAGATCTGAGAGATACTAGGCAAATTCTCAATTAAACATAATTCCATTTCTGTCTTCTAGGTAGCTTGGCCAGAACTAATAGCAATTCGAAAGGCATGTATTAGCTTGGAAGAAGATTACCGGCCAGGAATAACATATATTGTGGTGCAAAAAAGACATCACACACGACTCTTCTGTGCAGATAAAACAGAAAGGGTAAGAAGATATAGTATAAGCTTTGTTATCTGAGGCTCTGGCAAGTGATTATATATATACTTATATATGCCATTTTAATACAATTTTTTTCTTAAAAGCAGAAATGCCTGATAATAATTTAATAAATACAATAACTGCAGTTGGGTTTAGATGACCAATTCTGAATGATACGAGTTTTGAGACTGAATATTTTATTTCTCTCGTATAACAGAAATGCTGATTTATCGAGTTGTTTTTGTGTGGGGAGCCGTAGGTCAGAAACATGCCAGGTACATTGTGATGATATAGGCAACCTTCTAAGGGGTGGTTTTATTGTTACTTTTTGCTGCACAGTTCTAGGGTATAAAGAAGAATTTATCTTCCAAATAATTTTATATCAGCATAGGACAACCCCCAGACTGTGGACTGGTAACAGTCTGTGGCCTGTTAGGAACCAGGCTGTACAGCAGAAGGTAAGCAGTGGGTGAATGAGCATTACCACCTGAGCTCTGCCTCCTGTCAGATTAGCAGTGGTGGAACAGTTTCATCCCAAACCATCTCCCCCTACTCCCCCACCCCATCTATGTAAAAATTGTCTTCCATGCAACGTGTCCCTGCTGCCAAAAAGCTTGAGGACTGCTGGCATAGGAGATTGTTAGGGCACAAACTTTGAATATTTATAGTGTCACACTTAAACCGCAGTCAAATTACTCAACTTCTCTAAGCCATATGTTCTCATCTGTCAAATGTGGTTAAGAACAATATCCAGGCTGGGTGTGGTGGCTCACGCCTGTAATCCCAGCACTTTGGAAGGCCAAGGCAGGTGGATCACGAGGTCAGGAGATCGAGACCATCCTGGCTAACATGGTGAAACTGTGTCTCTACTACAAATACAAAAAATTAGCCGGGCGTGGTGGTGGGCGCCTATAGTCCCAGCTACTCGGGAGGCTGAGGCAGGAGAATGGTGTAAACCCGGGAGGCAGAGCTTGCAGTGAGCTGAGATCCGGCCACTGCACTCCAGCCTGGGTGACAGAGCGAGACTCCGTCTCAAAAAAAAAAAAAAAAGAAAAAAGAACAATATCTGGCCAGGTGCTGTGGCTCACACTGGTAAGCCCAGCACTTTGGGAGACTGAGGTGGGTGATCACTTGAGGTCAGGAGTTCGAGGCCAGCCTGGCTAACATGGCAAAACCCCGTCTTTAATAAAAATACAAAAATTAGTTGGGCATAATGGTGCATGCCTGTAGTCCCAGGTACTCGGGAGGCTGAGGCAGGAGAATCACTTGAACCCGGGAGGCAGAGGTTGCAGTAAGCCGAGATTATACCACTGTACCCCAGCCTGATGACAGAGCAAGACTCTGCCTAAAAGAAAAAAATAAATAAATAAAACCCAAAACGCCTCTAATCCCCAGACATTTCAGATAGAGAATGCCCAACCTATAGTATTAATAGAGAATTTTGCTTCTTTGATATTTTTAATGACTTTGCTTCATCTTGTCCAGGCTGTCTCTCATCCACCCCTAGGAAGACCAAGTCTTTCTGTTGCCTAATCATGTAATCTTATTTGCCACTCCCATTATTTTCTAGTACCCTCTAGTTTTTTTGTCTCTAATCCTAGAATGAACTGTTTCTTTTTTCTTTTCTTTTTTTTTTTTTTTGAGACGAAGTCTCGCTCTGTCGCCCAGGCTGGAGTGCAGTGGCCGGATCTCAGCTCACTGCAAGCTCCGCCTCCCGGGTTTGCACCATTCTCCTGCCTCAGCCTCCCGAGTAGCTGGGACTACAGGTGCCCGCCACCTCGCCTGGCTAGGTTTTTTGTATTTTTTTAGTAGAGACGGGGTTTCACCGTGTTAGCCAGGATGGTCTCGATCTCCTGACCTCGTGATCCGCCTGTTTCGGCCTCCCAAAGTGCTGGGAATACAGGCTTGAGCCACTGCGCTTAGCCTCTTTTCTTTCCTTTTTTTTTTTTTTTGAGACAGAGTTTTGCTCTTGTCACCCAGGTTGCAAGGCATTAGCACAATCTTGGCTCACTGCAACCTCTGTCTCCCGGGTTTCAAGTGATTCTCCCACCTCAGTCTCCTGAGTAGCTGGGATTACAGGCACCCACCACCATGCCCAGCTAATTTTTGTACATTTAGTAGAGATGGGGTTTCACCATGTTGGCCAATCCGGTCTTGAACTCCTGACCTCAGGTGATCCACCTGTCTTGGCCTCCCAAAGTGCTGGGATTACAGGTGTGAGCCACCATGCCTGGCTTAACCTGTTTCTTTTTGTTTTCTGAATCAAGGTGGTTTTCTCATTGGGCCCCAGATCCAACCAGCTTAGATTAAAAGGACTGTCTTAAATTAAAAGGCCTGTCTTTAAATTGCTGAAACCATAAGTTAATATTACTTCTCACCAGACTTTACCTCTCTGTAACATACACATATAAGAAATCTGGGCTGGGCGCAGTGGCTCAAGCCTGTAATCCCAGCACTTTGGGAGGCCAAGACGGGCGGATCACGAGGTCAGGAGATCGAGACCATCCTGGCTAACACGGTGAAACCCCGTCTCTACTAAAAAAATACAAAAAACTAGCCAGGCGAGGTGGCGGGTGCCTGTAGTCCCAGCTACTCGGGAGGCTGAGGCAGGAGAATGGCGTAAACCAGGGAAGCGGAGCTTGCAGTGAGCTGAGATCCAGCCACTGCACTCCAGCCCGGGCGACAGAGCGAGACTCCGTCTAAAAAAAAAAAAAAAAAAGAAATCTGTACCTGTACCCCCGAAATATATAAAAATTTAAATAAAAAGTAGACCAGCACATGTCAAATAAAATTAAATAAATAAAAGATATGCTGTGCAAAGAAAAAAAAAAATAGTACTTCTTAGACTTTGCTAATACAAATTCTTTGAACTCTTGCCTGACCTCTGGGCACAAAACCTCCTGCCACCTTCTCCTTAGCTGTTGTCATCTCTCCACCTGTCTGTCAATTTGTTATTCATATAGATTTAAGATCTTCTTTAGGCTTGTCTTCCTAAACTATCTATTAAGCTATTATTAAGCTATCTCAAAGTTTTGTTCTTTAAACCTTTCAAAATTGACAATCCCAGTTCTTGGTCTACTTTGCACCCTGACATTTACTAATATCTTCAATTCTCTAAGCATGCCTCTTGCCAATCCACTTGCCCATTAATTTGCCTCTACTCTTAGGCTGATAGAAATTGCTGGGGGAAAAGTGGTGATTTTTATTTTATTTTATATTTTTGAGACAGGTTCTCACTCTGTCACCCAGGGTGGAGTGCAGTGGCATGATTACGGCTCATGGCAGCCTAGACACCCCCAGGCTCAGGCGATCCTCCTACCTCAGCCTCCCAAGTAGCTGGGACTACAGGCACTCACCATCACTCTCGGCTAATTTTTTTTGTATTTTTTATAGAGATGGGGTTTCGCCACATTGTCCAGGCTGATCTTGAACTCTTGGGCTCAAGTGATCAGCTCACCTCAGCCTCTCAAAAGTGCTAGGATTATAGGCATGAACCACCACATCTGGCCAAAAGTATTTGTTTAATAAAGAACCATATTACAAATTAATGAGAGCAAATCTCAGCCAGGCCTTGGATGCTGCCGTTTTTTCATTTACCCTATTCCCCCATAGCATCTGTTCCACACCTTTATACTCTTCTCAAGTCCCCTACCCCATTCATAATGACTCTATTGCCAACAAAGTCCTATTGTCTATTTCCCTCCAAAAACAAGATCTAAAAGGCAAGAATTTTCTCAGCTGCCTCTCCTCTACTTTCAAACTCAGTTACATCTTGTATTTTCTTATCTCCTTCCTCGTATCTCTCCACCTATGCTTTCTTTCCCCCATCCTATGCTTTCAATCCTAATCCCTCCTGACTTCTGACTTCTCTAGAGCCTTACTTGGTAAATTACACTTTTTTTTTTTTTTTTTTTGAGACGGAGTCTCGCTCTGTCGCCCAGGCTGGAGTGCAGTGGCCGGATCTCAGTTCACTGCAAGCTCCGCCTCCCGGGTTTGCGCCATTCTCCTGCCTCAGCCTCCCGAGTAGCTGGGACTACAGGCGCCCGCCACCTCGCCTGGCTAGCTTTTTGTATTTTTTTAGTAGAGACGGGGTTTCACCGTGTTAGCCAGGATGGTCTCGATCTCCTGACCTCGTGATCCGTCCATCTCGGCCTCCCAAAGTGCTGGGATTACAGGCTTGAGCCAGGGCGCCACATTATTATTATTATTTTCTTTTTTTTTTTGAGAAGGAGTCTCACTCTGTCGCCCAGGCTGGAGTGCAGTGGCCGGATCTCAGCTCACTGCAAGCTCTGCCTCCCGGATTCACGCCATTCTCCTGCCTCAGCCTCCCAAGTAGCTGGGACTACAGGCGCCCGCCACCTCGCCCGGCTAGTTTTTTTTGTATTTTTTAGTAGAGACGGGGTTTCACTGGGTTAGCCAGGATGGTCTTGATCTCCTGACCTCGTGATCCGCCCGCCTCGGCCTCCCAAAGTGCTGGGATTACAGGCTTGAGCCACCGCACCCAGCCTACATTATTTTTCAAAACTTCACTCTTTCGTGTTCTATTGCCTCCTTCTCGCCCTCTAAAGGTGGCTTAAATCCTCCTGAGTTCACCTCACCCTGCTTCTCCCTCAGTCTCGCTGCTGCCTTATCTTTTCTTCCTTTCATGACTAAACTTTGAGAAAAACAATCACTTGACTTTCTATCTGTACTTTCTGTATGTAGATCATACTTTTTCTGTAGCCTGACTTCAATTTCAGTGACGCCATTGAAGTTGTTGTCTCAATGACTTGCTCATTTCAAATCTAGAGATACTTTGTCAGATTCCCACACTGACTTCTTTGTAGCACTTAAGACAATGATTGCCTTATTTGGCCTTAGCAAAATGACTTTCCAGCCTTACTACCCACCTCTGTAATCAGACTTTTTTTTTTTTTTTTGAGATGGAGTTTCACTCTGTCACAATCTCGGCTCACTGCAACCTCTGCCTCCCAGGTTCAAATGATTCTCCTGCCTTAGCCTACCAAGTAGTTGGGATTACAGGCACGCACCACCATGCCCAGCTAATTTTTGTATTTGTTGTAGAGACGGGATTTCACTATGTTGGCCAGACTGGTCTTGAACTCCTGACCTCAAGTGATTCACCCACCTCGGCCTCCCAAAGTGCTGGGATTACAGATGTGAGCCACCGCGCCCGGCCTGTAATCAGACTTTTTTGATTCCTCTTTCTCCTTCTGTCCATTAAACACTGATATTTCCTGGCATTTCATACTTCTCTCTCTTCTCTTCTCAACTTCAGCCCTCTCTATAGTGTCATCCACTTTTCTGGGCTAATTCCCTTGCTTATAGATTTCTAAATCTGTATTTCCAGCCCCAATCTACTCTATTCAGCTCCTGGTCTGTACTCCCAGTTATCGACCAGACATATTTGCTTAGATTCTCTATGGGCACTGCATCAGTCAAGATAGGCCAACAACAAAAACCCAAATCTTAGGGGCTTACAAAGACTTGTTTCATGGTCACATTACACCTTAATTGTGGCTCTGCTGCAGCTGTGACCCTGCTGTCCTCCCTTTGGAACCTAGGCTGACAAGCATCTATTTGGAACATTGCCAGTCATCCTAGCAGAGAGGAAAAAAGATACATGACAAGCCATGTGCTGGCCCAGAAGTAACACATTTCAGGCCACATTTTATCAGCCAAAGAAAGTCACTCCTGAGATAATTGGGTGTGGATGTATAATCCTGCCCCAGGCAGGGGCATGGGAATATTTGGCACCAATAATACAATCTACCACAGGCATTTCAAGCAAAGCATGTCTAAACCTTCTATTTATTGTTTTATCCCCATCCAAAACCTATTCCTCCCCAATTTTCCTTTTATTGTATTACTTGGCATCACTGTATATTAAGTCAGCCAAGCTAGAAACTTCAGAGTTGTCTCTAAATTCTTTTCCCCATTTCCAGTCCCTTCATACGCATTTAGAAAATAGTCCTCTGTGGGCCAGGCGT
The DNA here is from genome assembly GCF_008728515.1 of Papio anubis. Lineage (NCBI taxonomy): Eukaryota > Metazoa > Chordata > Mammalia > Primates > Cercopithecidae > Papio > Papio anubis. Next base: position 34,060,652 of record NC_044976.1, read on the forward strand.
GGTGGCTCACGCCTGTAATCGCAGCACTTTGGGAGGCCAAGACGGGTGAATCACCTGAGGTCAGGAGTTTGTGCAACTGTACTCCAGCTTGGGCAACAAGAGTGAAACTCTGTCTCAAAAAAAGAAAAAAAAATTTAAAAAGACCAGGCACGGCGGTGCACGCCTGTGATCCCAGCACTTTGGGAGGCCAAGGCGGGTGGATCACCTGAGGTCAGGAGTTCGAGACCAACCTGGCCAACATGGTAAAACCCCGCCTCTACTAAAAATACAAAAATTAGCCGGGCGTGGTAGCACGCACCTGTAATCCCAGCTACTCAAGAGGATGAGGCAGGAGAATCGGTTGAACCTGGGAGGTGAAGGTTGCAGTGAGCCAAGATTGCACCATTGCACTCCAGCCTGGGTAACAGAGCAAGACTCTGTCTCAAAAAAAAAAAAGAAAGAAAGAAAAAGAAAATAGTCGCCGGGCGCTGTGGCTCAAGCCTGTAATCCCAGCACTTTGGGAGGCCGAGACGGGCGGATCACGAGGTCAGGAGATCGAGACCATCCTGGCGAACATGGTGAAACCCCGTCTCTACTAAAAAATACAAAAAAACTAGCCGGGCGAGGTGGCGGGCGCCTGTAGTCCCAGCTACTCCGGAGGCTGAGGCAGGAGAATGGCGGGAACCCGGGAGGCGGAGCTTGCAGTGAGCTGAGATCCGGCCACAGCACTCCAGCCTGGGTGACAGAGCAAGACTCCGTCTCAAAAAAAAAAAAAAAAAAGAAAAAGAAAATAGTCCTCTGTGTTCTGCCCTGAAATCTCTCTTGTCTCAGTTCTTCCTCTTGTATGTTCCCGCCGCTCTAGGCAGAACTGTTTTATTGCAGGAGACTCCTAGCAGTCTCCCTGTCTCCATTCTTTCTTCACAAATGCATCCTCTACCCTGCTGTGAAAACATAGATCCTATTGTGCCATGCTACTGCTCAGAAATCTTCAGGTATTCCCCATTGTTTACCAAATGCTTTCCTGTGGTGTTTAGTGTTTTCCCAAGGTGGCCAAAACAACATTTTCATTTTGTCTTTCACTATAACCTTATACATCTTCCATTTCCCATATCCACTGTACATAGTTATCCCTGGAACGAGTGCATCCATTCCATCCACTGTCTTCATTATTTTTATTAAGGTATAATATAGATACAGTAAAATACACCCTCATTTTTTAGTGTCTAGTTTTAGTTGAGTGCATATGTAAGCTTTTTGTTGTTGTTTTTCATTTTTTTGAGATGGTCTTGCCCTGTCACCTAGGCTGGAGTGCAATGATGTATATAATCATGGCTCATTGGCCGGGCGCGGTGGCTCAAGCCTGTAATCCCAGCACTTTGGGAGGCCAAGACGGGCGGATCACGAGGTCAGGAGATCGAGACCATCCTGGCTAACACGGTGAAACCCCGTCTCTACTAAAAAAATACAAAAAACTAGCTGAGCGAGGTGGCGGGCGCCTGTAGTCCCAGCTACTCGGGAGGCTGAGGCAGGAGAATGGCGTGAACCCGGGAGGCGGAGCTTGCAGTGAGCTGAGATCCGGCCACTGCACTCCAGCCTGGGCGACAGAGCGAGACTCCGTCTCAAAAAAAACAAAACAAAACAACAATAATCATGGCTCATTGCAGCCTCGGCCTCCTAGGCTCAAGCGATCCTCCCATCTCAGTCTCCTGAGTAGCTGTGACTACAGGCCAGTGCCACCATACTTGGCTAATTTAAAAAAAAAAATATATATATATATATATATATTTTAAGGGACAGGGTCTAACTTTGTTCGCCAGTTTGGTCTTGAGCTCCTGGACTCAAGTGATCCTCCTGCCTCAGCCTCCCAAAGTGTTGGCATTACAAGCATAAGCCACCATGCCTGACCCTAGTTTTGACAAATGCATACAGTTTTGTAGCCATCACCACAATAAAAATATACAGTCATCCCTCAGAATCCATGGGGAATTGGTTCCAGGACCTCCTACAGATACCAAAATCCACATTTGCTCAAGTCCCTGATATAAAATGGTACAGTTAGCTAGGTGTAGTGGTGCATACCTGTAGTCCCAGCTACTTAGGAAGCTGAGACAATAGGATCACTTGAGCCCAGGAGTTTGAGAAAAGTCTCAGCAACATAGCAAGACTCTATCTCAAAAAACAAGAATGGTATAGTAATTATATATAACCTATGCACATCCTCCCATGTATTTTAAAACAGGGGTGTCCCATCTTTTGGCTTCCTTGGACCACACTGGAAGAAGAATTGTCTTGGACCACAGATAAAATACACTAACCATAGCTGATGGACAAAAAAAAAAAAAAAAAAAAAATCACAAACAAATCTCATAATGTTTTAAGAAAGTTTACAAATTTTTTTTTGTTTTTTTTTTTTTTTGAGACTGAGTCTCACTCTGTTGCCCAGGCTGGAGTGCAATGGCTCAATCTTGGCTCACTGCAACCTCTGCCTCCCAGGTTCAAGTGATTCTCCTGCCTCAGCCTCCCGAGTAACTGTGATTACAGGCACACACCACCATGCCCAGCTAATTTTGGGATTTTTAGTAGAGAGAGTTTCTCCATGTTGGCCAGGCTGGTCTTGAACTCCTGACCTCAAGTAATCTGCCCTCCTTGGCCTCCCAAAGTGCTGGGATTACAGGCATGAAAGCCACTGCTCCCGGCCCAAGTTTACCAATTTGGATTGGGCCATATTCAAAGCTGTCCTGGGCTGCATGCAGCTCGTGGGCTGCGGGTTGGACAAGCTTGCTTTAAAAGATGTCTAGATTACTTATAATACCTAATACAACGTAAAGGCTTAAATAGTTGTTATACTATATTTTAAAATGTGTATACGTTTTTACTGTTGAATTATTTTAAATATTTTTCTAGGTTGCTTTAGTACTGAATACAGTGTAAATGCTATGTTTTATTGTTTTTAATTTTTTTCACATTAAAATTAAATTTTTAAACATGTTAACAATTTTCTGTATTTGTGTCAGGTCTTTAAAATTTATATTTTTATTTATTTTTTAATTGACACATAATAATTGTACACATTTATGGGTTACATAGTTTTTATACAAATAATGTATAGTGATCAAATCAGGGTATAATTAGCATATCCAAACCTTTTTAAAGAATATCCACAGTTGGTTGAATTCCTGAATGCGGAACCTGTGGATACCAAGGGCTGACTGTATAATCATTCTGTCATACCAAAAAATTCTTATGTGTCCTTTTGTAGTTAACCTTTCTCCTTCACTTCCAGCCCCTGGCAACCACTGATATGTATTCTATTCCTACAGTTTTGCTTTTTCCAGCACATCATATAAATAGAATCATAGCCTTTGAGTCTGGCATTTGAGATTCATCCAAGTTGTGTATATGTCAGTAATTTGCTGCTTTTTATTGTTGAGTAGTATTTCATAATATGGATGAGCCCCATTTTTCTTATCCATTTTTGAGTTTAGGGGTATTTGGAGTGTTTCCTGTTTTTTACCCAACTTCCCTTTTCAGCTCCTACTTATCTTATAAGGCATGGCTCACCTATTTCCTCCTCATCACCTTTTCCCAATGGCTCCCATATGCCCGTATCACATTGTGTTACAGTTTATTGTATACACTTTTCATGAAGTCAAGAAGGCAAGTTGATTAGTTCTCTTGATGCCCCTGGCTGTCATCCCCAACATCTGCTGCAGAGCCTAGCAGTCACATGGGTGCTCAAGCAATAACTGGTGAATTGAAAGGCCTGGATTCTCTTTTCTCCAAGGCATCACCTCTTCAGGCTGTCATGTGTAGAACCAGAGAGTTTTTTTATTTTTTTTAAGGGTAAAATAAATTTAGAAAATGCTATATACTCTATATCCCTCTTAAAGATTATACATGACTAAATAAAGGTTTTGAGAAGTCATACAGTAGAAAAATATTTTTTTTTTTTTTTTTTTTTTTTTTTTTTTTTTGAGACGGAGTCTGGCTCTGTCGCCCGGGCTGGAGTGCAGTGGCCGGATCTCAGCTCACTGCAAGCTCCGCCCCCCGAGTTTACGCCATTCTCCTGCCTCAGCCTCCCGAGTAGCTGGGACTACAGGCGCCCGCCGCCTCGCCCGGCTAGTTTTTTGTATTTTTTAGTAGAGACGGGGTTTCACCGTGTTCGCCAGGATGGTCTCGATCTCCTGACCTCGTGATCCGCCCGTCTCGGCCTCCCAAAGTGCTGGGATTACAGGCTTGAGCCACCGCGCCCGGCCAGAAAAATATTTTTAACTTTAATTTGACCCTATATTTCTCAGGTTTGTTCCACCATAAACTACCTAAACACATCCTGCAAAACTAATATTCCTAAAGAACACACTTTGGGGAAAAAAAAAAATGCTAGAACCAATGTAACTCAATTAGATTTCTTCTGATCCAGCTAGGAACCCAAGATCACATATACATTTGATAGAAGGAGATTTTTCTGTACTCATAGAGTTATGTATGCATAGGTGTACGATCTTCAGCTGAAGGTAACAATAGTTAAAATGGAGCCAAATAAACTCCCATCACATTTGTGCCTGTATGCTAAATAAACATGTTCATACTGAGCCCTGCTGTACAGCAGAAGAGGGTGACCAAATAGCAAGATTTAATTCCTTCCTTTGTAATCCATTTCTGAAGTTCCCCTCTTGCCTTCCTAGAAATTTGATTTTCAAATCTTGTCTGTAGGGTTTTTGCTTGGAATTTTAAAAGGGTAAGAGAACATCACCTAATTTTATAGATGATTAGATCGAGGTGTAAAGATAATAAGCTTTGTTCAAGGTATATAGTTGCAAGGCTAGGCCTAGATCTGAAACTGGTTTTTTAGTTCCCATTTCAGTGCTTTCTTCCTGATAACCATTTGCCAGTGACTTTTTATTATTATTATTATTAAAGTGTTTGCTATTGCCAGGTGTGATAGCTCATACCTGTAGTCCTAGCACTTTGGGAGGCCAAGGTGGGAGAATTGCTTGAGCCCAGGAGTTTGAGTCCAGCCTGGGCAACAAAATTAGACCCCATCTCTCAAAAAAAAACCAAAAAAATTAGCCAGACATGATGGCATGTGTGCCTATAGCCCCAGCTACTCAGGAGGCTGAGGTGAAAGGATTCCTTGAGTCCAGGAATCCAAGGCTGCAGTGAGCTATGATCCTGCCAGTGCACTCCAGCCTGGGTGACAGAGTGAGACCCTGTCTCAAAAAAAAAAAAAAAGTATTAGTTATGTTGAACCTGGTAAACCAGTTTAAAGATTCCTTAATCTTACTTTTACTGAAAATTGTGAATATTTTTTTACTCCAAGAAAGGAATAAAACTGTTTCTTTCTCAGGAAGTTTATCTATCTTAAATGTTAAATGTTTTTTCCCCTCTATGAACATACCACTGTGTCATCTGTAAATGCATAATAATAATGTAGCCCAAAGCCACAGGTAAAATATTTTTTGTCTGTATCTTCCTGAAGAGATCCTGGAACATATTTGTTTGTGAAAATACTATAGGTTAAAATGGTTGGGCTAAGGGAAAGTTACAGAGGATTCAACATCTTGAATGAAAGTGATTTTCAAGACTTAATTTAAGAGAGATTTACCAGCTTGCTCCCAATTAACACACAAAAGAAAAAAATGGCCTGAGCCCAGTTTGGTACTTTGATGACTAATGACTTTTTTTGGTTTTTTGTAGGTAGGGAAAAGTGGCAATGTACCAGCAGGCACTACAGTGGATAGTACCATCACACATCCATCTGAGTTTGACTTTTACCTCTGTAGTCATGCAGGAATTCAGGTAATTTGGAAGCTGCTTCAGATCTTTGACTTGATAGGGAGATGTCTGCAAATTCAGCAACTAGCTTGAGTGGACTTGTTATTTAACACCATGCCTAACTTTGTTAATGCTTGTATCCTAGAATTGTCATCTTTTGGTCTAGGTATCTGCTTGTAGGTGTGCTAGGCAGAAGTATTTCTGAGTTTAAGGAGTAGGTTTCAATTATTTTCTCCTCTCGTGTCGTGTCAGAAACACATTAATCAGGCCAGGCACGGTGACTCACGCTTGTAATCCAAGCACTTCGGGTGGCCGAAGTGGGCAGATCACCTGAGGTCAGGAGTTTGAGACCAGCCTGACCAATGTGGCAAAACCCTGTCTCTACTAAAAAATACAAAAATTAGCTGGGCATGGTGGCGTGCACTTATAGTCCCAGCTACTTGGGAGGCTGAGGCAGGAGAATCGTTTGAACTCCAGAGGCGGAGGTTTCAGTGAACCAAGATCGTGCTACTGCATTCCAGCCTAGGTGACAGAGTGAGACTCCATCTCAAACAACAACAACAACAACAACAACAACAAATTAATCATAAAACTCTCTCCCCAGGGAACTAGCCGTCCCTCACATTACCAGGTCTTGTGGGATGACAACTGCTTCACTGCAGATGAACTCCAGCTACTGACTTACCAGCTGTGTCACACCTATGTGAGGTGCACTCGCTCAGTCTCTATTCCAGCCCCTGCATATTATGCCCGGCTTGTAGCATTTAGGGCAAGGTATCATCTGGTGGATAAAGATCATGACAGGCAAGTTTCTTAGGCACAATAAAGTCTCTTTATATTTTAGTAGCATGTTAAAAAAAAATGAGCTACGATAGAAAACTCTTTTAAGGATTTAAACTTTCTCTCAGCGTTTAAATTGTAAGGAGCATATAAAGTTGCATGTGCCTCTGAGAGCTTGTAATGTGACTTTTGGTCCAAGAAGTGCATAGGCCTGTTTATACTTGCGTTGTGTCTCTAAAGGAGTTTAATCTGGAGCTTCTTGTGGTTCTCCCATGGAGCCAAATGCATTTCAGTTCTGCTCAGGTCCTAAGTAGCCTCAAAAAGTGGTCAACACAGTACCCTGGCTCCGGTCAAAGCAGTCACAGGGCTGTGGATTCCACTTCCTGCAAGTGAGGAGGCCTGACCAGTTCCCTTTGCTTTTGGTACATTCTGGAAAAATACCCCAGAGTGAACCTGGATGGGTATGTGAGAGTGGGGGCACAGACCATTCTCACTCTCAAATAGGCATCTTGGGAGAATAAGAGAATCTGATATTTTGACCTATTCCTGAGCTTCTATTAAATAGCTAAACAAGCTCTCTGCATTAATTTTCTTTTCCGAATGACCATCTGTGAAGTGTAGCAGTTTCTGGGCTCTTCCCCAAGTCTGAATTCAGCTGCTAAATAGTAGACATTCCACTGCAAGTCTATTTCTGTAAGGGTTGAAAATACACTATTATGGAACATGTCCAGCTGTGGCTTTGTACCTTCCATTCTGTAATGTGCTTTCATTTATTCGGCATATTTATTAGGTATTGACTGTGTGCCCAGTACTGTACTAGGTGCTAGAAATACTAAGATGAGTAAGACGTATTTCTTGTCCACAGGGATTTTATATTTCAGTACGGGAGACAGTATAGCAAATATACAACTGACAAGTAGCCCAAGTCAGTACAGATAAAAGTGCAGTGGGACACCAGAGGAGAGGCTTTTAGAGAAGAGTTCATAGCTGGATGGGTAGAATTTGGCTCTACAAAAAAGTGAAAAGAATTTTCAGGGCAGAGGGAACAATGGACACAAGGAGAGAAAGCAAGTGACATGATTGTACGGTAGCAAATTTTCTTTGGCTGGAGGATAGTAAAGGGGAACAAGCAGGTATGAGGCTGCAAAAGTATGTTGGAACAAGACTTTGTTAAATGTAAAATGCTGTTCCTAGGATAGAATAGACAGGACTTAACAGTTAATTGGATATGCGTGTCAGAGGAAAGGGTGAAGTAAAAGATGGCTAAGATTTTGAGCCTAGATGATAAGGATAATAAGCACTTAAAGAGAAAGTCAGAAGAGGAATGGGGATTTACAGCTTGTCAAGCCCTTTATATCACATGGTATCCTTAAGTAGTATGTTTAGAAGTTGTTGTTGTTACTCCAAAAGACTAAAGTTCAGAGGAGTTATTATGTGTCCAAGGTTATATAGTTAGTGAGGGGAAGAAAAGAAGAGACTGGTGGCACAATAGCATTTGCTGGGAATCTCCTTCAACTAATGGTTTATTGAGACTTTGTGGTATTATGTGCTAGACACCAAGGATACAGTGGTGAGCAAGGTGGACAAAGTTGCTGCTTTCTTGGAGTTTATATCCCAGTGGGAAAATAAATAATTACCCAAGTAATAATTTAATTTCAATTGTGTTTAGTACCATGAAAGAAAAATATAGGATTCTGTGAAAGCATGTTCCAGGTGGCTCTGACCTGGACCTTAAAGTCAAAGAAGATTTCTGTGGGGAAAAATGACATTTGACTGAAGCCTAAAGAAATTAGCTAGACATAATGGGCAGTGGAAATCTTTATATGGATACTGTTAAGGATTGTGTCTTTGCAGACATTATATTATTTAATTCTTGCAGCAGCCCATTAAAGAAGTTCAGTTGAGCCAACTGATGTTTAGAGGACCATAACAAATTATTCAAGAAGCTAAAGCTTAAGCCTAAGATATTCTAGAATCTAGTACGGTTTGTGCTATTTGAAATGTGTGAAGTTTGAAGTGGTCTTCTGTTATACCTGTTTTTTGTTTTTGTTGTTGTTGTTGGTTTTTTGTTTGTTTCTTTGTTTGTTTTGCTTTGTTTTGTTTTGTTTTATTCTCTTTACAGTGCGGAAGGCAGTCATGTGTCAGGACAGAGCAACGGCCGGGATCCTCAGGCCTTGGCTAAGGCTGTGCAAATCCACCATGATACCCAGCACACGATGTATTTTGCCTGAGAGTCTCAGAAAAAGAACTCAACCAATTTGGCACCCCATGCAGCCTCAAAATGTTTCAAATGCCTACCGCCTCTAGATCGAGCCAAGTTGACTTCAGGTGGTCTTCTACCAGCAGCTCGGAATAGTTGCACTGAATCTATACTTTGCAGCACTGTCTGATGCGTCAACAAAATTGAGCCATTTTTTTAAAGTAATAGATACTCATAGATTATCTTTTCTGATGCACTGGACTGAATTTTTACCTCAATGTGCAAAGGCTGATCAGCCTGAACTTTCTAAAGGACTTTACAAGAAGGGTTTCTATGGAATATTTTGCTAGCTGTGGTGTTCACCGCATCCCTCTAGTCTTAGAAAAGAAGATTATTCCTTTTTTCTGTAGTCATTGAGTGGGGTGTATGCATAAGTGGGAGAGAAAAACCAAACAATCTACTTCAGTTCAGTGTAACTATTTAATTGTGTGGGTCCATAGACTTTTTAATGAAGATTTCTGACTTTGCCACTGTAAATGCCTTTAATGAGCATTAATTTTTGAAAGTTTGTTACAGAGTTTTATTAGTTTTACTACTTTATCTTATTGGTCTCTGCAGACTTGTGCTGGTGCAAGTACACGCTGCCAGGCAATTTGCACTATATTTGGCTGCAGATTCAAACAGGCAGTTCTCTTATTTGGTCGACTTTTGTGAATGTGTGACATAAACAGATGTAATGCATGTCACAGTGACAGAGATAACACTGCCATGATAAAAGTACTCATGTTTCCCCCATTTGAAAAAAAAAATTGCTTTTAGTATTTTTCCAAGTTTTCAAAAGTGCCCATTTTATGCTGCTGTGTGGTTTGTTAGATCTAAATGATTTTTAAACTTTTCTCATAGAAACTTAACTTTGGCAATAAACATTTTTTAAGGTCTCTCCTCTTCCTTCCCCAACAATGTAGTTTTCTAGATGAGACTTCGGTATGATTTTATCAGCTATTTCTTATATATCATAATCTGGCAATTTCTGAAACCAATCAGAAAAGACATATATTTCCATGCCTTTTTAAAGAATTATTTTTACCTGTTTTATATTCACAGTTGGTGTCCTGTCACTTTGTTTTAAAATAAGCTAGAACCAGGATGCTTCCTTATTGGAAAGGCTTTGCCAGTCCTTAAGGTACATTGAGTGATGCTGCAACTTGCAAAAATGTACCAGCATTTAAAATTTCTTTTCCTGGGAATCAAGGTAACTCACACGACTACTTGCAGTACAAATTTTTTGCTTCTCTTTCGACCTGAAATGTACTTGGTGGGTTTTCCTTCCTTTTATTAAACTAAAACTGTGTGGAAAAGGTTGATTTTTCTTAATAGATTCTGAATTCCACTCACAGGGAGATGGGATTCCTTTCTTGTCCCAACAAAGGGAGTTGCTCTTAAGCGAGCATCAGTTAAAATGTAGGGGAAAATGTATTCTGTATGTAGTGTAGATAATACTTTGTGAACGGACAACAGTTACATAGTGTCTTGGTAGCTCCAGCCAGTGTTTCCCAGCCCAGAGTTTACTGACTTGTAATTCTCTATCCGGGACATCAGGAGTGAGGGATGGAAAAGGGGATAAAAGGCCTGGAGCCACACTCCATATGGCTGAGGAAGGCGCTAGGGAAAGAGATAGACACAATGGGGTAAAAACAATTTTGCCTCCCCTGCCTGGCAACTGCTGGTGGGGAAATGATGGTGAATTGTGTTTGCTAGAACTCATGACACGTTTCAAATCTCGTAAACTAGCCTTCTCAAAATCCCAGCAATATAAAGCACTGTTTTTCTTCAGTCATTTAAATAAACTTGTAAATACATTGAAGTTTACATTTCCATGTGCTGTTGATCAATGGCGCCACCTGTGTTTGCTGATGAGCCTGGTCTCTGAGAGAGAGTTTTATAATGTCGATCGAGGCCTGTTGCTCATTAAGATGAGTGCAGACGTCCTTAATCCCTGCAGATAATGGGATGAAAAGCAAGTTCTGTAACTGAAGCACAACATAGCCAGGAGTGAAGAGATGGCAGATGTTAATTTCTTAAAATTTTCCTTTTTTTTTTTTTTTTTTTTTTGCAAATACCTCACTTGGATAATACAAATCAGGACATGTTGGTGAGGGGCTGGCTGCTGCTTTTATTCACACTTGTTCAGGGAGAGCACAGAGAATACCCTTCAGCATGGCCACTCTGGACCCAAGAGGAGGAAAAAACGGAAGCTTTTTTAGGAGAAGGAGGACTCGCAGGAATCCAAGATGTGAAGAACTCTTGGTGGCTGGCTGGCTGGCCAGCGGGCACCACACCTGCACTTGAGTGCCTCAGGCTTGCTTATTAATAATGCACAGAGGAAGCGTCACTTCTCACCATCTCCTGGCATGTATGGAGCAGGGAGCAAGGCCATGTTCCAAAATCCCTGATTAGCTTGTCTTGCTCTACGCTCGACCTCGAACAATACAGCTTGTAAGACCTCAGTCAGTCCTGGCACGCTGGGGTAAATCGGTGTGGTGGTGGAAGAAAAGCCGGGAGGCCTATTTTTATAGAAAATAGTACCACTAAAGGTGCAATGCTGTCATTTTGGACAAAAGGGAAGAAATTTGGAAGAACTGGGATTATTGGCAAAAACTTGCTGAGGGGTGAATCTTGAAGAGCTAATCACTGCAGAACCAGAGTTGCAGCAATATGATTGCGAGCAAGTCTGAATGCATGGTTTTACTTTAACTCGGCTTGACAATTTCAATAGGTAACCCCCTCGGGACTGACTGAGTCGTTACGCATGTGTCAATCAATGGGAGGTGTGCATTCTCTAGAAGTAGTTTTAGGCTGTTTGGTTTGGTTTGGTTTTTGTTTTTTAAATGCAGCCTGTTTAGGCACTGTCATGTGGTGTGAAAGATTTAAATGTAGCAATGCTAAAGAATAATAATTTGGGGATAAGAAGTGGGGACATTGGCTGGGCGCGGTGGCTCACGCCTATAATTCCAGCACTTTGGGAGGCTGAGGTGGGTGGATCACCTGAGGTCGGGGTTCGAGACCAGCCTGACCAACATGGTGAAACCCCATCTCTACTAAAAATACAAAAAATTAGCCGGGCCTGGTGGTGGATGCCTGTAATCCCAGCTACTCGGGAGGCTGAGGCAGGAGAATCGTTTGAACCCAGGAGGTGGACGGTGCAGTGAGCTATTACTCCAGCCTGGGCAACAAGAGCGAAACTCCATCTCGAAAAAAAAAAAAAAAAAAAGGGGACATTAAGAGAGTGGTGATGACCCAAATGTTGAACCGATTATGTTTTGGTGGTGGTGTTGTTAGCTGTTGAATCCTGAATGGCTTATAAAGTGAATTAGCTGGCTTAATGCAACCAGCGTTCTGGGCAGCAGAACATATTCATTCTTACTGTAAATTCTATTTGCTGCTTCCAAAGGTGATGATTTTCAAGCAGATATGTTCTATATGGTCTGTGTTTTAGGATCTGGTGCCCAGCCTCCATCAAAGCTTACCTACCTGGCAAAGCTGCCTACCCTTAGAGTGGGAAAATATAATCCACTGTTTAATAAGGCTCACCCTCTTCACCCTGTCCTAACGACCTTTTGTGAATGTGCTGTAATATTTTCTTGCTCAGTAGCAAGGCGGTAGCTCTGCTTTCATTTTAAGAAAGTGGAGGCTGAGGGCATTGTATCAATACTGTTTCAACTCCAAGAAGTTTTCCTTGTAAAATTAAAGGAAAGATCTTGTTATTGATTAACCATTTTCTTATGCCTTGCTATTGACATATTCATGCTCTTTCTATGTCTAGTGGCTGAAAATGTTTGCATTTGTTCCTTTGACTAATGGTGTGATTTTTGTTTCTATATTATTAGACCTGTAATGTTTTAAAATGTATTTTATTAAATTTGGACTGGATGTATGTCTCTAGCAATACGAGGTACTTTCTAAACTATTAAGGGAGGGGTTGTATCCTCATGTTGAGATAAGATGATGGTCGTTTAAATTTTGCAATTTTTTTTTTGGCCTGCAGGGATATTTTGTGTTTATGTGTCCAAAAAAGGAATAAATTGGCATTCTTGTGCCAAAAGTTGTTTTTCCTGTCAATTGTCTAATAAGTATACAGTACACTGTAATGGCAACACACGTGGTTGCTTTTTAAAAACAATTTCCTCTGTATGAGAAATTTTACAAAGAACAGTGGAAAAACTTTGTGTTTTTAACTCTTGGGACTCCCTATTTTTAAAAATTGCTATTTGGTATACAATTATTATGTGTCAATTAAAACTAAAATAAAACTTTTAAAAAAGAAATTGCTATTTGAGAATTTTAGAAGAGCTTTTCAGCAACACTTCACATATGAAAACTTTTACAAGATTGATCGGAGTTCTGGATATGGCTCTTAATGGGAAGATCTATTTAAGCAATGCTTGAGAAGAATCTGCAGTCTCCAGAGGGCAGTGTGGCCACACACTTTATAAGACTTAAGTTCTCCAGAGGAGAAGCTGCTCCAATTCATCCAACCTAGGGCTATCCAGTCTCATCTTTAGAAAAATTCTCACCAGCAAAGCCCTTTTGCTAAGTCATGGCAGGGACAATTCCTTAGGGAATTTATAGTTTGCCAGAGGAGAAAGTTCTACATATAACTCTACTAGAAGGCAGTTGCTTTTTCCATCTGTATACTATCTCCATATTTATCAGTTATCAAACATTTATCATGAACTGGGTACATGCCATGCTCTGCCTAGGTGCTAGGAACACAGAAGAGTAAAAACTTAATTATTCAAAGAATTCATTCTAATTTGGCATGAGATGGAGGAAGAGGCAGTGAGATTAACACTGGGTGCCTACTATCTGTCAGTCACTTTATTTATTTATTTATTTATTTATTTATTTATTTGTGGAGTATAGAGTCTCGCTCTGCCGCCCAGGCTGGAGCGCAGTGGTGCGATCTCGGCTCACTGCAAGCTCCGCTTCCCGGGTTCACACCATTCTCCTGCCTCAGCCTCCCGAGTAGCTGAGACTACAGGCACCCGCCACCTTGCCCGGCTAATTTTTTTGTATTTTTAGTAGAGACGGGGTTTCACCACATTAGCCAGGATGGTCTCAATCTCCTAACCTCATGATCCGCCCGCCTTGGCCTCCCAAAGTGCTGGAATTATAGGCGTGAGCCACCATGCCTGGCTTATTTTTTAAATTATTTTTTATTTAGTTTTTTAAGACAGGGTCTCACTCTGTCACCCAGGCTGGAGTGCAGTAACATGATCATAGCTCCCTGCAGCCTTGACCTCCCAGGCTCAAGCAATCCTGCCACCTCAGCCTGCTGAATAGCAGGAACTACAGGAAGTGCGCATCACCATGCCCTGCTAATTTCTGTATTTCTGTAGAGATGGTGTTTTGCCATGTTGTCCAGGCTGGTCTCAAACTCCTGGGCTCAAGCCATCCTCCCACCTTGGCCTCTCAAAATGCTGGGATTACAGGTGTGAGCCACTGCACCGGGTCTGTCAGTCACTTTCTATTGATATCTTCATCCCAGCAACAGAGCGTTGCTGGGCACTGTATCAATACTGCTTCAAGAATTTTTCCGGCCGGGTACGGTGGCTCAAGCCTGTAATCCCAGCACTTTGGGAGGCCGAGATGGGTTGATCACGAGGTCAGGAGATCGAGATCATCCTGGCTAACACGTTGAAACCCCGTCTCTACTAAAAAAAAAATACAAAAAACTAGCCGGGCGATGGGGCGGGCGCCTGTAGTCCTAGCTACTCCGGAGGCTGAGGTAGGAGAATGGTGTAAGCTCGGGAGGCGGAGCTTGCAGTGAGCTGAGATCCGGACACTGCACTCCAGCCTGGGCGACAGAGCCAGACTCTGTCTCAAAAAAAAAATTTTTTTCCTTGTAAAATTGAAGGAAAGATCTTGTTATTGATTAATTATTTTGTAGTCAGAAACCATGGGGTAGTCAGAAAATATAAAAAACAGTGTTGCAGGCCGGGCACGGTGGCTCAAGCCTGTAATTCCAGCACTTTGGGAGGCCGAGACGGGCGGATCACGAGGTCAGGAGATCAACTCTATCCTGGCTAATACGGTGAAACCCTGTCTCTACCAAAAAATACAAAAAAATTAGCCGGGCGAGGTGGCGGGCGCCTGTAGTCCCAGCTACTCGGGAGGCTGAGGCAGGAGAATGGCGTAAATCCGGGAGGCGGAGCTTGCAGTGAGCTGAGATCTGGCCACTGCACTCCAGCCTGGGCGACAGAGTGAGACTCTGTCTCAAAAAAAAAAAAAAAAAAACAAAAACAAAAAACAGTGTTGCTGGGATAAAGATATCAATAAAAAAAAATCAAAAAAATTAAAAAGATCAATAAATATCAATAAAAAGATATCAAAAAAAGTTGCTGGGATAAAGATATCGAAAACTGATAGGCCGGATCAAATGCTTTCCCTTACTCCTTCTTTGGGAGATAGGATCCCTCTTTTTTATAGAAAATCTGTTGTTGTTTTTACTATTATTATTGAGATGGAATCTCACTCTGTCACCCAGGCTGGAGTGCAATGGCGAAATCGTGGCTCACTGCAACCTCTACCTCCCAGGGTTCAAGCGATTCTCCTGTCTCAGCCTCCCAAGTGGCTGGGATTACAGGTGTGTGCTACCACGCCCAGCTAATTTTTGTATTTTTAGTAGAGACGGGCTTTCAGCATGTTGGCCAGGCTGGTCTCAAACTCCAGACCTCAGGTGATCCGCCCACCTCAGCCTCCCCATGTGCTGGGATTACAGGCATGAGCCACTGCACCCAGTCAGAAACCTCATTATTTTGTATGATTCAGGTATGTCCAAATGGCCTTATTCCCACCTCACCCCCCACCACTTGTGTCATGCTCATGTCCATCCCTGAATTTCTGGGGGATGTGTTACATCAGTCAGGAATGGCTTGTGGGCCCACTCCTGTTAGGGGGATGGTGGCCAGTAAGTAGGGGAATGACAGACTGATCAGCACCATCACAAGGCATGTGTCCCTTTTGTTTCTCTGTATCTTTTTCTCTGTCTCTTGCCTCTGATTTCTTTTTTTTTTTTTTTTTTTTTTTTTTTTGAGACGGAGTCTGGCTCTGTCACCCGGGCTGGAGTGCAGTGGCCGGATCTCGGCTCACTGCAAGCTCCGCCTCCCGGGTTTACGCCATTCTCCTGCCTCAGCCTCCCGAGTAGCTGGGACTACAGGCGCCCGCCGCCTCACCCGGCTAGTTTTTTGTATTTTTTAGTAGAGACGGGGTTTCACCGTGTTCGCCAGGATGGTCTCGATCTCCCGACCTCGTGATCCGCCTGTCTCGGCCTCCCAAAGTGCTGGGATTACAGGCTTGAGCCACCGCGCCCGGCCGCCTGATTTCTTCTGTGTTGACTATTCTCCAAAGCTAGTGGCAAGTCTTATTTTTTTTTTCCTTGACAGGGTCTTGCTCTTTTGTCCAGGCTGAAGTTCAGTGGTATCATATCATAGCTCACTGAACCTCAAACTCCTGGGCTCAAGCGATCCTCATGCTTCAGTCTCCTGAGTAGCAGGGACTACAGGAGTGTGCCACCATCCCCAGCTAGTTTAAAAAATAATAATTTGTAGAGATGTAGTCTTACTATGTTGCTCAGGCTGACATTTTTTAAGAGATGAGATCATGCTATATTGTCCAGGTTGGCCTCAAACTCCTGGCCTCAAATGATTCCCCATCCTCAGCCTTCTAAGTAGCTGGGATTATAGGTGTGAGCCACCGCGCCCAGCCAGTGGCAAGTCTTTAAAGAGAAGAGGGACAAAATCAGGGGTAGATGGGTTGGAAGAAAACTAGCAACTATATTACAAATTGAAGAAGGAAGAAAATAAATTTAGTTTAACAAACATTTCTGGAGTTTCTATGACATGCTAGGAAATACAAAGATGAAAGACAGAAGTTAAAAAAAAAAGATCATGATACGTTTGAATTACAAGTAATCTTAGTAATTTTTGATTATAAGGGATGAAGGAGGAATTGGACGCAAGGCAGGCACCAAGTCCTGACAGGACAGGACAGAAGTTAAATAGCATTTCACAGAGTTTAGAGTTTATCACATAGGTACAGGGGAATAACAGACTCTAATCTGTTAATTTTGCCAGCAGTATTGTGACTAGGTTGAAGCTGAAGTTCTGCTAAAGAGAAGTTCAATTTTTATTGCAATAGCCAAGCAAAAGATGATAAGGCTTGAATCTGAGCAGTGATACTGCCATTGAAAGAAGGAATGAACACATGAGGTAGTCAGAAAATAGAAAACGCAGAACTTGGCGACAGAATGGATACAGAGAGTGAGGGAAGGAGGCAGACTCATTAGAAGGGCTCTCAGATTTCTGGCTTGGGCAGCTGGGTAAAAAATAGTGCCACTGAGAGAATGAACAGAGAAGAAGATTTTTAGGAAGGAGGAAGGTGGTAAGTTCAGTGTTGTACAAGCTGGAGATGAGAGCTGGTGCCTATGGACTGGAGAAAGAGACTGGGAGCCGTAAATACACAGGTGGTAATTAAAACCATTCAAATATGTGCCCAGAAAGATCACGCAGGCCAAGAAGAGATGAAAAACTTAGAGTCCTGGGGGACACAAATATTTAAAGGGTAGACAGAGGAAGAGAGATGTCCAAGGGAAATAAAACATGAATGGCCCTGCACAGTGGCTCACGCCTGTAATCCCAGCACTTTGGGAGGCCGAGGTGGGTGGATCATGAGGTCAG
Organism: Papio anubis; assembly: GCF_008728515.1. NCBI lineage: Eukaryota > Metazoa > Chordata > Mammalia > Primates > Cercopithecidae > Papio > Papio anubis. The sequence goes on from NC_044976.1 coordinate 34,078,124, forward strand.
GAGTTCAAGACCAACCTGACCAGCACGGTGAGAACCCATCTCTACTAAAAATACAAAAATCAGCCGGGCGTGGTGGCAGGCATCTATAATCCCAGCTACTCAGGAGGCTGAGGCGGGAGAATCACTTGAACCCAGGAGGTGGAGGTTGCAGTGAGCTGAGATTGCGCCACTGCACTCCAGCCTGGGCAACAGAGGGAGACTCTGTCTCACAAAGCAAAGAAACAAAACCCATGGACAAATGGATACGAGAGAACAAGTTGTCTTAGAAATCAAGGGAAAAGAGCATTTCATCAAGTATGTACAGGATGGACTATGTAGGAGTTAGCTGTGTGACACTGGGCAAGTTAACCTCTCTTAGACTCAAGTTTTCTTATTCATAAAATGGAGATAGTACTAGTACTTACATCCCAGGGTTGGAAAGATTAAATGCAATCATATACATAAAGGCTTGGAAACACATATACATAAGCTACAAAGAAGAAGGAAGTGGCTAACTATCCAATAGTGATCTAAAAAGACAAAATCTGAAAAGTTTCCATTGGAATTTGCAGCAAGGAAGTGATAGGTGACCCTGGTGAAACCAATATCTGTGGCTGGAGAAGGCAGAAGCTTGACTATAGAGATCTGAAGAACCTGTAGTACATTAGTTGGTAGGTTAGATATAAAGGGAAATAATGAATTCTGATATTAGCTGGGGTAGGAAATGATTCGTTTTTCAGAATGGGAGAGATTGAGCACATTTACGCACTAGGGAAGGAGTCAGTAAAGAGGGACAAATTGGAAATACTGGAAAGAGAAAAGACGCACAACAGAGGGCAAACTTGAAGGAAGTTGGAGGGAATGAGATCTGATGTACAAGTGGAAAAAAACTAGAAGAGGAAAGAGTGCGAGAAGACTCTACTGTATTGCCTTTTCTAATTTTTTTGACGTACGTGTATAGTAAAATATTTAGATCTTAAGTGTGGAGCCCAACTTTTTGCAAAGCAGAGACATCCATGCAACTTCCACCCAGATTTAAAAACAGAAGCCCTCCAGGACCCCTTCTCAGTCACCACCTGAACCTATTCTGGTCAAAGATAACCACTATCTTTTTTTAAAACAGTTTTTTGAGGTGTCATTGATATAGAAAAGCTGCACATATCTAATGTTACAGTTTAATGGGTTTGAGCATATGCATCACCATAATCAAACATATCCACTGTCTTGACCTGGGTGTGATGGCACAAATCTGTAGTCCCAGCTACTTGGGAGGCTGAAGTAGGAGGATCTCTTGAGGTCAGGAGGTCAACGCTGCAGTGAACTGTGATGACACCTGTGAACAACCACTGCACTCCAACCTGGGCAACAGAGCGAGACCTTGTCTATTAAACAACAACAACAACAACAAACAAACAAAAAAGGCCGGATGCAGTGGCTCACGCCTATAATTCCAGCACTTTGGAAAGCCTAGGTGGGTGGATTCCTTGAACTCAGGAATTTGAGACCAGCAAGGGGAATGTGGCAAGACCCCGTCTCCACAAAAAAATTTAAAAATTAGCCAAGGATGGTGGTGCATACCTGTAGTCCCAGCTACTCTGGAGGCTAAGGTGGAAGGATCAATTGAGCTGGGAGGTCAAGGCTGTGCATCAAATAAACAAGAACAAAAACCATAAAACACTATCTTGATTTGTCACACCACAAGTAGTTTTGCTTGTTTTGAATTTATATAAATAGAATCTTTTGTTTCTGGCTTCTTTTGTTCAATTTTATGTTTATGAGATTCAACCATGTTGTATATAACAGAGATGTATTCCTTTTTGTTGCTATATGGTATTCCATTATATGAATAGACCACAATCCATTAACCAGGTTTTGGCACTGTGGTTGTTTCCATGTTTTGGCTATTGTGAATAATGCTAGTTTCCATGTTTTGGCTATTGTGAATAACGCTCCTATGAACATGGGTGTACAAACATTTCTTCAAAGCCGCTTTTCAATTTCTTTAAGGCATATACTCAAAATTGCTGGCTCATATGGTAATTCTAGGTTTAATTTTTGAGGAACTGCCATACTGTTCTCTATAGCAGCTACACCAGTTTACGTTCTTACCAGCATGTGGGGTAGCTTGGGTTCCAAATTCTCCACATTCTCACCAATGCTTGTTATTTTCTGTTGTTTTTATTTTTCAATAATAACCATCCTAATGAATGTGAAATGGTATCTCATTGTGGTTTTGACTCTCATTTTTCTAATTGTTAGTGATATTGAGCATAATTTAGTGTGATTACTGGCCATTTGTGTGTTTTCTTTGGAGAAATGTCTATTCAAGTCTTTTGCCTGTTTTTGTTTGCTTTTTGTTTTGTTTTGTTTTGTTTTTGAGATGGGATCTCTCTCTGTCTCCCAGGTTGGAGTGTGATGCTCTGATCATAGCTCACTGGAGCCTCAACCTCTTGAGCTCAAGAGATTCTCCTGCCACAGCATCGCAAGTATTTGGGACTACAGGTGCACGTCATCACACCCAGCTAATAATTTTTTAAAAAATTTTTTGTACAGACGGGGGTCTCACTATGTTGCCCAAGCTTGTCTCGAACTCCTGGGCTCAAGTGATTGTCTCACCTAGGTCTCCTAAAGTGTTAGGATTACAGGCATGAGCCACTATGCCCGGCTCTAGTTCCTTAATCTCTGAAGGACAATTTTGATAAGTAATATTGTTTGGTGACTTTTTCTTTCAGCACTTTGAAGATGTTATTCTGTTGTCTTTCCACTTCTACTGTCCTATTGGAAATTGGACTATCAGCTCCTTGGAAGGTCCTTTCCCTTTTTCCTATGGTAATTTTTAGTATCTTCTTTTTGTCTTTGATTTGCAACACTTTTACTATAATAGGCCTGAGGATTTTTGTATTATCCTTCTGAGGACTTTGTCTCATTCACCTTTGTGAAACCAACACACAGTGTCTGGCATACAGTAGGTGCTCTTTAATGTATGGTAAACAAATGAAATCCAGAGGCTCCCACAGACACTTAAAGAAGCAATGCTCAAACTTCTCTCTGCCCTAAACCTTGCTGTCCTGGTAATACTGTCTCATTTATCCCTGAGCTCCAGGCCTTGTGATCTCTTTCCTTGCCCTGCCTCCTGGTCCCTGCATTGACATTTGGGCTTGGTTTGTCTTGTGTTTAGTTTTCTTCCTCCAACTGCCTTCAGAGTCTCGGTGTCCCATATGATATTAACCCTCCAACCCCAAGTGTGTGTCAGTGTGTGGGGGAGAGAATTCATACATTAAGAGTAATGAAGAGTTTTAAAATTCATGTTAAAAAAGATCCCAAACGCAATGACAATTTATTTTACGTATTACCTTTCAATACATAACATTTTACATAGTTGTAACGTTAATATATTTAGGATTTTATATTCTGATATTTGCATTAACTGCCACATAATGAGCAGTCATTGTTTTTCAAGATAAATCATGTGGTCATAATTTATTTGGCAAGCATTTACTGAACATCTATGTCCTGCCTGACCCTGTGGTAGGCAGTGGGGCTACAAAGATAAATAATACATGGTTTTCTTCATGCTTTTGAGACTTACATGTTTAGTGGGAGAAGGAGGATGAGGAAGAGGAAGGCTATGTCAACAAAGGACACCAGCAAAGTGTTTTATATTGCACCACAGGAAGTGCAGGAAGGGACACATGGGAGGGAATGTCAGGAAGTTGTCATGAAGGCAGGAAGACATGACCTGAGTTTTGAAATACAAGTGGATTTCACTAGTCAGATGGAGATGTTGACGTTATAGGGCATTAATAAATCATATTGTCTTATCTGTTCCAGTTCAGAACAAATTGAAAAGTAAATACCAAAAAGCTGGAGGAGGCCGGGCGCGGTGGCTCAAGCCTGTAATCCCAGCACTTTGGGAGGCCGAGACGGGCGGATCACGAGGTCAGGAGATCGAGACCATCTTGGCTAACACAGTGAAACCCCGTCTCTACTAAAAAATACAAAAAACTAGCCGGGCGAGGTGGCGGCGCCTGTAGTCCCAGCTACTTGGGAGGCTGAGGCAGGAGAATGGCGTAAACCCGGGAGGCAGAGCTTGCAGTGAGCTGAGATCCGGCCACTGCACTCCAGCCTGGGTGACAGAGCAAGACTCCGTCTCAAAGAAAAAAAAAAAAAAAAGGTTGGAGGAAGGGCCGGGCATGGTGGCTCACACCTGTAATCCCAGCACTTTGGGAGGCCGAGGCGGGAGGATCATTTGAGGTCAGGAGTTCAAGACCAGCCTGGCCAATATGGTGAAACTCCGTCTCTACTAAAAATGCAAAAATTAGCCGGGTGTGGTGGTGCACACCTATAGTCCCAGCTACTCAGGAGAATGAAGAAAGAGAATCACTTGAACCTGGGAGGCAGAGGTTGTAGTGAGCTGAGATCATATCACTGCACTCCAGCCTGGGCAACAAGAGACTCCACTTCAGAAAAAAAAAGAAAAAAGAAAACCTGGGAGCGGTGGCTCAACTTGTAATTCCAGCACTTTGGGAGGCCGAGGCGGGCGGAACACCTGAGGTCAGGAGTTTGAGACTAGCCTGGCCAACATGGTGAAACTCTGTCTCTACTAAAAGTACAAAAAAGCTGGGTGTAGTGGTGCACAGTGCACACCTGTAGTCCCAGCTACTTGGGAGGCTGAGGCAGGAGAACCTCTTGAACCTGGGAATTGGAGGTTGCAATGAGTTGAGATTGTGCCACTGCACTCCAGCCTGGGTGACAAGAGTGAAACTTTGTGTCAAAAAAAAAAAAAAAATTGTTGGCTGAAAAGCAAGGTGTTAGCTTACTTGCTGATAAGACTTAGATAAGAGGGCATGGTTAGAAGTGAGGATAGGCCAGGTGTGGTGGCTCATGCCTGTAAGCCCAACACTTTGAGAGGCTGAGGCGGGTGGATCATGAGGTGAGGAGTTCGAGACCAGCCTGGCCAACACAGTGAAACCCCATCTGTACTAAAACTACAAAAATTAGCTGGGTGTGGTGGCGGGCGCCTGTAATCCCAGCTACTCGGGAGGCTGAGGCAGGAGAATTGCTTGAACCCGGGAGGCAGAGGTTGCAGAGAGCCAAGATTGCGCCACTGCACTCCAGCCTGAGTGACAAAGCACGACTCCATCCTGAAAAAAAAAAAGTGAAGGCAAATGGTAATGCTAGTATTCTTCTTTATTTCACGTGCTTTGCACCTACCTAGTGCAGGACAACCTTGGCTTTCCACACAGTGAAGGTGCCTGCTTCTCTAAGCCTACCGACTAAGCACGGTAGGATAAAATTGAAAACAAAACAAAACAAAAAACAAACATTGAAAATAGCACCAGCCAGCTGTGGTGGCTCACGCTTGTAATCTTGGTACTTTGAGAGGCCAAGGTAGTTGGATCACTTGAGCTCAGGAGTTTAAGATCAGCCTGAGCGACACGATGAAACCCCATCTCTACAAAAAGAAAAAGAAAAAGAAAAAGAAAAAGAAAAAAAAATAGGCATGGCGTGCTCTTGTAGCCCCAGCTACTCAGGAGGCTGAGGTGGAAGGATCACCTGAGCCCGGGAGGTGGAGGCTGAAGTCACAGTTGTGCCACTGCACTTGAGCCTGGGCAACAGAGAGAGATTGTCTCAAAAAAAAAAAAAAAAAGAAGAAGAAGAAGAAGAAAGAAAATAGCACCAAAAATGTAAAATACTTAGGGATAAGTTTGAAAAAAAAAAAAAAAAAGTGCAAGATCTATACATTGAAAACCAGAAAATATTACCGAGAGAACTGAAAGACAACCTACCCAAATGGAAAAATACACTATGTCCATGGATGAAAAGACTCAATATTGTTAAGGTGTTATTTGTCCCCAAATTGATTTGTAGATCTAACACAATCGTAATCAAAAGTCAGCTGGCTTTTTTTTTTTTTAATATAAATTTATGGTTGATTCTAAAATTTATATGAGAATGAAAAGGACCTAGAATAGACACACACACACACACACACACACACACACACACATATGCTTTAGAAAAAAAAACATAAAAACATAGTTGGTTAACTTATACTACCCGTGGAGGGCAGATTCTAAGATGGCCCCATGACCACCTATTGCTTCTAACCAATAGAATATGGTGAAGGTGATGGGATGCCATTTGTGATTGCACTAAGTTATAAAAGACTCTCTTGCTAGCAGATCCACTCTAGAGTCTCTTCCTCTTCTCCTTTCTGGCCATGTTGAGGAAGCTCATGTAGCAAGGAATTGGGGAGGCCCCTTGAAGCTAAGGGTGCCCACCAACAGCCAAACAACAAAAAACTGAAGCTCTCATTCAGTTTCAGTTTGCTAACTACCATGTCAGCTGGAAAGTGAATTATTTTTCAGTCCAGTCTCCAGGTAAGAATCCAGCCCTGGCTTATATACACCTTGATTGCAGTCTCGGTGAGATGCTTCACAGAGGATTTAACTAAACCATGCCTGGACTCTTGACCCACATAATATGTGTGTGTTGAGCCTCTAAATTTTTTTTTTTTTTTTTTTTTTTGACACAAAGTCTCACTCTGTCACCCAGGCTGAAGTGCAATGGCACGATCTTGGCTCACTGTAACCTCCACCTTCCGGGTTCAAGTGATTCTCCTGCCTCAGCCTCCTGAGTAGCTGGGATTGCAGGCTTGCGACACCATGCCCGGCTAATTTTATTTATTTATTTATTTATTTTTGAGACAGAATCTCACTCTGTTGCCTAGGCTGGAGTGCAGTGGCGCGATCTTGGGCTCATTGCAAGCTCCGCCTCCCAGGTTCAAGCAATTCTTCTGCCTCAGCCTCCCAAGTAGCTGGGCATGTGCCACCATGCCCGGCTAATTTTTCTTTTTTTTAGTAGAGACAGCATTTCACCATATTGGCAAGGCTGGTCTCGAGCTCCTGACCTCATGATCCGCCCGCCTCCGCCTCCCAAAGTGCTGGGATTGCAGGCGTGAGCCACCATGCCTGGCTAAGTTTTGTATTTTTAGTAGCAACGGGGTTTCTCCATGTTGGCCAGGCTGGTCTCAAACTCCTCACCTTAAGCGATCCACTTGCCTCAGCCTCCCAAAGTGCTGGGATTACAGGTGTGAGTGACCGTGCCCGGCCAAGCCTCTAAATTTGTAGTAATTTGTTATGTGTCAATAGATAACTAATTACACTATCTGATCTCAAGATTTATTATATAGCCACAGTAATCAAGACAGTATGGTATTTGGCATAAAGAGATATGTGGAACAGAATAGAGGGTCCAGAAATAGGCCCAGACATACATAACCAGTTGATTTTCAACACAAGTGCTAAGGAAATTTAACAGAGGCAATGCTTTCCACAAATGATGCTGGAACAATTGGACAGCCATGAGCAAAAAAATGAACATTGATCGTTACCTTTCACTATACACAAAAATTAGCTGGAAATGGATTAGGGACTTGCTGGGCATGGTGGCTCACATCTGTAATCCCAGCGCTTTGGTAGGCCAATGCTTGAGGCCAGGGGTTCAAGACCAGCCTGGGTAACATAGCAAGACTCCATCTGTACCAAAAAAAAAAATTAGCCAGGAGTGGTGGCGTGGTCCCAGCTACTCCAGAGGCTGAGGTGGGAGGATGGCTTGAGACTGGAAGGTCGAGGCTGCAAGCTGTAGTGAGCTATGATGGTACCACTGCACTCCACTCTAGCCTGGGTGACAGAGTGAGACCACTTCTCAGGAAAAAAAAAAAAAGGAAATGTTTAAAAGACTTTTAGACAAATGGTCATAGCAATTTCATTTGTAATGGTACCAAACTGAAGACAACCCAAATGTCCATCCACACGTGAATGAATATACAATTTGTCATATATCCATACAATGGAGCACACTCAGCAATAAAATAGAACACACTTTTTTTTCTTCCTTTCTTGTTGTGAAAAGTGATGGTCAGGTCCAGGGAAACGAACTACTGATTTACACAAAAACATCGGTGAATCTCAAAATACTTGTAGTGAGTGGAACAAGCCAGAGCCCCTCTCCTCCAAATTATTCCAGTTATATAAAATACTATAAAATGAAAACTTATGTATGGCGACAGAAAAGAGATTAGCCATTGCAGAGGGAAGGGCAGAGAGGGACAAGAGGCAGGAAACAAAGAGGCAGGATTAAAGTCTGGCGGGGAATGAATAGGGTCGTTATATTGATTGTTGTGAAGGTTTCATTTGTGTCAAAACTCATCAGACCGCACACTTTAAACGTGTGTTTTTTTGTTTGTTTGTTTGGTTTCACTCCTGTTGCTCAGGCTGGAGTGCAGTGGTGCCATCTTGGCTCACTGCAACCTCCGCCTCCCGGGTTCAAGCAATTCTCCTGCCTCAGCCTCCCGAGTAGCTGGGATTACAGGTGCGCGCCTCCACGCCCGGCTAATTTTGTATTTTTACTAGAGACAGGGTTTCGCCATGTTGGTCAGGCTGGTCTCGAACTCCTGACCTCAGGTGGTCCACCCACCTCCGTCTCCCAAAGTGTTCGGATTACAGGCGTGAGCCACTGCGCCCGGCCATGTGCAGTTTATCAAATGTCAATTATGCCTTAATAGACGTTGCGGGCTTGGGAAGGGGAGGAACTCAAGTTTTCTGCAGACTCAAAGATCTAAGTATAGGGACGGAGGGAGGAGCTAGGTCGCGCATGCTCAGTCCTTCCTCTACGCTCACCAATCAGATGCCCGTTGCGTGACTCGGCGTGGGTGGAGCCAAATGTGGACTTGTGAGGAAGCCACGTGAGAGGAAAGCCCGTGAGGCAAGCGCCTCAGGAGTGCGAGAGGCCCACGCAGAACTCGGGGAGCCTTTTATCCTGAGGACGTGGGGGAACAATTGGAGGACTATATTCAGGCAAGTAATTTAATCCGGTGTGCATTTTAAAGCAGCAGTTTGTAACTGTGTGGAAAATGGGCTCAAGAGGATGGGGAACGACCTGTTGTTGGCAGGTTGTAGAGAGATCTATATTTTTTTCTTTAATTTTTAATTTGTATTTATTTAATTTTTTTTCCTGTCAGCCTTCTCTTAAACCGTGGACTCTAGAGGGAAAGGACCTCATATTTATCACCCAAGGATTCCTGCCCTACGTGTACCCCTCCGCCGGTGGCTGGGGGTCCATATGTTTTTGTTGAAGGGGTTAACTAACCTTTGGTCACACCGCTTGTTAGAACCTGGATTCAAATCTAGGTCTTTTTGTTGGCAAACCCTGAGGTCTTTCCTTTAAAGCACAATGAAAATCTAGAAGTATTTGGTATTCGTTGTAGGATTCATCGGTCGAATCCCTTCAATGGCATTGCCAACCCAAAAATGCCCACCTTAAGAAATGCGAGACTTGTGAGGGGGTATGTAGGGATGTGTGTGTTTTCGGAAATTACAGACGATAGGCCGGGCACGGTGGCTCTCGCCTCTGATCCCAGCACTTTCGGAGGCCGAGGCAGGCAGATCACTTGAGGTCAGGAGTTCGAGACCAGCCTGGCCAACATGGTGAAACCCCGTCTCTACTAAAAATACAAACATTAGCTAGGCGTGGTGACGGGCCCCTGTAATCCCAGCTACTTGGGAGGCTGAGGCAGGACAAGCTTTTGAACCCGGGAGGCGGAGGTTGCAGTGAGCCGAGATCATGCCACTGCACTCCAGCCTGGGTGCACGAGTGAGACTCTGTCTAAAAAAAAAAAAAAAAAAAAAAAATTAAGAAAAAGAATATAACGTGTGTGTGTGTGTGTGTGTGTGTGTGTGTGTGTGTGTGTTTTGAGACGGAGTCTGGCTTTCACCGTGTTGGCCAGGATGGTCTCGATCTGTTGACCTCGTGATCCGCCCGCCTCGGCCTCCCAAAGTGCTGGGATTACAGGCTGAGCCACCGCGCCCGGCCATATGTATGTTATAAAGAAAAATGTTTGAACAGACACCTATTATCCACCATTCATTTTATCTCCTCCCTACTGAGAGAGAATATGAATATTATTTTTACCCTTATTTTTGTTTTTTACCTTTATCTTTTGAGATATTCTGTGTGCTACTTCATAATCCGTTCCCATTCTTTCCCCTTTTGGATGTAACTACCATCTTGACATTTGAGTTTACCCTTGCTTTTTCTGTATTGTTTAATATGTATATTTGTATCCTTAAACCACATGGTTTACTTTTGCATATTTTTGAATTTTACAAATTAGAGTCATACCATAAGCATTCTTCTGCAGCTTGTTTTTTTGTCACTCAGTATCATGTTTGTGAGATTTATGTATATCACAATTCATTTATCTGTTCTATTATGGATGGATTTAGTGTAGTTTTCAATATTTTACTAGTACAAGCAGTGCTACTAAGAACATTCTTGTGCATATCTCCTCTTGGCAATGCAGAAGTTCTTCTGTAGTGGAATTGCTGTTTATAGGGTGTGCACATCTTCAACGTTACAAAAGAGTGTGTTGGTTGTACCAGTTTACATTCTCACCAACAGTATCTAATAGTTCTCATTATTCTACCTCCTTAA